>NW_012113142.1:3289044-3291148 GCF_000951035.1 Colobus angolensis palliatus
CACCGTGTTGGCCAGGATGGTCTCGATCTCCTGATCTTGTGATCTGCCAGCCTTGGCCTCTCAAAGTGCTGGGATTACAGGCATAAGCCGCCGTGCCAGGCACAATCTGTGCTTTATTTGCAGGAATTGTTTTCAGCTATAAGTCCATTCTGTGAAGGTTAATTTAGTCAAAACCGGATAACATCACTCAACCAAGCTGGCTCAGGCTCACAGCCCCTCCAGGCCACTGTGCACTTCTCCATCCTGCACTGTGGGCACAGCAGCCACACAGCCCTGCCTGCTGCATCCAGACAGGATTGGTTAACGGGAGGCAATGAAAGAATAAAAAGGACACGGCAGTCAGATCAGAATAGCCCTCTGGGTCCTCTTCCCCATGAGTCCCCCAAAACTGGGGACCCCTCTTACACAGCTCCTCTCAGGCAGGCCTCTCCTCCAGGGACCCCCTCCATGCCCCCTCACCCTGGGCTGGTAACTGCTGCCACCCCTCCAAATGTGCCAGTCCTTACTGATCTCCTTTAACCCCCCTCCCCCGTGCATGGTAAACATCCCCTTTATCAAACTCTCTCCAGTTAGCCCCAGTAAGTGGCACTTTCTGTTTCCAGCCAGGGTCCTGCCTGGTATACGCCCTACAGCCAAGTTACAAGCCTCTCATTCGCCTCTCTTTCCTTCCCTTCCTTTTCCCTCCCCATCTTTTTTGACAGGGTCTCACTCTGTCACCCAGGCTAGAGTGCAGCAGTGCAATCATAGCTCACTGCAGCCTCAACCTCCTGAGGTCAAGCATCCTCCCACCCCAGCCTCCCAAGTGGCTGGAACTACAGGCATGAGCCACCATGCCTGGCTAATCAAAAAAAAAAAAAAAAAAGAAGAGACAGGGTTTCACTTTGTTGCCTAAGTTGATCTCCAATTCCTGGCCTCAAGTGATCCTCCCACCTTGGCCTCCCAAAGTGCTGGGACTGTAGGTGTGAGCCACTGTGCCCAGTCTTCTTTCTAATGAGAAATTTAAAATCCCGGCCAGGCGTGGTGGCTCACACCTGTAATCCCAGCACTTTGGGAAGCTGAGGAGGGTGGATCACCTGAGGTCAGGAGTTTGGGACCAGCCTGGCCAACACGGTGAAACCCCATCTCTACCAAAAATACAAAAATTAGCCGGGCATGGTGGTGCACGCCTGTAATCTCAGCTGCTCGGGAGGCTGAGGTGGGAGAATTGCTTGAACCTGGGAGGTGGAGGCTGCGGTGAGCCGAGATCGCGCCACTGCACTCCAGCCTAGGCAACAGAGCGAGACCACATCAAAAAAAAAGAGAAAAATCTATTACTTTCTTCCCTCCCCACGTAATTGTTTTGCACCCGGGGTGAGTGCCCCCCACTTTGCAGACCTGCCTAGACTTGTCCCCACAAACATGATGGCTAGAGTTGGAGTTGGGCTAGCGCTGCCTCTGGGTTCACGTGGGCACGCGGCTCCACTCCGGTCACTGCTTCCTGGGCAGTGGGATGACTTGGGAGGTGGACCTAGGGGGGACAAGGTTGCTCCTGCCCATGTCCAGCATTCTAGAATTGTCCACTTCCAGGCATGGTGTTCCACCATCAGTGCTGGACTGGACCACCCAATTCCTTTGGCCGCTTGACTCAGCCCAAACTCGTGCCCCCTCCAGGACCCTGGGCAGGGCAGCCCCAGCTCCAGGTAACCAGCACTGAGAAGAGTACACCTGTCACCGCCTGGCAGGGGCTCGCTCCTTTCTCCGAGGCTGCTCATTCGCGAGGCCTGAGACGCGGACCATCACCTTCCCAGGGCCCAGCCTGGCCTCAATGCAGGCCTCAGAGAGAGGGACAAAACCCTGCCCGCCTCCCTCCCCTCCCTAAGGCGACCACCAGTGTCCTGGCGGGGCACAGGGCCTCCTCCAGTTCTGGTCCTGCTTCCTGGCTGCAGCTGGTTTGCGTCCGTGGGGGCCTCCCGCGGGGAAACGGAGGCCCCTTCTCTAGGCTCCCACATCCTCCTGGGCTGCCCCAGCAGAGCGCGCGGCTCTCCGAGGCAGCTGGGCCTTGCAGCTCCCAGTCGAGAGCCGTCGCTCGGAGAAAGATGAATGAATGAAAGCGGAAAGGGGCGGG
>NW_012113142.1:3291768-3317252 GCF_000951035.1 Colobus angolensis palliatus
CCCGGGATCCCCCTCCCCGGCCCCCGGCGAGCTGCCCTCCCGCGGGTCTGGGGACCCCTGGACCCTTTTCCTCCCCCTGCTCCCCCTCGCGAAGGACTCCCAGGCACTGCCAGCCCCGCGCCGGCCTCCATCCGCGTGCTCTGTCCACCACCCGGGCCTCGCCCTGGGGCCACCCTTTATCCAGTCTCGGAAGAAAGAGCGGCCAGGGAAACCGCAGCCCTGGGTCCCAGTGGCCGCACGGCGCCTGCCCGGCTCTGTGACCTTGAGCCAGACGCCGACTCCCTGGGCCTCAGTTTCCCCTTCTGTACATTTGGAAATCGGGTAGTTGCCCCCCCAGTGTCGGTGATTGGGGGCCAGATGGGTAGAGCGGAGAAAGGCGTCCAGGGAGCCGAAGGCCGCGTACTGCGGGACCCTCATCCACTCTCCCTCCCCGTGCCCCAAACCCGGTGCCTGCTGTCAGTCTTGGCTGGGAGCATGACTCATCCTAACCTCCTCTTTAGCCCCTTCTCCCTCACTGGGGCCCAAGGCGCAGTACTGTACTGCAGTTAGGGTTCAAGGACTCCCCCAAGACTTCCCCAGCCTAGGACAGGGTCTGGGGGACCCTCCTTGGTTCTCCTTCGCTGACCTGTCACATAGATCCACCTGGCCCCAAGGCAGGGTCTGACTGGGCACCTCCCCCTGCCACCAACCCTTCCCAGGCCTGATTGGGGTAGGGGCCTACGTTCCTGTAGCCCCTACCTACCTAAGGTCCCTGCATCTTCATGGAGGGGCAGGCTGTTGTGGCCTTGGGATCTAGCTATGTGACTGGGCAAGCCATGCCATCTCTGGGGCTCAGTCTCCCCTTCTGTACAGTGGGGAGGAGCAGACCTGAGGCATTTTCCAGGGCCCACCAGCTCCAAGGGTGCCAGGCTCCAGGGATGACTAAGCATGCCTGTGGCTGGCTAGAGGAGGTACCAGGCCTCCCTGGGACAGGTGTCTGGGAGTACCCAGCTCTGCAGCCCCTTTCCTTCGCCAAGCCAGGGAATTCATTGCCAAGGGTCTGTTAGGGCTGGCACCTCCAGGCTTCCTGCCCTTGACCTCCCAGGTGGCTTCAGCCCAGGATGCACTAATCCAGCCCTGTCCAGTGCCTGCCTTTGAAGGCCCCATCTTAGTACTTCTTCCTGGGCAGGCGAGGGAGGAAAGGAGGCTGTGATAGGAATGTCCCCCACTGCCTTATCCCTAAAGCCGCTGCTTCCTTTCTCCCCATTTACCTTGCCAGACCCAGTGCTATAGCGGGAGGGTGGACCTGATCCTCCTCCTAGGCTGATACATAGGGAAACAGGGCCAGAGAGGTTTGGCAACCTAGTCAGTATCTCAGCAAGACAGGCCAGCACCCTTTCTTCTCCTGTTTGGCACAGTGACTGCCCTGCCTGGGTGCTGCACGGGTGCAGTGTATGAGGACTGGTGCAGGTGTAGGTACATGTGGGGTGGGCAGGGCAGCCTGGGCCTGCACCAGAGCACACCTCCTGAGAACGCTTCCCAACTCCCCTCCCACCCCTGCAGGAAGCGAGTTGCCCGTGTGTGCAAGCTGCGGCCAGAGGATCTATGATGGCCAGTACCTCCAGGCCCTGAACGCGGACTGGCACGCAGACTGCTTCAGGTAGGGTGGAGTGCCCAGGGCTGCGTTGCCCTAAGCAAGGCCTGCCAGAGAGGACAGGCTGGTCAAGGAATGGAGGAGGCTGGGGTATGCCTCCTGGTGCCGTCCCCCATTGTGACTTCGTGGCCTCAGTTTACCATTTATGACATGAGGTGTTTTGACCAGAAGATCCCTGTAGGCCTTCCTGTTGTCATTTTATTTATCTATTTTTTTTTTTTCTTTTTGAAACGGAGTCTCGCTCTGTCACCTAGGCTGAAGTGCAGTGGCACAATCTTGGCTCATTGCAACCTCCGCCTCCTGGGCTCAAGCAATTCTCCTGTGTCAGCTTCTGGAATAACTGGGATTACAGGTGTGTGCCACCATGCCCAGCTAATTTTTGTATTTTTAGTAGAGACGGGGTTTTGCCATGTTGGCCAGGCTGGTCTCAAACTTCTGACCTCAAGTGATCTTCCCACCTCGGCCTCCCAAAATGCTGGGATTACAGGCATAAACCACCGCTCCTGGCCTCATAAACCACCGCTCCTGGCCTTATTTTATTTTATGTATTTTTCTTTTTTCGAAACGATCTTGCTCTGTTGCCCAGGCTGGAGTGCAGTGGTGCCATCTCGGCTCAATGCAACCTCCATCTCCTGGGCTCAAGTGATCCTCCCACTTCAGCCTCCCAAGTAGCTGGGATTATAGGTAGACACCACGATGCTCAGCAAATGTTTTAAATTTTTTGTAAAGACAGTGTCTCACTATTGAGACCCAGGCTGGTCTTGAACTCCTGCCCTCAAGCAGTCCTCCTGCCTTGGCCTCCCGAAGTGCTGGGATTACAGGCGTGAGCTACCGCCCTGGCATCTGATGTCTTCTTAGATCTCTGAGATCTAAATCTTCGAGAGGATGGGAGAGGCCTCCAATTGAGCCAACGCCTGCAATTCAGCCCCCTGCTGGCACCCAGACAGGGGGAAGAGTTGGAAGGAATGTCCCCCTAGCCTTCTGGTTGCTCATGCTCTTGCAGGGAGGGAAGACAAACCAGGCCTTGAGGGAAACCGAGCCACCTTCAGTGTTTTCCAGGCTGCTTGCGAAGATGCATAACCCAGTCACACCAGCTCCAGCCTCCAGACACACACCCACATGTAGGAAGAAAGTAGGGTCAGGGTTGTGGCGGAGGACAAAGAGTACATGAGGACCTGAAGGTCACCAGTAGGACCATCCTGAGAAGCCAGGGGCAGGGGTCTACCTGCCTTGGAGTTGGCTGTAGGGCCAGAGCAGGGATCTCAAAGGATGTGAGATTTCCTGGGTAGAAAAGTAGAGTGGAGAAGGGGCGTGGTGGATCACACCTATAATCCCACACTTTGGGAGGCTGAGGCGGGCAGATCACTTGAGTTCAGGAGTTCGAGACCAGCCTGGGCAATATGGCAACACCCTGTCTCCACCAAAAATACAAAAAATTAGCCGGGCATGGTAGCGCACGCCTGTAGTCCCAGCTACTTGAGAGGCTGCGATGGCAGGATTACTTGAGCTATGATCACGCCACTGCACTCTAGCCTAGGCAACAGAGTTAGACTCCGTCTCAATTTTAAAAAAAGAAAGAAAGAAAAACAAATGGAGTGGGAAAGAATTATAGGCACAGTCACCAAACAGCAAGGATCAGGGGAGAAAACTCCATAAAAGGGTAGAAGGTGAAGCTGGGATGCCCAGTAGGGGTCAAGACATCCAGCACCAGGACTTTATTTTAGGCTTCTGCCTTGGTTTATTGTTTTAAGACAGTCTTGCTGTGTCGCCCAGGCTGGAGAGCAATGGCGTGATCTCGGCTCACTGCAACCTCCACTTCCCAGGTTCAAGCGATTCTCCTGCCTCAGCCTCCCAAGTAGCTGGGATTACAGGCGTGCACCACTACACCTGGCTAATTTTTGTATTTTCAGTACAGATGGGGTTTCGCCATGTTGGCCAGGCTGGTCTTGAACTCCTGACCTCAAGTGATCTGCCCACCTCAGCCTCCCAAAATGCTGGGATTACAGGCATGAGCCACTGCACCCGGCCTCAGTTTGTTTCTTTGTTTTTTCTCTTCCTCTTTTTTTTTTTTTTTTTAGAGACAGGGTGTTGTGTGTTACCCAGGCTGGAGTGCAGTGGCGAGATCATAGCCCACTGCAGCCTCCAACTCCAACTCCTAGATTCAAGCGATCCTCCTGACTCGGCCTCCCAAAGTGCTGGGATTACAAGCATGAGCCCCCGTGCCCAGCCTGGTTTTCCTTTTTTAGGTGTAATGTCTAACATTTTCTAACATTCAGTAAGGGACAATCCTTGTTCTAAGCACTTTGCATAAAGATATTAGTGCTGTCCTTGTTTTGCCAGAGAGAAAATTGGGACACAGAGAGGTTAATTCTCTTGATGAAAGTCACACAGCTGAGTGAAATGGTGTGTGAAATGAACACACTTAGTGGTGTGGCTGAAAGGAGACAGACAGCATACTCTGGGGTTCTGCATCAGGTGCTCAGAAGGAGGCCTTCGGGGGGCAAGAGGGCTCTCAACAGGCAGAAAAAACCATCAGCACAGAGGTGGGATGGTTCGGACTGCTGAGGGAACAGGAACAGTTCACTTGGAAGGAACAGAATAAGTCAAGGGATTCAACAAGAAACAAACTTGAGACCGATTCGTGAAGGGCCTTGAATGCCAAGATAAGGAGCTTCAGAAGTCAGGACAGGCACGGTGGCTCAGCCTCGTAATCCCAGCATTTTGGGAAGCCGAGGCGGGCGGATCACTTGAGGCCGGGAGTTCAAGACCAGCCTGGCCAACATGGTGAAATCCTACCTCTACTAAAAATTCAAAAATTAGCCGGGCATGGTGGCACATGACTGTAATCCCAGCTACTCTGGTGGCTAAGGAAGGAGAATCACTTGAACCTGGGAGGTGGAGGCTGCAGTGAGCTGAGATCACGTCACTGCACTCCAGCCTGGGGGACAGAGCAAGACTCCATCTCAAAAAAAAAAAAAAAAAAAGTCAGAAGAGAGCCAGCAGAAAGCCAGGGAGGGACTGGGGTGACATGCTGTTGAAGAATGCCATCCCAGTGGGCTGGTGGTGGTATCTAGGCAGGGAAGGGACTGTCCCAGTAACTCAAGGGTCTGAGCTCATAGGACCTGACCTGGGACAGTGACTGAGGATGGAGAGAATTTCAGGCAGTAGGGACAGTTTTTGGTGAGTATTTGTCATATTGGCTACCGTGCAATTGAGCATTCTTCATGGTAATTTGTTAAATCTGCATAACTTTACTGTATGTGCCCAGTTTGCATGGGAGAAACAGATTCTGTGAAGTCAAGTGCCTCACTGAAGGTTGTAACATCTAGCTGGGACTCAAACCTCACTCCGCATCGCCGCAGAGTAGGAAAGGCAGGGGCTGACGGTGGCGCATGCCTATAATCCCAGCCCTTTGGGAGGCGGAGGTGGGTGAATCACTTGAGCTCAGGAGTTCGAGACCAGCCTGGGCAACATAGCGAAACCTCGTCTCTACAAAAAAATTAGCTGAGCGTGGTGGTGGTGCCTGTAGTCCCAGCTACTCAGCAGGGCTGACATGGGAAGGTTGCTTGAGCCTGGGAGGTGGAGGTTGCAGTGAACTGTGATCACACCACTGCACTCCAGCCTAGATGACAGAGTGAGATCCTGTCTCAAAAAACCAAAGGAAGAAGGAAAGAAGGAAGGGAAGGAAGGAAGGGAAGAAAGAAGGAAAGAAAGAAGAGAAGGAAAGAAGGAAAGAAAGAAGGGAAGGAAGGAAGGAAAGAAAGAAGGGAAGGAAGGAAGGAAGGAAAGAAAGAAGGGAAGGAAGGAAGGAAAGAAAGAAGGGAAGGGAGGGAGGAAGGGAGGGAGGGAAGGGAGGGAAAGAAGGAAAGAAAAGGCTGGGGCTTCCGGGAGGGCATGAGCACTGGCGAATGGCAGGGTGGAACCTGAAGCTGTCTGGTTTTCCAACCTGGGTACTGGGAAGGTGGTGGTTTGTTGACTCTGGTGGAGTTGGGGGTCTGGTTGGGGAGGAGACACGCTCATCTGTGTTGAGCTGGAGGGGACATGGGCTATCCAGGGTGGCTGTGCCCTGCCCAGAGCTAGCCGTGGGAGCCTGAGTCCAGTTGGAGGTAGGAAAGCCAGAAAAAATGGCCCCCTGAGAGCTGGCCCTGTTATGGTGAATGGGATTTGTGATGGGGCCAAGAGGAATGAAGGGAAGAACTTGGGGACCCCTGTGTCTGCGGTGAGTGAGGAGATGGAGTCTTGGGTGATGGAGAGAGGGTCAAGAGTAGAGAGCCACAGAAACCACAGGAGGGAAGCTGTGATACAGGATGGATATACCTGGCTTTGGAGTGGCCTACCCCGAATCACTCACCAGGAGAGGGGTGAGGCCCCAGGTTGGGGCAGTAAGGAAGCGGCGTGTTTGGGCTGTCCCTGGCGTAGTGAAACACAAGAAAGAGGCCGGGAGCGGTGGCTCACGCCTGTAATCCCAGCACTTTGGGAGGCCAAGGTGGGCAGATCACCTGAAGTCAGGAGTTTGAAACCAGCCTGGCCAACATGGTGAAACCCCATCTCTACTAAAAATACAAAAATTAGCCGGGCATGGTGGTGGGCGCCTGTAATCCCAGCTACTCAGGAGGCTGAGGCAGAAGAATCGCTTGAACCCGGGAGGCTGTGGTTGCAGTGAGTCAAGATCGCACCACTGCACTCTAGCCTGAGTGACAGAGCAAGACTCCATCTCAAAAAAAAAAAAAAAAGTCTCGCTATGGGGGAAGATCCATCAGAAGTAAGAGCCAAAGAGCCAGGGCTTCCACCTTGTGGCTTGTGGGTGTGATACTCCCAGCAGCCTCCAAAGCTGGCGGAGCTAACAGTGTCCTCACCGCATGACAGTGAGCAAAGCAGCTCAGAGGGGGTCACCGCTCACCTGGGTGCATGGCTGACCACAGCCAGGCTGGCTTTTGGTGGGATGCCCAAGGTGCTAGACTCTGCTTAGTTTTCCTCGGGCCCTGGGCTTTGAGGCCCAGCCCGGACCTCACTGCATGCACTGAGACCTTTGTTCCAGGGCCCCTCACCCCTCTGAAGGTGTTCGGGCAGGAGCAGTGTGATAAGGCCATGAGGGGTCTGTCTGCAGCCTCCAGCCCCACTGGGGAGGTGGCCAGTGATTGCCGCCTTCCTGGCCCCTCTGCATGCCCTTCCCAGTGGAACTTCCTAGGGTCCCTGAGTCAGTCACTTGCAAATAATTATGGTGCGCCCACTCTGCATTAGGGCCCTCTCATGACAACCCAGGAAGGGGGTGCTATTTATTAAAGCAATTTTAAGACCAAGCCTGGTAACTCACGCCTGTAATCCCAGCACTTTGGGAGGCTGAGGTGGGAGGATTGCTTGAGGCCAGGAGTTTGAGATCAGCCTAGGCAACGTAGTGAGACTCCATCTCTACAAAAAAATTAGCCTGGCGTGGTGGTGCATACCTGTAGTCCCAGCTACTCAGGAGGCTGAGATGGGAGGATCACTTGAACCCAGGATGTCGAAGCTGCAGTGAGCTGTGATCATGCCACTGCACTCTGGCCTGGGCGACAGAGCGAGATACTGTCTCAAATTTTTAAAAAGCGATTTTACAAATGAGGTGCAGAGTTCACTCACTTGCCAAAAGTCTGACAGCGAGTGAGGAATAGCATCAGGACTCGAACTGAGGCAGCCTGGCTTCAGAGCCTACAGTGTAACCACAGCTTAGACCCACACCTCCCAGACCTCAGGGTCCCTGCCTCCTAGTGGGCCAGACACTCGGTGAACAAATGTGGTGTCAGTTGCCGGGGGACAGCACTCTCAGGAGATGATGTTTAAGGGGAGCAGTGTTTAGAGGATGTCAGGGGTGGGCGGGGGCACGTGTGCAAAGACCCTGGGGTGGGAATGTGCTTGGCACAACTGAGGACCATGAGTAGGCCAGTGTGTGGGAGTGCAGTCAGCGGCCGGGAGTGCATAGAGCCTTGGCCCCGTGGAAGGTGCCGTTAGCCGTGCAGCTTTTTTTTTTTTTTTCCTTTTTGGAGAGAGTCTCACTTTTGTCGCCCAGGCTGGAGTACAGTGGCATGATCTCAGCTCACTGCAACCTCTGCCTCCCGGGTTCAAGTGATTCTCCTGCCTCAGCCTCCCAGTAGCTGGGACTACAGGTGCATACCACCACACCTGGCTAATTTTTGTATTTTTAGTAGTGACGAGGTTTCACCATATTGGCCAGGCTGCTCCCTTTGAATGTCATAACCTGAGCATCTGAGAGCTGCTCCTGTCTCCTGGCCCCTGCTCTTGAGAAAGTCCCAGGCTGATAGGACAGACAGGGTCATGAGTGCTGTGACGGGGGCCTGTGGGCTGCTGGAGGCTCGGCCAGGACCAGATGCTGCCCCTCTTTGTAGAGTGGGACAATTGCTGCAGGGTTGTCACTACGGGGCCTGCCCCTTTTTCTGTTCTGACCTCCCAACCCCTTGCAGGCCCTGCCCCCTTGCAGGCCCTGCCTCCTGGGAGGTTATGACCAGGCTGAGACTGGTCCACGCTTCCCTTTGGCTCAGATACTGCCTCTGTGGTCCCCTCCGGGAAGCCTCCAATGCACAACCCCCAGGGCTGCCGCAGCCCTGGTAGCATCTCCTTGGCAGCTGGGTGGGCTGGCCCTGGGCAAGGGGGGCTGAGCATGCTGCTGGCCTGCGGGGTTGGAGCTGGGGCGGGATGCAACCTCCCTTTCTTCAGGGAACCTTTTTGGCGAGGACAAACTGTCCGTAGGAAGTCGACCTCTGTTCCCTTGGGGGCAGCAGTGGAAGAGGCAGCTGCTTTTAAGCTTGTGCCTGTCCCCAGAGAAACCTGAGGCCTTCAGTGCCGTTGTCAGGGCCGAGGCGGAGGAGCCTACAGCGTGTGTTCAGGGACGGGCCACAGGCTCCCTGCCTGGGGTCCAAGCCTAGATTGCTCGCTCCCCACCGACACCAAAGCCCAGGCACAGGGTGCTTCAGCCACTTCCTGTTGCAGGCTCAGACCAAGTCCCCTGGCACCCACGCCGCTGTATCCTCCTCCTGTGCGCTGCTGCCACACTGGCCCCACCCTCTGCAGCCTCCAATCCTGAGCCCCTGCGGGAGGATGGGGAAGCAGCTGGTCTGGCCACCCCTGCCCTCCCTTAGACCTCCAGAGCCCCCAGCGTAGCCACAGAGGATGCTGTTGGCTTCAGCCCCAAGAAGACGCCGCTTCCTCCAGAGGGCTAAGTAAGTGGGAATCCCCCTCCCTACCTGTCCCTGGCCCCAGGCAGGGCCCCTGGTGTAAGGCCTGGGGCTGGAAGCCGACCCACCTAGGTCCAACTCTGGGGCAGAACTGAAACTCCTTGGTCGCCCTAGGCTGCTCTCGGGGGAGCAGGCCACTGCCAAAGCTTCCAGGACAGTCTCCCCATGAGGCCGGTCCTCCACTTGCTGTTTCTTCACACCTGGTGGCCAGGGATGTGGCCCTGGGCAGAGCGATGATTCCACTCCCATCACCAGGGAAGCCACCAGTGTCTCCCAGCCCAGCCAGCCACCTGGGCCGTGGAGCAGCCCTTTCATGCCCTCCGGGTGCCTCCCCCTTCTCCTGCCCCAGCCTGGCTTTGTCCGACCCTGCTCTCAGGGAGGGGTACCCTGGAGTGGGGCCAGGGCACGGCTCTCCCCCCAGGGAGTTCCTCTCTGGCTGGCCCCAGGGCAGCTCTGCACAGCCTCAGTACCTGGTGTGCCTCCCTTGACATCCTTCTTAGGGACAGTCAGGCCCTCTGTGTGGGCACCCAAGAGAGCCAGGCCCAGACGCCTGTAGCTCCTGCCAGAATGCAGGCCTGAGGGGTGAGGGCCGGGGCAAGGGCAGGGACAGGAACTCCTGCATGCTCTCCATCCGCAAAGGTTCACTGAGGCCCCGAGCCCCAGCCACTGAGCCACCAAGTCAACCCGGGCCAGGCCTGGGCACCCTGTCTGCAGTGGAGGCAGAGACAGGGTCTTGGGACAGTTCTGAGAATGCTGGGTGCCCAGCGGGGGCCTCACCCGCAGGAATCGCTTATACTCTTTCCTGGGACAAGTGTTGTGGATGCCCGGCCTGGGGCTGTGGGGAGCTGGCAGGTCAGTGGCAGACACTGGTGGGCAGACCTAGTGTCTGGTAGAACAGGCTTCAAGGAAGTGGTGACCGGAGAGAAGCCAAGTGTACTCAAACCCTCGGGTGAGTCATCACCGCACCGCCGGGTCTTTCACGGCTGCTGAAAGTGAGCAGCAGTGATGAAGGTTTGTGAGTTTCTGTATGAGCCAGTGAATGGACCAGTAGCAGTTTCCAGGCTCCCCAGGATGGGGACACTTGGTTACGGTAGTTCCTAATCCCCCACCCACCCACCGCCCACTGCAGAGATATGCAGGGGCCCTGCTTCCTGCAGGCGGGAGTGAGGGGCATTCCTGTGATGTGGCACCCCTGTGACTGAGGTCATGTGTGATCTGTGTAAGGGCAGGAAGCGAGTCATTGGTCTGCACCGGGTGTGGGGGCTTCCACGAGGGCAGGACCCAAAGTCGGCCTGGCCTCGTGGCTGCAGCACTTCTTTCGTATTAGGTTAGAGCCCCGGAATGGGAGGTGCCCTGGGGACCACCCCCCTCACTGCCTTCCCTCCTCCACCCCACCCCCGCAGTCATCTGGTGAACTGCCCGCCCCCTGGTGTGCAGTGACCCTGACATCATGTCTCCCACCGCCCCTGCCACCGCCACCACCTCCAGTGGCCCAGCCTCCGCATTCCCCACCCCCATGGGGGAATGCACCAGGCCCCCTTTCCTGGATGCACCCCCACCCACATGCTTCCAAACCCTGGCATTTTCTGCTCCCCCTTTACTCCCAGCCCCTCCCCCAGGCTCCCAGACAAAGGGGAACTGGCTGGATCCTCTTAAAGGGACAGTATCCTGCCAGCTTACTGATGAACTCCCCTCCTCAACCCCAGTTCCCTAGTTATAGGGAATTAGCAATGGCAGACAGCCCGTGAGTGATACTCATGCAGGCCCCAGGCGGTGGAGGGTTTCCTGGGTAGGAAACAGCCCTTAAGGTTCCCTCATCTCATCCAGGTCCCAGTCTTTCCTACCTGCTTCTCTCCTAGATTGTGGCCCTATAGAGCCTGGGTTCTTCTGTCTCTGTGTGACCAACCCATAGCACCCAAACAGCGGCAGAGCTGGACGGACCCCCTAGCCTCTTCTCTGTGTGGGTCTGCACCCTGACCCAGACATGCGCACCCACACCAGGACCCAGTAGGGCACCTGTGTGCCTGCGGTTCACTGGGGCACCCACATTTTGTTTATTTTATTTTTTAGAGAGAGGGTCTTGCTGTGTCACCCAGGCTGGAGTGCAGTGGTGCAATCATAGCACACTGCAGCCTTGAACTCCTGGGCTCAAGCGGTCCTCCCTCCCCAGCCTCTCTAGTAGCTGGGAGTACAGGCCCACACCACTGTATCCTGGCTAATTTTTTAATAATTTTTTTTAAGAGATGGGGTCTTACTGTGTTGCCCAGGCTGGCCTCAAACCTCTGGCCTCAAGTGATCCTCCGACCTCAGCCTCCTGAAGTGCTGAGATTTACAGGCATGAGCCACCATGCCCAGCCCAGACCCACATTTCTATATTTGTTCATCCTGGCTGGACAGGGCTGCTGGTCACCACCCCACAGGGATGCTTGGCTGGGAAAAAGCTGGGAATGTAGGTCTAACCCCTGGCCTGTGTTGTGGCACCAACAGCCTGTCATTCCTCCCCATCTGCCCTTCAAGGCCCCAACCAGGCCTCCCTGGTAGCCTCTAGTGAGGAAACAGGGGAACCCTGACTTTGATGGCCCTGTACACCTGGGGATTCTCCTCCTTTCTAATTTTTTTTTTTTTTTCTCTTGAGACAGAGTGTCACTCTGTTATTCCGGCTGGAGTTCAGTGGCACAATTTCGACTCACTGCAACCTCTGCCTCCCTAGTTCAAGTGATTCTTCTGCCTCAGCCTCCCAAGTAGCTGGGATTACAGGTACCCACCACTACGCCTGGCTAATTTTTGTATTTTTAGTGGAGACGGGGTTTCGCCATCTTGGCCAGGCTGGTCTCAGACTCCTGACCCCAAGTGATCTGCCCACCTCGGCCTCCCGAAGTGCTGGGATTACAGGCGTGAGCCACCACTTTGGGAGGCCAAGGCAGGCAGATCACGAGGTCAAGAGATCGAGACCATCCTGGCCAACATGGTGAAACCCTGTCTCTACTAAAAAGACAAAAAATTAGCTGGGCGTGATGGTGCATGCCTGTAGTCCCAGCTACTCAGGAGGCTGAGGCAGGAGGATCACTTGAACCCGGGAGGCAGAGGTTGCAGTGAGCCGAGATCGTGCCACTGCACTCAGGCCTGGCAACAGAGCAAGACTCCATCTCAAAAAACAAACAAACAAAAAAACTTTTTCTAATTTTTACAAAGGTGCCTGTAGCCAAGGCAGGGTCCCGGGTGCAACAGAGGAGGGTGGGAGTGGACGTCTCAGCCCGGCCCCTCTCCCGCAGGTGTTGTGACTGCAGTGCCTCCCTGTCGCACCAGTACTATGAGAAGGATGGACAGCTCTTCTGCAAGAAGGACTACTGGGCCCGCTATGGCGAGTCCTGCCATGGGTGCTCGGAGCAAATCACCAAGGGACTGGTTATGGTGAGCACCCCCTGCCTTGCACACTCACCTGGGGTGGGGGTGTCCAAACAGACCCCATGCTCCAGGTCTCTCTCCCATCACTGTCTCTCCTTGCTAGTCTTTGGAGTGTCCCCCGCTTTCTGAGCCTGACTGTCTGTCTGTATCCCTCAGCGCCCCCATCTATGGAGCCAGCTCTGTCCAGGAGCTCAGCAGCTGGCCAGCCAGGTCCCCGCAGTTGTTTTTTTGGTGACGCCCTTCGGAGAAGAGGCCTAGGGGAGGATCTGTGGGGGCTGCTGGGGCCGCTGAGTGGGGCTGTTTCCTCCTCACCCCCGCACCAGGTGGCTGGGGAGCTGAAGTACCACCCCGAGTGTTTCATCTGCCTCACGTGTGGGACCTTTATCGGCGACGGGGACACGTACACACTGGTGGAGCACTCCAAGCTATACTGGTGAGTGCCTTGGCCCCTCCCCGAGCCTAAGGGGCCCCCCTGTGTCACAGGTCTGCAAGGACACTGATTGTCCCACACCCGGGCCTCCTGCCCCTTCCATGTTGGTTTTGCAGGGCAAACGTTCATATCTCCTTTCTTGCCCAGACGTGGAAACAAGGGAAAAGTAACACACAGAGGTCAGTGTGAAAAAGCCTCAGATGGCTTTTTCATGGTGGCTCACGCCTGTAATCCCAGCACTTCAGGAATCCAAGGCAGGTGGATCCCTTGAGGCCAGGAGTTCAAGACCAGCCTGGCCAACATGATGGAACCCCATCTCTATTAAAAATTCAAAAATTAACCAGGTGTGGTGGCTTGGGCCTATAATCCCAGCTACTCGAGAGGCTGAGGCAGGAGACTCACTTGAACTTGGCAGGCGGAGGTTGCAGTGAGCCGAGACTGCACCACTGCTCTCCAGCCTGGGCAACAGAGCAAGACTCTGTCTCAAAAAAAAAAAAGCCTCAGACATCAGCTTTCTTACTGGCCATGACTGCAGCATGGTGCTGGCATGAACCACCAGAGTTGGGGCAGATACTACAAGTTAAGGACACCATCCCCAGCACAACTGCTCCCTCTTTAGACACCAGCCACAAGGGGTCCCCAACCCACTCACACTTCTGACCGACTGGCTGCAAATTCAGGGACTCCCAAGACCCTGCCAAGTTTGATCGTTTGCTAACAGACTCACAGAACTCAGGAAAGCCTCCATTTAGGATTCCAGTTTCATTATAAAGGACACAGCTCAGGTCCAGCCAAATGAAGAAGCATCTCCCCTCCCTCCCCTAGCACATCAATGTGGTCACTAACCAGGAAGCTTCCCTGAGCTTCAGCAGCCAGAGTTTTTATTGGGATTTCATTACATCGTCATGACTGATTGAGTCATTGGCCATATGATCAAACTTAGTCTCCAGCCCCCGTTCTTGGAGGTCAGGCTGGTTGAAAGCTGCAACTCTCTTCAAATCACATGATGTCTCTTTGCAGGGCTGAGTCATCTCATTAGTATCAATTCAGGAATAGTCTGAGGGGCTCATGAATAACAAAGATACCCCATTCCAAGGACTTAGAATCTCCCTCCCAGGAATCAGGACAAAACCCAGACAGGTTCTTTCTTATACAACACTGATCAAGCTGGATTAGAGGACAACGTGGCTTGATCCCAGATGGGCTTTTAATGACTTCCTCCTGAACTGGATTTATCCTCAGGCCTTGTCCTGGCGGCCTTACAGGATCACAGCGGGTAGACAGACCCGAATGACTCAGAGGGACGAGGGCTGGCTGGGCACGCACAGTTCCTGCTCCCAGTTCCATAGGAGAAGTGAAAGAAAAACCTGGCCAGGTGCAATGACTTACGCCTGTAATCCCAGCACTTTGGGAGGCCAAGGTGGGCAGATCACCTGAGGTCGGGAGTTTGAGACCAGCCTGGCCAACCTGGTGAAACTGTCTCTACTAAAAATACAAAATTAGCCAGTCATGGTGGTGTGTGCCCATAATCCCAGCTACTCAGGAGGCTGAGGCAGGAGAATCGCCTGAACCCAGGAGGCGGAGGTTACAGTGAGCCAAGATCGCACCACTGCACTTTTGGGCAATAGCTAGCTTTCCTTTTCTTTTGAGATGGAGTCTCGCTTTGTCGCCCAGGCTGGGGTGCAGTGTTGTAATCAACAGAACGAGACTCCATCTCTTAAAAAAAAAAAAAAAAAAGGAAGTGGGTAGGGGAAGAGCCTGGGGCTGGGGGCTGCAGGGATGCTGAAACTGATGATGCTCTTGACACTCTTTCCTTCCCACCCCTGGCGGCTCTTGCAGTGGGCACTGCTACTACCAGACTGTGGTGACCCCCGTCATCGAGCAAATCCTGCCCGACTCCCCCGGCTCCCACCTGCCCCACACCGTCACCCTAGTGTCCATCCCAGCCTCATCTCATGGCAAGCGTGGACTTTCAGTCTCCATCGACCCCCCGCACGGCCCGCCAGGCTGCGGCACCGAACACGCACACACCGTCCGCGTCCAGGGGTGAGTGGCCGGCCTGGCGAGGCTGCCGTTGGTGTGGCTGTGGCCGTTGATGTGGGTGGCAGAGTCTGGCACTGGGGGCCCTGACAATGAATGGGCGAGTGTTTGGGTGCAGTTGGGGCCCAGCTCTGACAACCTGGTTTACCAGATTTCTGGCCCATTCATTCCTCTGAATACCATTACAAATGCCAGATACAATAAAAAGACATTTCAGCCGGGCATGGTGGCTCACACCTGTAATCTCAGCACTTTGGGAGGCTGAGGTGGGTGGATCACCTGAAGTCAGGAGTTCGAGACTAGCCTAGGCAACGTGGTGAAACCCCGTCTCTACTAAAAATACAAACATAGCCGGGCGTGTTGGTGGGTGCCTGTAGTCCCAGCTACTTGGGAGGTTGAGGCAGGAGAATCACTCGAACCCGGGAGGTAGAGGTTGCAGTGAGCCCAGACTGCCATTGCATTCCAGGCTGGGCAGCAAGAGTGAAACTCTGTATCAAAAAAAAAAAAAAAAAAACACACACCCAAAAAATAAAAAGACATTTTCTTTAGTCCATGTCTGATCCAACAAGAAAGAGGAGGAACCAAGTCAGGAATGAGTGAAGAGGCCGGGTGCAGTCACTCACACCTATCATCCCAGCACTTTGGGAGGCCAAAGTGGGAGGATCACTTGAGGCCAGGAGTTCGAAACCAGCCTTTGCAACATTGTAGTCACAGCTACTTGGGAGGCTGAGGCGGGAGGATCTCTTGAGCCCAGGAAGTCGGGGCTACAGTGAGCTATAATTGCGCCACTGCACTCCAGCCTGGGCAATGGAGCAAAACCCTGTCTCAAAAAAATGGGGCAGGGCCAATAAAGATGAGATTACTGTGTGACTTTGAGCAGCTCCTTTCTCTCTGGGCTTTGGAGGTCTGTTTGAACAATGAGGGAGGTGGATACCTTGGAGCCTTCTAAGATTTCTGTGGAGCCTTTATTGACACCTTGAGAAGTAGCATGCAGTGTTTCCACTTTTGGGCCATTGCTCGCTTTCTTTTTTTTTTTTTGAGACAGAGTCGCACTCTGTCGCCCAGGCTGGGGTGCAGTGGTGTGATGTCATCTCACTGCAACCTCCACCTCCCAGGTTCAAGCAATTCTTGCATCTCAGCCTCCCAAGTAGCTGGGACTATAGGCAAACCATGCCTGGCTAATTTTTGTATTTTTAGTAAAGATAGGGTTTCACCATATTGGCCAGACTAGTTTCAAGCTACTGGGTTCAAGTGATCCTCCCTCCTCAGCCTCCCAAAGTGCTGGGATTAGAGTTGTGAGTCACCATGCCCGGCCCAAGTGCTAGCTCTCATTTGATGCAGTGAATGTTTCTTGCATACCTGTCAGGTGCCCAGGACTGCATAGGCATTGGTGAGATTCACAGGTGGCCCTGGGAACAGAAAATGATACTGGGCTTGACTGTGTGTCTCCATCCCTGCCTTGACATCAGCCAAGCCAGCAGCTGCTTTACATACACGAGTGAGCAGACAGCTGCTGAAAGAGATAAGGAAACTCCCAGACCAACGGCTCTTTCCAGAGGGCCAAGGGAGGTCCCCACAGAATCAGAAGCTGCAGCTGGTCCCTGAAATCCAGGCAGAATTTTAGAAATGAAGACAGTCAGCTGGGTGCAGCGGCTAATGCCTGTTATCTCAGCCACTTCGGAGGGCTGAGGTGAGAGGATTGCTTGAGCCCAGGAGGTGGAGGCTGCAGCGAGCTATGGTGATGCCACTGCATTTCAGCTTGGGCTGGACAGAGCGAGACCCTGTCTCTAAAATAAAAATAAAGAAGAGAGTTAATGACATCTCCTCCCTGTCTGTCTCACTGGGTAAGCATTCTGCCCAGCCAACATCTGGAACATCCCAGTAATTTCTGCAAAGAGCCACACCCTTCCCGGAAAGAGTCCAACTTGCCAAAGATTTACTTGTTTGTTTTAAACTGGTTTTAGTTGACTGCTTTTCATTTTGTGTATAGCAGCATTTTGGCCACCTGCTGCTTTAGCAAACCAAGGGAGAGGATGTGAGATTATAAGTAATTTATATATGTATGTTTTATATATATATACACACACATACATAATTTTTTTTGAGACAGGGTCTTGCTCTGTCATACAGGCTGGAGTGCAGTGGCAAAATCATAGCTCACTGCAGCCTCAAACTCCTGTGCTCAAGCAATCCACTCATCTCGGCCTCCTGAGTAGCCGAGACTATAGGCACACACCACCACACCCAGCTAATTTTTTAAATTTTTGTAGAGACTGAGCCTTGCTGTGTTGCCCAGGCTGGTCTCGAACTCTTGGACTCAAGCGATCCTCCCACATTGGCCTCCCAAAGTGCTGGGATTACAGGCGTGAGCCACCATGCCTGGCTTATTTTTAAGGCTATATGCATGCAAAGCCTGTATCAATAAAAATATTTTCTTTGGTTTTTTTCAACTTTTCATCTTCACATTTTGTAGATTTATAGAAAATCTGCTAAAATAATAAGTCCGTTGAATACATACACACCCTTCACCAACGTTCACCAATTCATAACTACCATATTTGGGAGTTATATGTGTGTCTCTCTATATATACGTATACGGATACAGATACATATACATGTTTAGTGACTTGTTTATATTTGTACATATATGTATATGTTGTTATTTATTGATCGTTTGGGAGTAAGTTGCAGGGATGATTGACTCCCCCACAAATATGCTAGAGATTCCCAAAAGAAGGGCCTTCTTTTTTATTTTTTATTTTTGGAGACAGGGTATCACTGTCAACCAGGCTGAAGTGCAGTGATGCAGTCACAGCTCACTGCAGCCTCAACCTCCCGGGCTCAAGTGATCCTCCCACCTCTGCCTCCCCAGTAGCTGGGACTACAGGCACAGGCCACCACACCTGACTAGGCATTCTCTTATATAATTATCAATTGTATCTTATAGTACAGTGATCACATTTTGGAAATCTAACATTGATACCATTATCTAATACACAGACCATATTCAAATTTTGCCAATTGTCTCTATACTGAACTACTAAACTGTCCTTTATAGCAGTCTCCCCCGATCCACAATCCAGTCCATGATCAACATTGCATTTAATCATCATGTCTCATCAGTATCTTTGTTTTTTTTTTTTTTTCTTGAGATGGAGTTTCGCTCTTGTTGCCTAGGCTGAAGCACAATTGGCGCAATCTCAGCTCATCACAACCTCCGCCTTCCAGGCTTAAGTGATTCTCCTGCCTCAGCCTCCTAAGTATCTGAGATTACAGGCGTGCACCGTCATGCATGCCTAATTTTTGTATTTTTAATAGAGATGGGGTTTCACCATGTTGCCCAGGCTGGTCTTGAACTCCTGACCTCAAATGATCCACCTGCCTCAGCCTCCGAAAGTGCTGGGTTTACAGGCATGAGCCACTGCGCCCGGCCGTTTCCTCAGCCTTTCATTGCCCTTAATGACCTTGACATTTTTGAAGTATACAGGCCAGTCGTTAAAGTAAAATGTTTTTCTTTTTTTTAGAAAGAGAGACAGGGTCTCACTGTGTTGCCTAGGCTGGTCTCAGACTCCTGGGCTCAAGTGATCCTTCCGCTTCAGCCTCCCAAAGTGCTGGGATTACAGGCGTGAGCCACCGCGCCCGCCCTCGTATCTGGGTTTGAGTAATGTTTCCTCTTAGGGAGACAGGCTCTGCGGGTTTGGCCTGACACTGAATAAGTGATCCTCTGTCCTTCCGAGTGGATCTTGCCAGGAGACATATGATGTCAGCGTGCCCTTTGCTGAGGATGTTCGCTTTGATTACTTGTTTTTTCTCTACTGTAAGGATTTTTTTCCCTTGGTCATCAATAAACCATTTGTGAGATTTGAGTCTGTAAATATCCTGTTCCCAAAAACCCTTCCCCAAATGATTTTAGCATCTATTGATGATTCCTGCCTGTAGCAATTATTACTGGGGTGGCTACCAAATGCTGAATTTCTAACTCTGTTCTTCCTTCTGCATTTATGACTGTAAGGAAGAGCTTCTCCCCAATATGAGAATAGTCTTTCTGTTTGCTTGCTTGTTTGTTTGAGATAGGGTCTCGCTCTGTTGCCCAGGCTGGAGTGCAGTGGCATGATCATAGCTCACTACAGCCTCGACTTCATGGGCTCAAGCGATCCTCCAGCCTCAGCCTCTCAAGTAGCTAGGACTACAGACAGCACCACCATGCCTGGCTAATTTTTTATCTTTTGTAACGGTTAGGTCTCACTATTTTGCTCAGGCTTGTCTCGAACTCCTGGCCTCAACCTCCCAAATAGCTGGGATTACAGGAGTGTGCCACCATGCCCAGCTAATTTTCTTTAAAAAATTTCATAGATATGGGGTCTTGCTACGCTGTCCAGGCTGGTCTCAAACTAAGTCTTAAGCAATCCTCCCACCTTGGCCTCCGTGCTGGGATTCCAGGCTTGAGCCACCACGCCTGGCCATTTTTCTTAAAGTTCTCAGTCTCCTCTCTGCCTTACCCCCATCCCCTTTTCCATCTCCAGGACCTAGGTGGAGACAAAGCGACCATTCCCTGAAGAGCTTGTATGAGACAGAATGAAAACCAGGTCCCAAGCCGGGCACAGTGGCTCACGCCTGTAATCCCAACACTTTGGGAAGCCGAGGCAGTCAGATCACCTGAGGTCGGGAGTTCGAGACCAGCCTGACCAACATGGAGAAACCCCACCTCTACTAAAAATACAAAATTAGCCGTTTGTGGTGGTGCATGCCTATAGTCCCAGCTACTCGGGAGGCGGAGGCAGGAGAATCACTTGAACCTGGGAGGCGGAGGTTGCAGTGAGCCAAGATCGTGCCATTGCACTCCAGCCTGAGCAACAGAGCGAAACTCCACCTCAAAAAAAAGGAAAGGGAAGGGAAGGGAAAGAGAAAGGGAAAGGGAAGGGAAACCAGGTCGCTAACACCGAAGAGTTAAAAGAAACAAGTACATTTGGCAAATTGATCTTTTTGTGAGTTAGCTTATGGGCAACTGATTGAGGGTCTCTTTCCCGTCTTCACCCTGCAGTTGTGGCTCAGAGCAAGCTGCCAGATCCCTTCTGCCAATGCAGGAGCAATAGAGCTTGGCCTCCTCTTGCAGGGCGAGTTTGGGAGTCAGATAGGAAGCCACTAATCCAAGACCTTTTTGGGACCCAAGGCACTCACCTGCCCCAAGCATACCAGACAGGCCAGGCGCAGTGACTCATGTCTGTAATCCTAGCACTTTGTTTTAGCTTTTGTTTTGAGACTGAGTCTCGCTCTGTCACCCAGGCTGGAGTGCAGTGGCAGAATCTCAACTTACTGCAACCTCCGCCTCCCAGGTTCAAGCGATTCTCCTGCCTCAGCCTCCCAAGTAGCTGGGACTACAGGCGCCCACTGCCACGCTCAGCTAATTTTTGTGTTTTCAGTAGAGATGGGGTTTCACCAAGTTGGCCAGGCTGGTCTCAAACTCCTAACTTCAAGTGATCCGCCCGTCTCGGCCTCCCAAAATGTTGGGATTACAGGTGTGAGCCACCGTGCCCGGCCAGTTCTAGCAGTTTGGGAGGCCAAGGCGGGTAGGTTGCCTGAGCTCAGGAGTTCAAGACCAGCCTGGGAAATATGGTGAAACCCCGTCTCTACCAAAAATACAAAAAATTAGCCGGATGTGGTGGTGTACACCTGTAATCCCAGCTACTCAGGAGGCTGAGGTGCGAGAATCGCTTGAACTCAGGAAGTGGAGGCTGCAGTGAGCCGTGATTGTGCCACTGCACTCCAGCCTGGTCAACAGTGAGATTGTGTCCCCTAAAAAAAAAAAAAAACCCAAAAATCGAGACCAAGCATACCTGGGAGTTGGACAGATAGATCTGTTCCCCCAGGGTAGAGACAATGGTCCATTGAATGGGAGCAGCTGAGCATCTCGTGCGGGTGGCCTACAAGCGCGCCACCTTTCTCCAGCTCACACCTGTGGCAGACATCAGTAATTGATTACAGAATTCCTCCTCTGAAACCAGAACTCGGTGTTCTGGCCATCTACTACTTCCCAGTCACATGAGGTAGAATCCTCTGCCTGCTCACCCCGGATCTGGTCCCCTTCGCCTTGGTTTCCTGTTGGCGTGAGGGACAGGTGGGCACTGGCCTGACCCCTGCCCTACCC
Source organism: Colobus angolensis palliatus (assembly GCF_000951035.1). NCBI lineage: Eukaryota > Metazoa > Chordata > Mammalia > Primates > Cercopithecidae > Colobus > Colobus angolensis. The sequence continues at coordinate 3,312,648 of NW_012113142.1, forward strand.
ACAGAGTGGATCCAGGCTGCATGAGCCCAGATGTGAAGAATTCCATCCACATCGGAGACCGGATCTTGGAAATCAATGGCACACCCATCCGAAATGTGCCTCTGGATGAGGTACGGTCCTGAGTCTGGGGCGCGGGATGGGAGGCAGTGCCTTCATGCCTAGCCCCCTCCCCACCCCACCCCCGTTCACATGCCTGCTGTCCCCAGATTGACCTGCTGATTCAGGAAACCAGCCGTCTGCTCCAGCTCACCCTCGAGCACGACCCTCATGATACACTGGGCCACGGGCTGGGGCCTGAGACCAGCCCCCTGAGCTCTCCGGTTCACACTCCCAGCGGGGAGGCAGGCAGCTCTGCCCGGCAGAAACCTGTCTTGTAAGTCAGCCTGCTCCTCGGTTCAGCTGGGTGCTTTCACTCCTGCTGGGACTCAGGGGCTGTGGGACCTAGGTCAGGGAGCCAGCCCTGCACAAATGCAGCCCAGGCGTGAGCCAGGGAGGTGGAGGCTGCAGTGAGCTGTCATCACACCACTGCTCTCCAGCCTAGGTGACAAAACAAGACCCAGTCTCAAAAAAAAAAGAGAGGAAACACATTTTCTAAAAAACCGGGGGCGGGGCCAGGCATGATGGCTGATGCCTGTAATCCCAGCACTTTGGGAGGCCGAGGCAGGCGGATCACCTGAGGTCAGGAGTTCAAGACCAGCCTGGCCAACATGGTGAAACCCCATCTTTACTGAAAATACAAAAATTAGCCAGGCTTGGTGGCAGGTGCCTATAGTCCCAGCTACTTGGGATGCTGAGGCAGATGAATCACCTGAACCCAGGAGGCGGAGGTTGCAGTGAGCCAAGGTCACGCCACTACACTCCAGCCTGGGTGACAGAGCGAGACTCTGTCTCAAAAACAAAAAGGATGACAGCGTGGGATCTGAGGGGTTGGGGGGAGCTGGGGGCTGCCACTAGAGCCAGGATAGGCTGAGACACTGGGATGGGCAGCCTTTGGACTGTCCCAGGCAGGCCCTCCCAAAGCAGGGGGTGATTGCATAGACTGGCATGGACAGGGGCATGCAGGCAGGAGGAGGAAGGGGCAGGGCCTTGGCCAGGTGCCACCTGTCCCATAGTGGCACTGGGCACCATGTGTGCCCCCCAGGAGAAGCTGCAGCATCGACAGGTCTCCAGGTGCCGGCTCACTGGGCTCCCCGGCCTCCCAGCGCAAGGACCTGGGTCGCTCTGAGTCCCTCCGCGTAGTCTGCCGGCCACACCGCATCTTCCGGCCGTCGGACCTCATCCACGGGGAGGTGCTGGGCAAGGGCTGCTTTGGCCAGGCCATCAAGGTACAGAGCATGCCAGGGTCTCGGGGGGACAGTCTGGGTGGGACCCCTCCATTCTCCTTCCTCCCCAGTCTATGGATACGCAGTGGAAGGGGTATCTGGCTTCTAGACTCCCTGGCCAGTGCCCTCTCCTCCACCTTGGCCTCCTGGAGCTAATTAGGAGCAGGAGACCTCCCACAGGTAGACTAAGACCTTACGTGTAGGAGGTCATTGAAAGGTGGCCCCTAGCCGGGCGCAGTGGTTTATCCCTGTAATCCCAGCACTGTGAGAGGCTAAGGCTGTAGGATTGCTTGAACTAGGAATTCAATACCAGCCTTGACCTCATCTCTACAAAAAATTTAAAAATTAATTGGGTATAGTGGTGCACGCCTGTGGTCCAAGCTACTTGGGTGGCTTAGGCGGGAGGATTGTGAGCCAGGAGTTCGAGGCTGCAGTGAGCTATGGTCATGCCACTGCATTCCAGCCTGGGCAATAGAGCAAGACCCCATCTCAAAAAAGAAAATGAATACATCCCTTCCACTTGGGTGTTTGGGAACATCCCACGCGCAGTCTAGAGTGTGAAGCCATCTACACGTCTCCCTGGCGGTCCTGGGGTGGAGAGGGGGCTTCCAAGAAGGCGGGCTTACAGCAGAGACTCTGTCTTTACACCTGTGTCCCACACGCAGGTGACACACCGTGAGACGGGTGAGGTGATGGTGATGAAGGAGCTGATTCGGTTCGACGAGGAGACCCAGAGGACGTTCCTCAAGGAGGTGAGTGATCGGAAGGCCCTCTTCCCTCCAGAGGGCCTTCCAAGTGCTCACCCCTACCTCTCAACACAGGTCAGGAAAGGGCTCAGAGACCCATGGAAAGAAGAGAGAGCAGGCCAGGCGCAGGGGCTTACACCTGTAATCCCAACACTTCGGGAGGTTAAGGAGAGAGGATACTTTGAGACCAACCTGGGCAACATAGCAAGACCCCGTCTCTACAAAAAAATTTTAAATTTACCGAGGCCGGGCGCGGTGGCTCAAGCCTGTAATCCCAGCACTTTGGGAGGCCGAGACGGGCAGATCACGAGGTCAGGAGATCGAGACCATCCTGGCTAACACGGTGAAACCCCGTCTCTACTAAAAATACAAAAAACTAGCCGGGCGAGGTGGTGGGCGCCTGTAGTCCCAGCTACTCGGGAGGCTGAGGCAGGAGAATGGCGTAAACCCAGGAGGTGGAGCTTGCAGTGAGCTGAGATCCAGCCACTGCACTCCAGCCTGGGCGACAGAGTGAGACTCCGTCTCAACAACAAAAAAAATAAAAATAAAAATAAATTTACCGAGCTTGGCAATGTGCACCTGTCATCCCAGCTACTCGGGGGGCTGAGGTGGGAGGATTGCTTGAGCCCAGGAGTTGGAGGCTGCAATGAGCCATGATCACACCACTGCACTCCAGCCTGGGGAACGAGACAAGGCCCTGTCTCCAAAAAAAAAAAAAAAAAAGTAACTGCATTGGTCGCACACCGTGGCTCACGCCTGTAATCCCAGTACTTTGGGAGGCTGAGCCGGGCAGATCACTTGAGGTCGGGAGTTCGAAACCACCCTGGCCAACATGGTGAAACCCCTGTCTTTACTAAAAATACAAAAATTAGCCAGGCATGGTGGTGGGTGCCTGTCGTCCCAGCTACTCAGAAGGCTGAGGCAGGAGAATTTCTTGAACTCAGGAGGCGGAGGTTGCAGTGAGCCAAGATCGTGCCACTGCAGTGCAGCCTGGGTGACAGAGTGAGACTCCTTCTCAAAAAAAAAAAAAACAAAAAGAAAGTAACTGCAGGCAGGGGACTGGGAAAAAGAGCATCGCTGGGGGTAGGGGCAGCTCAAGCAGAGGGCACAGCAGCCGGTGAGTGTGGCAGAGACAGGAGAGGGGAGATGGGGAGACCATCTATAGCACCTGGTGGGATGGAGAAAGGAGAAGCAAACCCAGGCACAGCTTGGACCACACAGCGCCCAAGCCCAGCCTGTTTGTGCCTCGCTAGGTGAAGGTCATGCGATGCCTGGAACACCCCAACGTGCTCAAGTTCATCGGGGTGCTCTACAAGGACAAGAGGCTCAACTTCATCACTGAGTACATCAAGGGCGGCACCCTCCGGGGCATCATCAAGAGCATGGTGAGTCCTGGGCAGAGCCAGTCACCCCCGCTGTGTGGCCCCAGGCAAGGCAGCTCCCTCTGTGGGCTTCAGTCTCTTCTCTTCAATGGGGGGCAGCCACGGGGGTCTCAAAGGCCCTCTGAACCCTGATTCCTAATCAAATAGGGGAATGACCGACTCCATTGAAAGCTGGGAAAGGCCAGGTATAATGGTGCACACCTGTTATTCCAGCACTTTGGGAGGCCAAGGCAAGAGGATCACTTGAGGCCAGGAATTCAAGGCTGCAGTGAGCTGTGATCTCACCACTGCACTCCAGCCTGGACCACAGAGCAAGACCCTATCTCAAAAACTAAAATAAAATTCAGAGCTTTCCTTAAGGATTTGAATAAAATTACAAATTCATCTTTAGAAATAAAGTGCTCAGGCCTGGCACAGTGGCTCATGCCTGTAGTCCCAGTACTTTGGGAGGCCAAGGCCAGCAGAACACCTGAGGTCAGGAGTTCGAGACCAGCCTGGCCAACATGGTGAAACCTCGTCTCTACTAAAAATACAAAAATTAGCCAGGTATGGTGGCGGGCACCTGTAACCCCAGCTACTTGGGAGGCTGAGGCAGGAGGATCGCTTGAACCTGGGAGGCGGAGGTTGCAGTGAGCGGAGATTGCACCATTGTACTCCAGCCTGGGTGACAAGAGTGGGACTCCATCTCAAAAAAAAAAAAAGAAAGTGCTCGGAGGAAGCCTCACAGAGCCCTGTCCTGGACAATGTCCTGGGGATCCAGCCCTGGCCTCCAGCCCCATTTCTGTACCACCCTGAGACCATGGGATCTTCCTCAGGTTGGATTACTTTGTATCCAAATTGTGGACCCTTTGGGCTCCTGCTAGGTGTAACTTCACAGCAAGTTCCATTGTCAAGTGCAATTTGGAAACTCTGGGCTAGGCCAAGTGCAGTGGCTGACACCTGAGTTCCCAAAGTTTGGAAGGCTGAGGCAGGAGGATCCCTAGAGGCCAGAAGGTCAAGACCAGCCTGGACAGCATAATGAGATCCCATCTCTACAAAAAAATCAAAAAATTAGCCAAATGTGGTGGCGCATGCCTGCGATTCCAGCAACACGGGAGGCTGAGGCAGAAGGACACCTGAGCCCAGGAGGTCGAGGCTGCACTCCAGCCTGGGTGA
>NW_012113142.1:3318639-3332423 GCF_000951035.1 Colobus angolensis palliatus
TCTCTACTAAAAATACAAAAAATTAGCTGGGCATGGTGGCGCATGCCCTTAGTCCCAGCTACTCAGGAGGCCGAGACACAAGAATCACTTGAGCCCAGGAGGCGAAGGTTGCAGGGAGCTGAGATGGTACCACTGCACTCCACCCTGGGTGACAGAGTGAGACTCCATCTAAAGAAAAAAAAAAAGAAAGAAAATGGCGCCTGTGAGCTGTGTTGACTCATACTCTTTAGAAGCAGACAGTTGTGGGTGCCTGAAGAAATCAGGGTATTGAGCTCATAGAACCCTCTAGGACACTTGCCCCTTCCTGCCTCTCATGCAACCATCCCTGCCACCGGGGTCCCCGCCGGCCCCACCCTGGCCTTTCTTTCTCTATCCCAGGACAGCCAGTACCCCTGGAGTCAGAGAGTGAGCTTTGCCAAGGACATCGCGTCGGGGATGGTGAGTGAGCCGGGTGCTCCAGCTCCATTCACAATCCCACCAGGAATTTGCAAACAGAACCCACAGAGAAACTTTGAAAGAGGGCAGAGGGGGTCGATGGGAGAGTGGGAAGAATCGTCCTGACTGGCCTGATTGGGGTGGGAGCAGAGGGAGTTCCTGGGGGGCCAGAATGGGCTGGGGTCCCTCGGCACAGCTGCCCCCTGACTCCTGTGTCCCCGCCCCCAGGCCTACCTGCACTCCATGAACATTATCCACCGAGACCTCAACTCCCACAACTGCCTGGTCCGGGAGGTGAGCATCAGGGCCCCACGTGGCTGGGTGTCGGGGAGACAGCAGGAGCCCAACCACTCCCAGCCTCGGGGCCTTCCCAGAACTGGAGGCCCCTGGGTTGCCTCCATGACTTCAATTTGAGGTGGGGGTGGGGAGCAGCAGCCTGTGGGGAAGAGCCCAGCTTCAGGAGACAGACAGACCTGGGTTTGAGTCCTGTCTCTGCCACTGACTCATGGTGGACCATCAGCATCCCAGGTTTGTAGGAGGGTCTTATAAATCAGTGGAGAAAGTGACATGTAAGTTGCAAAGGACCAGGACCCTGGTCTTCATAGAGCGCAGCCCACGGCACAGTGGCCACGGGCTGCACCAGACAGCACCAGCATCTGGGGGCCACAGAGCAGGGGCATAGGAATGTGGGCCGGAGTGGTCAGGGCAGGCTTTCTGAAAGAGGAGGCTTTAGGTGGATATTTAAGCAGAGGACGGGCAGGAAAAGAGCCTAGTGTCTAAGGATTGGCAAGGGAGGGGAGCCTGGTTCTCCACCAAAAGCAGAGGAGGGAGTCACCATGCCCGTCTGGAGAGGTGGTGTATTCGCGTCCTGGGGCTGCCATCACAAAGTACTGTGAACCAGATGGCTCAAAACAACAGAAATGGGCACAGTGGCTCACACCTATAATCGCAGCATTTTGGGAGGCCAAGGCAGGTGATTGCTTGAGCTCAGGAGTTTGAGACCAGCCAGGGCAACATGGCAAAAGCCCATCTCTGCCAAAAATACCAAATAAAATAGCCGGGCATAGTGGCATAAGCCTGTGGTTCCAGCTCCTAGGGAAGCTGAGGCAGGAGAATCGCTTGAACCTGGGAGGCAGAGGTTGCAGTGAGCCGAGATCACGCCATTGCACTCTAGCCTGGGTGACAGAGCCAGACCCTGTCTCAAAAAACAAAACGAAACAAGGCCGGGCACCGTGGCTCACGCCGAGGCAGGTGGATCACTTGAAGCCAGGAGTTCCAGACCAGCCTAGCCAACATGGCAAAACCCTGTCTCTACTAAAAAATTCAAAAATTAGTGGACATGGTGGTACATGCCTGTAATCCCAGCTACTCGGGAGGCTGAGGCAAGAGAATCACTTGAACCCGGGAGGCGGAGGTTGCAGTGAGCCAAGATCACGCCACTGAATTCCAGCAACAGAGTGGGACTCCATCTCAAAAAATAAAAATAAAAAAATAAAAAATAACATAGACCTGTGTTGGCTCACACCTGTAATCCCAGCACTTTGGGAGTCCAAGGTGGGCAGATCACTTGAGCCCAGGAGTTCGAGACTAGCCCAGGCAACATGGCAAAACCCTGTCTCTACAAAAAAATAGAAAAAACGTAGCTGGCATGGTGCCAAGTACCTATAGTACCAACTACTCAGGAGGCATAGGTGGAAGGATTGCTTGAGCCTGGGAAGTTGAGGCTGCAATGAGCTGTGATCATGCCACTGCACTCCAGCCTGGGCCACGGGAGGGAAACTCTGCCTAAAAACAAAGAAACCCAAAAAGCAAAGAACACAGACCTCACCTGGTTATTGGGAATATTAAAGATAAAATTGGGCCAAGTATGGCAGCTCACTCCTGTAATCCCAGCACTTTGGGAGGCTGAGACAGGTGGATCACTTGAGGCCAGGAGTTCAAGACCAGTCTGGGCAGCATAGCAAGACCCTATCTCAATCAGTCAATCAACATAAATAAAGAATAAACCTGGTGGCATGCCATGCACAGGACCTGGGTCTCTAATCAAAATTCCTGTCTTGCTGGGGCAGTGGCTTACACCTGTAATCCCAGCACTTTGGGAGGCCACAGTGGGTGGATCACCTGAGGTCAGGAGTTCGAGACCGTCCTGGCCAACATGGTGAAACCGCTATCTTTAATAAAAATACAAAAATTAGCCAGGCATGGTGATGGGTACCTGTAATCCCAGCTACTCAGGAGGCTGAGGCAGGAAAATGGCTTGAATCTGGGAGGCAGAGGTTGCAGTGAGCCAAGATCGCAACACTGTACTCCAGCCTGGGCAACAGAGCGAGACTCCCTCTAAAAAAAAAAAAAAGAATGCCTATCTTTCCAAAAGAAAGCAGTGTCGGTACCCTCGTAGGTGGGAGGGAGCGCTTGCAGGAGGGAGCAGTGGGAGCACCGGGATGGTTTGGGGAGCACGTGGAGAAGGGGCAGAGGGTGCAGCATGTGGTGGGAAGGAGGAAGCCACACTGCCATCCTCAGGTGCTTCCAGCAGCTCCATTTGCAAAGAGCTGATGGCTTTGGGGAAGGAAGGGGTCCCCACCCTGTGCCAATACAGGGTATCAGAGGTATGTTCTGTGGTCTGTCTACGGGTTGGCTTGGGGTCCCGGCGAGGGGCAGGCCAGGCGGGTAGTACCAGGATCGGGTCCCAGTGTGACCCGGCTTCACCTTCCCAGAACAAGAACGTGGTGGTGGCCGACTTCGGGCTGGCGCGGCTCATGGTAGATGAAAAGACTCAACCCGAGGACCTGCGGAGCCTCAAGAAGCCAGACCGCAAGAAGCGCTACACCGTGGTGGGCAACCCCTACTGGATGGCACCCGAGATGATCAATGGTGAGTTGTTCAGCCCTGCCCGTCATGGCCCTCACAGGGAGCCACGGGGGGCCCAGCAGAGCTACAACCTCTGGAGCCCTGGCCCCTCCCAGCCTCCTTGGCTCTTCAGTTACCCTATGGGTCCTACATCAGCTCCCTCTTTCTCCTATAAGGCACTTAGTGGCAGCTGGGCAAGGTGGCTCACACCTGTATTCCCAGCACTTTGGGAGGCTGAGGCGAGTGGATCGCCTGAGGTCAGGAGTTCGAGACCAGCCTGGCCAACATGGTGAAGCCCCCATCTTTACTAAAAATACAAAAATTAGCCAGGCATGGTGGCGAGTGCCTGTAATCCCAGCTACTGGGGAAGCTGAGGCAGGAGAATCGCTTGAACCTAGGAGGAAGAGGTTGCAGTGAGCCGAGATCACGCCATTGCACTCCAGCCTGGGTGACAAGAGTGAAACTCCATCTCAACAACAACAACAAAATAAGTAAAAGATATTTAGTGGCTTAAATAAATGATCATACAGTTCTGGAGTCTGAAGTCCAGCGTCAGCCTCACTGGGCTGAAATCAAGGCGCCAGCAGGGTGAGCTCCTTCTGCAGGCTCCGGGGCACCTGTTTCCTTACCTTTTCTGGCTCTTGGAGGCATCCTCATTCCTCATGTTGCTGCCCCTCCTCTATTTTCAGGGCTGGCCGCAAAGCATCTTCTCTTCTCTGATCTCTGCATCCATCCCTGCATCTCCTTCCCTGGCTCTAATCTTCCTCTTTCCTTTTTTTTTTTAAAGAGACAGAGTCTTGCTCTGTTGCCCAGGCTGGAGTGCAGTGGTGCCACCATAGCTCACTGCAGCCCCGACCTTCTGGGCTCAAACTGTCATCCCACCCCAGCCTCCTGAATAGCTGGGACCACAGGCATGAAACACCACACCCAGCTAATTCTTTTTAATTTTTAATACAGACGGGTCTCACTGTGTTGCCCAGGCTTGTCTCAAACTCCTGGCTTCAGGTGATCCTCCTGCCTTGGCCTTCCAAAGTGCTGGGATTCCAGGCATAAGCCACCATGGCCGGCCCTCCATCCTTCTGATAGGGACCCTTATGATGACATTGGGCCTACCTGGAAAATCCAAGATCAGCCCTCCATCTCAAGACCCTCAACTTAATCCCATCTGCAGAGTCCGATGGAAGGTAGGACGTTTACAAGTCCCAGGGATCAGGACGCAGTCATCTTTGGGGACCGTAATTCTGCCTCCCACAGGGTCTACCATCCTCAGTCCATTTCTTTACTGTCAGTGGTCCTATATATGCCCAGAGTATAGGTTATAAAGTCCTTCTACAAGCAGGTGGCACACGAACACAGGTTCAGGGCAGGCAGACCCCAGCCATCACCTCATCATAGTTAACCTAGTTAAATTAGCCTGGCATGTGGCGTGGTGCCTAACGCCGGTGGTCCCAGCTACTCAGGAAGCCAAGGTGGGAGATTTACTTGAGCCAAGGAGGTCAAGGCTGCAGTGAGCTATGATCATACCACTGCATTCTAGCCTGGACAACAGAGCGAGACTCTGTCTCAAGAAAACAAAAAATAGGCCAGGCGCAGTGGCTCATACCTGTAATCCCAGCACTTTGGGAGGCTGAAGCAGGCAGATTGCTTGAGGCCAGGAGTTCGAGACCAGCCTGGCCAACATGGTAAAACCCCATCTCTACTAAAAATACAAAAGTTAGCCGGGTGTGGTGGTGCATGCCTGTAATCCCAGCTACTTGGGAAGCTGAGGCAGGAGAATCACTTGAACCCAGGAGCAGAGGTTACACTGGGCCAAGATTGCACCACTGCACTCTAACCTGGGTGACAGAGCAAGACTATCTCCAAAAAAAAAAAAAAAAAACAAACCTCACCTGTAATCCCAGCACTTTAGGAGGCCAAGGTGGGCAGATCACGAGGTCAAGAGATCGATACCATCCTGGCCAACATGGTAAAACCTCATCTCTACTAAAAATACAAAAACAAATTAGCTGGGCATGGTGGCACACATCTATAGTCCCAGCTACCCGGGAGGCTGAGGCAGGAGAATTGCTTGAACCCGGCAGGCAGAGGTTGCAGTGAGCCAAGATCACACCACTGTACTCCAGCCTGACAGCAGAGTGGGACTCTGTCTCAGAAACACATACACACACACACAGAGTTAACATAGCCCCCAAAGAAGACTATAAAACAGTCTTAGTGCCCAGGCACAGTGGCTCACGCTTGTAATCCCAGCACTCTGGGAGGCTGCGGCAGGCAGATCACGAGGTCAGGAGTTTGAGACCAGTCTGGCCCACACGGTGAAACCCCATCTCTACTAAAAATACAAAAATTAGCTGGGCGTGGTGGCGGGTGCCTGTAATTCCAGCTACTCAGGAGGCTGAAGCAGGAGAATTGCTTGAACCCAGGAGGCAGAGGTTGCAGTGAGCCAAGATCGTGCCATTGCACTCCAGCCTGGGTGACCAAGTAAGACTCTGTCTCAAAAAAAACAAAACAGTCTTAGTGTTTCCTATCTGTAGGGATTGGTGTGAGGATTAAAGGGTGTAAACTCATTTCCACCTAGTTGGTATTCAGTACTAATTGTTTTGGGTATTTCGTTTTTTGTTTTTGAGATGGAGTCTTGCTATGTTGCCCAGGATGGAGTACAGTGATGTGATCTCAGCTCACTGCAACCTCCGTCTCCCGGGTTCAAGTGATTCTCCTGCCTCAGTTTCCTAAGTACCTGGCATTACAGGCACCTGCCACCATGCCTGGCTAATTTTTGTGTTTTTAGTAGAGATGGCATTTCACCATGTTGGCCAGGCTGGTCTGCAACTCCTGACCTCAGGTGATCCGCCCACCACAGCCTCCCAAAGTGCTGGGATTACAGGTGTGAGCCAGCGCACCCGGCCATGTACCAATTGTTTTTAACATCATTAAGCAACTGGTATCATTCCCATTTTACAGATAAGGAAACAGGCTCAGAGAGTCCATGTCAGTTCCCTGAGGCTGCTGTAATAAATTGTTAGAAACTTGATTATTTAAAACAGCAGAAAATGGTCAGGCATGGTGGCTCACACCTGTGGTCCTAGCACTTTGGGACGCCGAGGCAGGTGGATCACTTGAGGTCAGGAGTTTGAGACCAGCCTGGCCAACATGGTGAAACACCATCTCTACTAAAAATACAGAAATTAGCCGGGCATGGTGGCAGACACCTGTAATCCCAGCTACTCGGGAAATTGAGGCAGGAGAATCACTTGAACCCGGGAGGCAGAGGTTGCAGTGAGCCACAATCGTGCCACTGTACTCTCGCTTGGGCGACAAAGCAAGACTACATCTCAGAATAAAATAAACAGCAGAAATGTATTCCCTCGTGGTTTTGGAAGCCAGAAGGTTGAAATCCAACAGGGCTGCACTCCCTCCAGGGGGATCTAGGGGAGAATGCATTCCTTGCCTCTTCCACCTTCTGGTTGTTTTGCATTCCTGGGCTTGTGGCCACATCATTCCAGTCTCTACCCCCGTCTTCACAGGGCCACCTCCTCCTCTTCTGCTGTGTCTTCTCTGTGTCTCTCTCAAGAGCGCATTTGCAGTGGCATTTGGGGCCCGTCCAGATCATCCGACATCATCTCATCTCCAGATCCTTAACTTAATCCCATCTGCAAAAGACCCTTTTTCTGATCCAGTAACATTCACAGATTCCAGAGACCTGACATGGTTGCCTTTTAGGACCAGCGCAGAGTTCATGACCTGCCCAAAGTCACGCAGCTGATCGGTGCCTAGAACTCCTTGTCCAGGCCTCTGCCCCTTGCTCCTCAGAGCTCCCAAAGACTTGCTCAGACCCGGTGGGGCTGGGGGAAAGAGCCTAAGCCTGGGTTCCCAAGGAGATTGCCGGCATCTGCCTCCTGGGCCTGGACCTCCCAACTGGGGCATCCTCCCAGCTGGCCCGGTCCCCTGCCTTTTGGCATCCCTGGCACCCCTGTGTGTTCATCTGTTGACAGTCGGTCTCTTTGTCCAGGCCGCAGCTATGATGAGAAGGTGGATGTGTTCTCCTTTGGGATCGTCCTGTGCGAGGTAGGTCCAGGGGTGTTGAGGCCTGGGCTCCTCCCCACTCACCCAGGCTGCAGGCTCAGCATCTGCAGGGGCTGCAGGCCAGGAAGGCTGCCCACAGCAAGGCATGGGCTGGCCCCTGTGAGGTACCGCAGTCAGGCTGCAGCTAGGCCCGGTGCCACCTGCCCTCAAGCCACCTGGATGGCACCCAGACACCCAGGCTGAGGGCCCCCCTGGAGTAACTGCTGGGCCTTGTGCTGGACAGATCATCGGGCGGGTGAACGCAGACCCCGACTACCTGCCCCGCACCATGGACTTTGGCCTCAACGTACGAGGCTTCCTGGACCGCTACTGCCCTGCAAACTGCCCCCCGAGCTTCTTCCCCATCACAGTGCGCTGTTGCGATCTGGACCCCGAGAAGAGGTGAGTGGGGTGGGGCCCTGGCCTGGGGGACGGCGGGGCCGATTCCTGGGAGAGCCAGACCCACCTTTCCCCACCCGCCTGTCACCCAGGCCGTCCTTCGTGAAGCTGGAACACTGGCTGGAGACCCTCCGCATGCACCTGGCCGGCCACCTGCCACTGGGCCCGCAGCTGGAGCAGCTGGACAGGGGTTTCTGGGAGACCTACCGGCGCGGCGAGAGCGGACTGCCTGCCCACCCTGAGGTCCCCGACTGAGCCAGGGCCACTCAGCCGCCCCTGTCCCCACCTCCAGGGAATCCACCCCCACCAGATTCCTCCACGGGAGGTGGCCCTCAACTGGGACAGTGGGGGCCCGGGCTTCTCCTCAGAGCCAGGTCCTGACTTGCCTTCTCCCACCCCGTGGACCGCTTCCCCTGCCTTCTCTCTGCCATGGCCCGGAGCCGGCCGAGCTGCACACACACACCATGCCCTCGCCCTGCTGTAACTTCTGTCTTGGCAGGGCTGTCCCCTCTCGCTTCTCCTTGCATGAGCTGGAGGGCGTGTGTGAGCTGTGCCCCTTTCCACACGCTGCTGCCCCAGCCACCCTGTGCACGCTCCACCTGTCTGGTCCGTAGCTCCCTGGAGGCTGGGCCAGGAGGCAGCCTCTGAACCATGCCCCATGTAACGCTTGGGTGCATGGGCGGGCGCACATCAGGGCAGAGGCCAAGTTCCCAGGTGTCTGTGTTCCCAGGAACCAAACGGGGAGTCTGGGGCCCGTTTTCCCCCCAGGGGGTGTCTAGGTAGCAACAGGTATCGAGGACTCTCCAAACCCCCAAAGCAGAGAGAGAGCTGATCCCATGGGGTGGAGGTCCCCAATGGCTGAGCAAACAGCCCCTTCTCTCGCTTTGGGTCTTTTTTTGTTTGTTTCTTTCTCAAAGCCACTTTAGTGAGAAGCAGGTACCAAGCCTCAGGGTGAAGGGGATCCCTTGAGGGAGCGTGGAGCTGTGGTGCCTGGGCCAGAGCTGATGGGGAGGAGCCGGCTCGGGCAGCGAGAGGATAGGCACAGTGGATGGGGCAGGTGTCCACCAGCAGCTCAACCCCTGCAGTCATCTCAGAGCCCCTTCCCGGGCCTCTCCCCCGAGGCTCCCTGCCCCTCCTCATGCCCCTCTGTCCTCTGCGTTTTTTCTGTGTAATCTATTTTTTAAGAAGAGTTTGTATTATTTTTTCATACGGCTGCAGCAGCAGCTGCCAGGGGCTTGGGGTTTTATTTTTGTGGCGGGCGGGGGTGGGAGGGCCATTTTGTCACTTTGCCTCAGTTGAGCATCTAGAAGTATTAAAACTGTGAAGCTTTCTCAGTGCACTTTGAACCTGGAAAACAATCCCGACAGGCCCGTGGGACCATGACTTAGGGAGGTGGGACCCACCCACCCCCATCCAGGAACCATGACGTCCAAGGAACCAAACCCAGACGCAGAACAATAAAATAAATTCCGTACTCCCCACCCAGGTCCTGCGTGGCGATGTGTGTCTGGGGCCCTGGGGAAACAGTCAAGATAAGAGGAGTTAGTCTTCCCTGATGAGAAGACAAGGATGAGTATGGTGGCTCATGCCTGTAATCCCAGCACTCCGGGAGGCTGAGACAGGACGTATCCCTTATGCCCAGGAGTTCAAGACCAGTCTAGACAACATAGTGAGATCCTGTCTCTACAAAAAATTTTTTAAAATTAGTTGGGCAGGGGCCAGGTGTGGTGGCTCATGTGTGTAATCCCAGCACTTTGGGAGGCCGAGGCAGGTGGATCAGCTGAAGTCAGGGGTTTGAGACTAGCCTGGCCAACATGGTGAAAACTCGTCTCTACTAAAAATACAAAAATTAGGCCGGGCTCGGTGGCTCACGCCTGTAATCCCAGCACTTTGGGAGGCCGAGGCGAGTGGATCACGAGGTCAGGAGTTCGAGACCAGCCTGGCTAACATGGTGAAACCCCGTCTCTACTAAACAAAGTACAAAATTTAGCTGGACGAGGTGGCGGGCGCCTGTAATCCCAGCTACTTGGGAGGCCGAGGCAGGAGAATGGCGTGAACCCAGGAGGCAGAGCTCGCAGTGAGTGGAGATCACGCCACTGTACTCCAGCCTGGGCGGCAGAGTGAGACTCCGTCTCAAAAAAATATATATATATATGTATATATATATACGCACACACATATATACACACACATATATATATATGTACAAAAATTAGCTGGGCGTGGTAGCACATGGCTGTAGTCCTAGCTACTTGGGAGGCTGAGACAGGAGAATCGCTTGAACCCAAAAGGTGGAGGTTGCAGTGAGCAGAGATGGTGCCATTGCACTCCAGCCTGGGCAACAGAGTGAGACTTTGTCTTCAAAAAAATAATAATAATAATAATTGGGCAAGCCAGACACAGTGGCTCACGCCTGTAACCCCAGCACTCTGGGAGGCCAAGGCAGGAGGATCACCTGAGGTCAGGAGTTTGAGACCAGCCTGGCCAACATAATGAAACCCCATCTCTACTAACAATACAAAACTAGCCAGGTGTGGTGGCACATGCCTGAAATCCCAGCTACTTGGGAAGCTGAGGCAGGAGAATGGCTCGAACCCAGGAGGCAGAGGTTGCAGTGAGTCAAGATCGCATCATTGCACCCCATCCTGGGCAACAAAAGTGAAACTCCATCTCAAAAAAATAATAATAATAATTAGTTGGGCATGGTAGCATGCACCTATAGTCCCAGCTACTCAGGAGGCTGAGGTGGGAGGATCCTTTGAGTCCAAGAGATCAAGGCTGCAGTGAGCCATGTTTACACCACTGCACTCCAGCCTGGGCAACAAAACAAGATCCTGTCTCAAAAAAAAAAAAAAAAAAAGGCAGGGATGGAGGGGCAGCAAGGGCCCGTCAGGGGATGTAGAGGGGAAGAGAGCACAGCTCAGTTTTAGGTGGAGCTGAGGTGGTGGCCCAGCCGGGCCAAGGGAAGATTCTTCAAAAGCTGGGTTTTGGATGGGCGCGCATATTCAGGAGGTACTGCTTTCATACTTAGTGTTTTCTTGTAAAACTAAAGAGCCCTGGCCAGGCACGGTGGTTCACGCCTGTAATCCCAACACTTTGGGAGGCCGAGGTGGACGGATCAACTGAGGTCGGGGGTTCAAGACCAGCTTGACCAAAATGGAGAAACCCCGTCTCTACTAAAAATAAAAATTAGCCAGGTGCTGTGGTGCATGCCTGTAATCCCAGCTACTCGGGAGGCTGAGGTAGGAGAATCGCTTGAACCTGGAAGGAGGAAGTTGCGGTGAGCCGAGATCACACCATTGCACTTCAGCCTGGGCAACAAGAGCGAAACTCCATCTTAAACAAAACAAAACTAAAGGGTCCTATCGAGAAGATGGACTGCAAATGATGGCTCACACCTATAATCCCAGTGCTTTAGGAGGCCGAGGTAGAAGGATCACTTGAGGCCAGGAGTTCAAGATCAGCCTGGGCAACATAGCAAGACCCTGTTTTTACCCAAAAAATAAAAAAATTATCCAGATGCTGTGGTGTGTGCCTGTAGCACCAGCTACTGAGAGGCTGAGGGAGGAGGATCGCTTGAGCCTGGGAGGTCAAGGCTGCAGTGAGCTGTGATCATACCACTGCACTCCAGCCTGAATGACACAGCAAGACTTTGTCTCAAAAATAAAAAAATTTAAAAACACACTAGGTATTGCAAATATAGGGCATTTAATTTGTTTTTTTGTTTCTGTTTTGTTGTTTTGAGACAAGTCTCACTCTGTCACCCAGGCTGGACTGCAGTGGCACAATCATGGCTCACTGCCGCCTCAACATCCCAGGGTTGAGCAATCCTCCTGCCTCAGCTTCTCAGGTACCTGAGGCTATAGATGCACGCCCCCACACCAAGTTAATTAAAAAAAAAAAAAATGTTTGAGAGGCCAGGCGCGGTGACTCACGCCTGTAATCCCAGCACTTTGGGAGGCCAAGGCAGGCAGGTCACCTGAGGTCAGGAGTTCAAGACCAGCCTGGCCAACATGGTGAAACCCCATCTCTACTAAAAATACAAAAATTAACCGCGTGTGGTAGCAGGCGCCTGTAATCCCAAGTACTCGGGAGGCTGAGGCAGGAGAATCGCTTGAACCTGGGAGGCGGAGGTTGCAGTTAGCCGAGATCACGCCATTGCACTCCAGCCTGGGTGACAAAAGTGAAACTCCACCTCAAAAGAAAAGTTTAAAGGCAAGGTCTCACTTTCTTGCCTAGACTGGCCTCAAACTCCTGGACTCAAAGAAGTCTCCTGGGCCTCCCAAACTGCTGGGATTACAGGCATGAGCCTCCATGCTCAGCCGCATTTAATTCGAGGAATTTTTTACATGGCTGTTGAAAGACAGAGGAAAGGCCAAAAGTGGATACTTAGGTAACCCAGAGATGATTGCAGGAGAGAGCTACCACCCTCGGCAGGGGTATTGAAGGGGAGAGGTGACCACAGTTACCTAATGTTGCACAGGAAATCACCTCTCAACTTGGTTGCTTAAAGTAACAGTGGTCACTCATTGCTCACGATTTCTGTTTGTCAAAAATTTGGTAGTCATTTGGGTGGAGGATTTGGATGTGGGGGTCTCTCCTGGGGCTGTAGTCCTTTGAGGGTGTAACTGGGGCTGAAAGTCCCTTCCAAGAACCCTCGTATGTGGCTCACACTCACATGGCGGGCAATTTGGTGCTAGCAGTTGATTCTACAGAGCAAAACGGGCTTGAGCCAATGTGCTACAAGCCAATACTATGACACTAGGCTTTTGGTTTTTCGTTTTTATTATTTATTTATTTACTGAGACAGAATCTCATTCTGTCACCCAGACTGGAGTGCAGTGGCGCAATCTCAGCTTACTGCAACCTCCACCTCCCAGGTTCAAGCGATTCTCCTGCCTCAGCCTCCCTAGTAGCTGGGGACTACAGGCGTGCGCCACCACGCCAGGCTAATTTGTGTATCTTTAGTAGAGACAGGGTTTCACCCTGTTGGCCAGGCTGGTCTCAAACTCCTGACCTCAAGTGATCCACCTGCCTCAGCCTCTCAAAGTGCTGGGATTACAGGCATGGGCAACCACGCCTGGCCAGTTTTTTGTTTTTAAACTTGAGGTCTCGCTATGTTGTCCCAGCTGGTCTTGAACTCCAAGGCTCAAATGATCCTCCTGCCTCGACCTCCCCAAGTGCTAGGCTTACACTCATGAGCCGCCACACCCAGCTGACACCAGGCTTTTGAGAAAAGAATAGCTTTATTGCAAGTCAACCAATAAGGAGACAGAAGTCTAAGGCTAGCTCAAATCTGTCTCCCTGTGCCGGCTTTAGGGCAGTAATTTTATTAGGAAAGGTTTAGGGAGTGGATTCTGAGTTTAGGTGATTGGTGGAAGGAAAGAGGAGGCCTGGAAAGTGCTCAGGCATGCGCAGGTCCCTATTCATGCTACCTAATGGGGGGCATGTGCAAATTCTGGGGGTGGTTAGTATGTAACATGCAGTGGAAATTCACGCTGTGACATCAGCAAGCTTGTTCTGTGCAAACTGCAGTTGGCCATGTTGGTTCCAATCTATTTCAGCCAGCGTGTTAATCCCACCAGCAGATGAATTTCAGCATTTCTGCAAGTCGTTTCTTTTTTTATCTGCCATCCTGCAAACTGGAAAATTTCTGCTAGTCATTGGTTTCTTTAACTCTTTGGGGCACAGTTTCACTGGTAGGAGGCCTCAGTTTATCTCATGGGCCTCTCCGTAGGGCTACTTCAGAGTCCCCACAGCAGCCTCCAGAAGGAATATCCCAAGAGGAAAAAGAAAAGAGCCACTAGGGGCCGGGTGCAGTGGCTCACGCCTATAATCCCAGCTCTTTGGAAGGCTGAGGCAGGAGGATCTCTTGAGCCCAGGAGTTCAAGCCAGCCTGGCCAATGTAGGGAGATCCCATCTCTACTTTAAAAAAAAAAAAAAAAAAAGAGTCAGGCATGGTGGCTCACACCTGTAATCCCAGCACTTTGGGAGGCCAAGGCGGGTGGATCACGAGGTCAGGAGTTTGAGACCAGTCTGGC
>NW_012113142.1:3332524-3334873 GCF_000951035.1 Colobus angolensis palliatus
TTTTTTTTTTTTGTAGAGATGGGGTTCTCATTATGTTGCCCAGGCTGGTCTTGAACTCCTGGACTCAAGTGATCCGTCCTCCTGCCTCAGCTGCCCAACGTGCTGGGATTACAGATGTGAGCAAACATGCCCAGCCTAATATTATTAATACCTCATGGCTGTTCATATTTATAGGTTGCATGTGAAATTTTGTTATGTGCATAGAAGTGCAATTGTAGGACCCAAGGGAAAAGCTTCTGTTTCACCATCTGAAGTTTTGCTGATAAATCAGCTCACAAAAAGCAGATTAATTGGAAAAAAAAGGCATACAAACTCCATTACGCGTATACGGGGAGAACCACAGCGTGATTACCCACCACCCCAAAGGCGTTCAGAAGCTTATATACTATCTTTTTTTTTTTTTTTTAAAGTAGAGACTGGGTTTTCGCCATGTTGCCAGGCTGGTCTCGAACTCCTGCACTCAAGTGATCCTCCCCCTTGGTCTCCCAAAGAGCTGGGATTACTGCCATGAGCCACTGTGCCTGGCACTATATGTGTGTGTGTATATATCACACCATCTTGCAGTTACAGGAAGAATAGGGGTTCGGATCCTGGTAAAACAGATTATGGGAGGGGGAAGAAAGAGGAATTCTATTGAGGGGACATAAAGGATTACTGGGAACTAGGCAGAGTGGCTCACACCTGTAAATCCAGCACTTTGGGAGGCCATGGTGGGCAGATCACTTGAGGTCAGGAGTTCGAGACCAGCCTGGCCAACATGGCGAAACCCCGTCTCTACTCGAAACACAAAAATTAGCTGTATGCCTGTAAGTTCTTGCTACCTGGGAGGCTGAGGCAGGAGAATTGCTTGAACTTGGGAGGCGGAGGTTGCAGTGAGCCGAGATCATGCCAGCCTGGGTGACAGAGCAAGACACTGTCCCAAAAAAAAAAAAAAAAGAAATTAGCTGGGTGTGGTGGCACATACCTGTGGTCCCAGCTGTTTGGGAGGCTGAGGCAGGAGGATTGGTTGAACTCATGACGTCGAGGCTACAATGAGCCGGATTGTACCATTGCACTCCAGCCTGGGCAACAGAGCAAGATGCTATCTCAAAAAAAGAAGAGTCCAGGCGTGGTGAATCACGCCTGTAATCCCAACATTTTGGGAGGCCAAGACAGGATCCCTTGAGGCCAGGAGTTTGAGACCAGCCTGGCCAACTTGGCAAAGCCCTGTCTCTACCAAAAAAATACAAAAATTAGCTGGGTATGTTGGCCCACACCTGTAATCCCAGCTACTTAGGGGGCTGAGGCAGGAGAACCACTTTAACCTGGGAGGCAGAGGTTACAGTGAGCTGAGATCGTGCTATTGCACTCCTGCCTGGGCGACAGAGCAAGACTCCGTCTCAAAAAAAAAGAAAAAAATTACACCTAGCCAACTGCCCACAAGCGCAGCTCTGGGTGCATTGCTTATGAGTTAAGTCCTGCTTTGCAAGGAGCAGCTCTGGTTCAATAAAAGATTGCTGTTTAACACCACCAGCTTACCCTTGAATTCTTTGAGTGAAACCACAAACCCTCTCAGGCTAATCACAATTTGGGGGCTTACCTGTATGCCTGTATCAATACTAATTGTCTTCATTGTGGTAGCTTTGTCGTAACTTTTGAAATTGAGAAATGTGAATCTTTCAGCTTTGTTTTTCTTTTTCTAAATTGTTTTGGCTATTTGAGGTCCCTTGAATTTCACATGAATTTTTTTTTTTTTTTTTTTCAGACAAGGTCCTGCTCTGTCACCCAGGCTGAAGTGCAGTGCCGAGATCTCATCTCACTGCAACCTCTGCCTCCTGGGTTCAAGCAGTTCTCCCAACTTAGCCTCCCAAGTAGCTGGGACTAGAGACATGCACCACCACGCCCAGCTAATTTTTGTATTTTTAGTAGAGACGGGATTTTACCATGTTGTCCAGGCTGGTCTCCAACTCCTCACCTCAAGTGATCCACCCACCTCAGGCTCCCAAAGTGCTGGGATTACAGGTGTGAACCACCATGCCTGGCCTCCGCATGAATTTTTAGGATGAGCTTGTCAATTTCTGAAAACAAGCCAACTGGGGATTTGTTTGTTTCTTTAGACATGAGATGTCACTCTATCGCCCAGACTGGAGTGCAGTTGGCACAGCCCCAGCTCACTGCAGCCTGGAACTCCTCGGTTCAAGTGATCCTCTCATCTCAGTCTCCTGAGTAGCAGGGAATACAGTCACATGCCACCATGCCCTGCTGATTTTTTAATTTTTGTGGAGACATGGTCTCAAACTCCTGACCTCCCAGGCTGATTTTTTTTTTTTTTTTTGAGACGGACTCTTGCTCTGTCGCCCAGGCTGGAGT
>NW_012113142.1:3335493-3339245 GCF_000951035.1 Colobus angolensis palliatus
AAAAGGAAGAGGAGGAGGAGGAAGAGGAGGAGAAGAAGAGAAGAAGGAGGAAAAGAAGAAGGAGGCAGGGACAGAGGGAAGGTAAGGAGGAAGGGAGGGAGGGAGGGAGGAAGGAAGGAAGGAAGGAAGGAAAGAAGGAAGGAAGGAAGGAAGAAATACCTGAAACTGGGTAATTTATTTATTTATTTATTTATTTTGAGAAAGGATCTTACTCTGTTGCCCAGGCTGGAGTGCAGTGGCGCAATCTCGGCTCACTGCAACCACCACCTCCTGGGTTCAAGCAATTCTCATGCCTCAGCCTCTGGAGTAGCTGGGATTCAGATGTGCACACCACGCCCAGCTAATTTTTGTATTTTTAGTAGAGACAGGGTTTCACCATATTGGCCAGGCTTGTCTCGAACCCCCGACCTCAGGTGATCAACCCACCTCAACCTCCCAAGTGCTGCAATTACAGGCGTGTGAGATACTGCGCCTGGCCTCAAAAATACCATTTAATGGCTGACAATTACTTGCCCTGAAATGTGAAACAAAATTCATTTACTACATTGTTTTTAAGATAGCACCACCTGGCCTTCAGTCATCGGAAATAATGATTTCCTATAAATAAAAAACCACTGCAGTGATTTTAGTGATTAGCGTAAGTAGAGTTTTTCCCCTGGCTGTGACATCATATTATTAAAAGCATTAAGCACCTGGAATTCATGCTGTAGTTGATTTATAAGTTACATAACATATAAATCTCCTTTTATAAGAATGTTTTGTGGTCACAGTTACTTCAAAACCCAATTACATTCAAATAATCTAATAGCTCATGCTGTGGCAATTACAGAAGTGTGATTTTGACACACAGAAATTTTATGAGGTTAGCAAATAAAAAATGCTATAAAAAGAGGTGAACAATGGTTCCTCTGTTTAAATGTAGAGTGTGGCAATATTTAGGTAATATTTTTCAGTTAATATAATCAGCCTAGAATATAGCATTGTAAATCACAGAGTGTTTTAGAAATACGGATCTAAAGAAGGTAATACCTTTTCCAAATTACAAAATTTTGGCAAATCAATACAATGCTTTGTAATACAATCAAACTATGTTTTTGTTGGAGTCATATATGACTTTAATAATAATTTCCACTGCAAAAGCACCACTTAAATACTAAAGCAAATTATGGAGGGTTTTCATGAGAGTTTATAACAGAGCTGGTTGTTTTACACAAATTAATATGGCTTTTAAAACATTATATAATTTCTTGGCCGGGCATACTGGCTCATGCCTGTAATCCCAGCACTTTGTGGGGCTGAGACCGGCCAATTGCTGAGCTCAGGGGTTTGAGACCAGCATTGACAACATGGCAAGATCCTGTCTCTAAAAATAAAAATGTTTTAAAAGCTGTAGAGTTAACACAGTAGAGAAATCATGTGCATATAAAATGTGCTACGTTTCCTCTGGGATTGGTCCCAAACTGCTCACAAAAAGCTTTAAAACTCTACTTTAAGAAGGTCCAACATGCCAATACCAAATTAAAGCCATTTTTCAAGTATTGGTAAGTCTTCCATAAACAGGGCAACCTTTAACGATCAATAGGTCCTTCAGCTGGGGCTTATGCTGGTGCATCTCTTTTATTTTATTTTTTTTAGACGGAGTTTCGCTCTTTCACCCAGGCTGGACTGTAGTGGTGCGGTCTGGGCTCACTGCAAGCTCCGCCTCCCAGGTTCACGCCATTCTCCTGCCTCAGCCTCCCGAGTAGCTGGAACTACAGGAGCCCACCATCGCGCCCGGCTAATTTTTTGTATTTTTAGTAGAGATGGGGTTTCACCGTGTTAGCCAGGATGGTCTTGATCTGCTGACCTTGTGATCCACCTGCCTCGGCCTCCCAAAGTGCTGGGATTACAGGCGTGAGCCACCGCGCCCGGCCTGGATCTCTTTTATTTAAAGCTCCAAACTCAGCTGGGTTTGGTGCCTCACGTCTGTAATCCCAGCACTTTGAGAGGCGGAGGCAGGTGGATAACCTGAGGTCAGAAGTTCGAGACCAGCCTGGCCAACATAGTGTAAACCCCCATCTCTACTAAAAATACAAAAATTAGCCAGATGTGGTGGCACAGGAAAAAAAAAAAAGTCAATTATTCTATTTGGGGATTTAAATTATACTATTTTTTATTTTTTTGAGATAGAGTTTCACTCTGTCACCCAGTCTGGAGTGCAGTGGTGCAATCTCAGCTCACTGCAACCTCCACCTCCTGAGTTCAAGCAATTCTCCTGCCTCAGCTTCCCAAGTAGCTAGAATTGCAAGCGCCAGCCACCACATCTGGCTAATCTGTGTATTTTTTGTGGAGATGGGGTTTCACCATGTTGGTCAGGCTGGTCTCAAACTCCTAGCCTCAAGTTATCTGCCTGTCTCGGCCTCCCAAAGTGCTAGGATTACAAGCAAGAGCCACCACAGCACCTGGCCCAGCCTTTTCCTCTATAAATTTAAAAAAAAAAAAAAAAGCCGGATGTGGAGGTTCATGACTGTAATCCCAGCACTTTGGGACAGATCACTGTAATTCCAGCTACTCAGGAGGCTGAGGCAGGAGGATCACTTGAACCCAGGAGTCGGAGGTTGCAGTGAGCTGAGATCGCACCTCTACACTCCAGCCTGGGCAACAGAACAAGACTCCATCTTGAGAAAAAAGAAAGGAAAAGAGAAAAAGGTGGCTCACGTCTGTAATCCCAGTACTTTGGGAGGCTGAGGCAAGAGGATTGCTTGAGCTCAGGAGTTCAAGGCTGCAGCGAGCTATGACCGCACCACTACACTGTAGCCTGGGTGACAAAGCCAGACCCTGTCTCATGAGAACAAAGAAAGAAAAGAAAGAAAGCAAGCACCAAATTGTTTCTCAATGCAGTTCTAGTGATTTCTGGTATCATTTGCAGTATATCAGATTCTTCGGTGTCCAGATCTTTTTAATTTTTTACAGACTAACAGGTACAATACAGTATCTTACTGTGGTACAATCTTACTGTGTTTCCCTGATTTCCTCTATAGGTGAGCATCTTTACGTGTTTATTGCCGTGAGCTGAGATTGTGCCACTGCTCTCCAACCTGGGCAACAGAGTGAGACTCCATCTCAAAAAAAAGAAAAAAAACAGGATACAGTAAAGCAGCCAGCCCCAAAACCCACTAACGGTGATGGAAGTGACCTCTGGTCATCCTCACTGCTCATTATACACTAATTAAAATACATTAGCATGCTAAAAGACACTCCCACCAGGGCCATGACAGTTTACCCGTGCCGTGGCAACACCCAAAAGTTACCCTATATGGTCTAAAAGAAGGAAGAACCCTGGGTTCTGAGAAATCCCTGCGCTTTCCTGGAAAACTCATGACTAACCCATACTTCGTTTAGGATAGAACGAAGAAATAACTGTAAGTCTACTCAGGCAAGCAGCGCATGCCACTGATCTGCCTTTGAAGGAGCTGTTCTTTATGCCTTTCCTTTCCTTCTTTTTTTTTGAGACAGAGTCTCACTCTGTCACCCAGGCTGGAGTGCAGTGGCATGATCTCGGCTCACTGCAACCTCTGCCTCCCAGTTTCAAGCGATTCTCCTGCCTCAGCCTTCCGAGTAGCTGGAATTACAGGTATGCACCACCACACCCAGCTAATTTTTATATTTTTAATAGAGATGGGGTTTCACCATGTTGGCCAGGCTGGTCTCGAACTCCTGACCTCAGGTGATCCACCCACCACAGCTTCCCAAAGTGCTGGGATTACAGGCGT
>NW_012113142.1:3340380-3344891 GCF_000951035.1 Colobus angolensis palliatus
TTTTTTTTTTTTGTAGAGATGGGGTTCTCATTATGTTGCCCAGGCTGGTCTTGAACTCCTGGACTCAAGTGATCCGTCCTCCTGCCTCAGCTGCCCAACGTGCTGGGATTACAGATGTGAGCAAACATGCCCAGCCTAATATTATTAATACCTCATGGCTGTTCATATTTATAGGTTGCATGTGAAATTTTGTTATGTGCATAGAAGTGCAATTGTAGGACCCAAGGGAAAAGCTTCTGTTTCACCATCTGAAGTTTTGCTGATAAATCAGCTCACAAAAAGCAGATTAATTGGAAAAAAAAGGCATACAAACTCCATTACGCGTATACGGGGAGAACCACAGCGTGATTACCCACCACCCCAAAGGCGTTCAGAAGCTTATATACTATCTTTTTTTTTTTTTTTTAAAGTAGAGACTGGGTTTTCGCCATGTTGCCAGGCTGGTCTCGAACTCCTGCACTCAAGTGATCCTCCCCCTTGGTCTCCCAAAGAGCTGGGATTACTGCCATGAGCCACTGTGCCTGGCACTATATGTGTGTGTGTATATATCACACCATCTTGCAGTTACAGGAAGAATAGGGGTTCGGATCCTGGTAAAACAGATTATGGGAGGGGGAAGAAAGAGGAATTCTATTGAGGGGACATAAAGGATTACTGGGAACTAGGCAGAGTGGCTCACACCTGTAAATCCAGCACTTTGGGAGGCCATGGTGGGCAGATCACTTGAGGTCAGGAGTTCGAGACCAGCCTGGCCAACATGGCGAAACCCCGTCTCTACTCGAAACACAAAAATTAGCCAGGCATGGTGGCACGTAGATTAAATCCCGGCTACTCAGGAGGCTGAGGCAGGAGAATCACTTGAACCCAGGAGGAGGAGGTTGCAGTGAGCTGAGATGGCGCCACTGCACTCCAGCCTGGGTGACAGAGTGAGACTCCATCTCAATAAAAATAAAAATAAAGTATTACTGGGGAGAATGAATGGATTTAGGAGCAGAGATTAACTTGTACATAATTCTCTTTGGAATTTCAATGAGCCTGCGGGACACATTATCTTGCGGAAGAGTCTGTTCAGGTGTGTTTCCATTCTTGATTTTATAGAAAAGAGAAGGAAAAAAAAAATTGTTTTCATTGGGGGGGTGGGTCTGGATCTTAGGCAGAGAAAGTAACTTCAGCTTCATCCTGTGCTGTGGGAGAAAAGGTGGTCTTTTAGACACAGTTTATCGTTACTGCTGCTTTTCCTGTGTTTGGGCTATACCTTCCTGCTTCTTTGAACGGTGGGTGGACCCGAGTTTTTAAGTCAATTTGCATTAGCTGTGTGATCTGGAGCAAGCTACTGTTGTCAGAGGAGTTTGAACCAGAGTGACTCCATCTTGAATAGGGGGTGGGTAAAATGAGGCTGAGACCTGCTGATGGTGACAGGAGGCAGCCAAGTGCCTAGGCCAATAGGGGCGGGTCCCCAGTGAAACCCCACCTCCAACCCCAAAGATAGTTTAAAGTCTGAAACTGAAGCTACGAGTTAAAACCTCAGATCGGATTGAGAGCTTAACTTCCTGCTTGTTGTGCTTTGCTCTGATCCCCACCCTCCACCTATGCTACATATACCCACCCTTTCCTACTTGGTTTTCTACTCTTTCTTTTTTTTTTTTTTTTTCCAGACAGAGTCTTGCTCTGTCGCCCAAGCTAGAGTGCAGTGGTGTGATCTCGACTCACTGCAACCTATGCCTCCCGGGTTCATGCCGTTCTCCTGGCTCAGCCGCCCGAGTAGCTGGGACTACAGGTGCCCGCCACCACGCCCGGCTAATTTTTTGTATTTTTTAGTAGAGATAGGGTTTCATCATGTTAGCCAGGATGGCCTCAATCTCCTGATCTCATGATCCACCTGCGCTGGCCTCCCAAAGTCCCGGGATTACAGGCGTGAGCCACCGCACCTGGTGGTTTTCTACTCTTTCATGCCCACCTTTGAGTAGTGTCTTTGCTTTAACTCACCTCATTAGCATAAACTCCAGTGTGATTGAAAGGACTCATTATAAATAACAAAAGACCTGGACTTAAGGGATCCCTCAAGCAAGCCTCAGCCTCCTGAATAGCTGGGACTACTCCTTTTTGCATACTCACAAGCCAATCAGCACACACTCCCCAACCTGTGCCTATAAAGGCCCCAGACTCAGTCAGTAGGGGAGGAGACAGCCTGACTTTGGGGAAGGCAACCTGCACTTCCCAATCCCCTCTCCAGCTCCCCTCTCCACTGAGCATTGCTGTCATTGCTCAATAAAATTCTCCACCTTCACCATCCTTCAATTGTCCATGTAACTTCGTTCTTCCTGGATGCCGGACAAGAGCTTGGGACCCCGCGAATGAGGGTACCCAGAAAGGCTGTCACGCTGGGCCTTTGCCCTCGCCGGTGGAGGGCAGCTGTCCCCATGTGATGACGCAAGGGGCCAGCTGAGCTGCTGACATGTCACCATCCGTGGACGGCAGAACCAAAGCTGCACAGTAACAACACCCGCTCTGGGGCTCCAGGGACACGGGCACCCTCACCTAGGCACGGCTGCATTCCCCTCAAGGTGACATGCCGAGTCTGGCTATGGGCCCTGCATAGAGCTTGCTCCTGTGTTGGTGCCTGGAGAGGCCAGCCGGCCGGATCCCACACTTGCTCACTCGTGTGCTCCCTCCTGCAAGGGGTTGAGCACAGCGGGCTTAGTAGATGGAGCATCCCTTCCATGAGTTTGGCGAAGGGGGCCTGGAAAAACCCTGCATCACTACTGAGCTACAGTCCTAGGAGGTGAGGCATTCGCAGTCACAGGATGACACAGGAGGGTGGCACAAGACACAGGTGACAAAAAACCTTGCTGATAAAACAGGTTGCAGCAAAGAAGCTCACCAAAACCCACCAAAACCAAGGTGGCGATGAAAGTGACCTCTGGTAGGCCAGGCGCGGTGGCTCAATGCCTGTAATCCCAGCACTTTGGGAGGTTGAGATGGGCGGATCACCTGAGGTCAGGAGTTCGAGACCAGCCTGGTCAACATGGTGAAACCCCGTCTCTACTAAAAATACAAAAAATCAGCCAGGCGTGGTGGCACATACCTGTAATCCCAGCTACTTGAGAGACTGAGGCAGGAGAATCACTTGAACCCAGGAGGCCAAGGTTGTGGTGAGCCCAGATCGTGCCATTGCATTCTAGCCTGGGCGACAAGAGGGAAACCTCTATCTCAAAAAAAAAAAAAAAAAAGAAAGTGACCTCTGGTCGTCCTCACTGCTCATTATATACTAATTATAATACATTAGCATGCTAAAGACACTCCCACCAGTGCCATGACAGTTTAGAAATGCTGTGGCAACATCAGGAAGTTACCCTATATGGTCTAAAAAGTGGAGGAACTGGCCAGGCACAGTGCTCATGCCTGTAATCCCAGCACTTTGGGAGGCCAAGGTGGGTGGATAGTGAGGTCAAGAGTTTTAAGACCAGCCTGGCCAAGATGGTGAAACTCCATCTCTACGAAAAATACAAAAATTAGCTGGGCATGGTCGTGGGCGCCTGTAATCCCAGCTACTCAAGAGGCTGAGGCAGGAGAATCGCTTGAACCCGGGAGGCAGAGGTAGCAGTGAGCTGAGATTGCGCCATTGCACTCCAACCTGGGAGACAGAGCAAGACTCTGTCTCAAAAAAAAGTGGGGAGGAACCCTCAGTTCCAGGAATGGCCCATGCCTTTCCCAGAAAACTCACGAATAATCCACCCTTGTCGGGCATGTAATCAAGAGATAACTATAAAAAATAGCCAGCCAGCAACCCTAGGGGCTTCTCTGCCTATGGAGTAGACATTCTTTATTCCTTTACTTGTTTTTGTTTGTTTTTTGAAATGGAGTCTCACTTTTTCATCCAGACTGGAGTGCAGTGGTGCAATCTCGACTCACTGCAACCTTCACCTCCCCAGCTCAAGTAATTCTCCTGCCTTAGCTTCCTGAGTAGCTGGGATTACAGGCATGTGTCACACGCCCAGCTAGCTTTTGTATTTTTTAGTAGAGACAGGGTTTCACCATGTTGGCTAGTCTGGTCTTGAACTCCTGACCTCAAATGATCTGCCCCACTCGGCCTCTCAAAGTGCTGGGATTACAGGTGTGAACCACTGTGCCCAGCCTATTCCTTTACTTTCTTAATATACTTGCTTCCACTTTACTCTATGGACTCTCCTGGAATTCTTTCTTGTGTGAAATTCAAGAACCCTCTCTTGGCTGGGTGTGGTGGCTCAGACCTGTAATCCCAGCACTTTGGGAGGCCAAGACGGGTAGATCATGAGGTCAGGAGTTTGAAACCAGCCTGACCAACATGGTGAAACCCTGTCTCTACTAAAAATACAAGAAAATTAGCCAGGCGTGGTGGTGCACACCTGTAATCCCAGCTACTCAGGAGGCTGAAGCAGGAGAATCGCTTGAACCCGGGAGGCAGAGGTTGCAGTGAGCCGAGATAGTGCCATTGCACTCCAGCCTGGGCAACAGAGTGAGACTCTGTCTCA
>NW_012113142.1:3345392-3345843 GCF_000951035.1 Colobus angolensis palliatus
ATCTGTTTTCTGTTTCCATAATTTTGCCTTTCCCTCGATCTCCTGACCTCGTGATCCGCCCGTCTCGGCCTCCCAAAGTGCTGGGATTACAGGCTTGAGCCACCGCGCCCGGCCCGGAAACTGCATTTTCTTTTGTTCCTAACCAGATGGCTACAAGATTGAAGGCCACGTATCTCCCCAGGTGGCCTCCCTCACCCTGACCATGTAAATTCACCTTACCTTCACAGGTACAGAACAAATAAAAGAATGGAAATCTAGCCAAGCGTGGGGGCTGACACCTGTAATCCCAACACTTTGGGAGGCTGGGGTGAGAGAATTGCTGGAGCTCAGGGGTTGGAGATCACCCTGGGCAACACAGTGAGAGCCTGTCTCTATGAAAAAGATTTAAAATTAGCCTGGTGTGGTAGTGCACAGCTGTAGTCCCAGCTACTAGGGAGGCTGAAGTGGGAGC
>NW_012113142.1:3350013-3354086 GCF_000951035.1 Colobus angolensis palliatus
TCTCTGTCTCAGAAAAAAAAAAAAAAAAAACTAAAAAGTCATACTTCCACACTTCCACCACCCTAAGACAAAAACATAATTGACTTCTTCCTATTCTCTGTGTTTACTTTATCTTGTGTAAAATACAGATATACTCAGCACCAGATGAATTCATAATTGACTGTTCTTTTTTCCCTCCTTTCACATGTGTTAAAAGAAAAGCTTCAGCCAAATTAAATTTAAAGGAGTTTAATTGAGCAAAGAACAATTTGTGAATCGGGCAGCCCCCAGAATCACAGCCAATTCAGAGAGACTCCAGTGCAGCCACGGGATGGAAGAAGATTTATAGACAAAGGGAAACAACATACAGAAATCAGTGAGGTACAAAAAACAACTGGATTGGCTACAGGTCGGCATTTGCCTTATTTGAATACGGCTCAAACAGTTGGCTACATCTGATTGGCCAAAACTCAGTGCTTGGCACAGGTGTGGGCTACGGTTGGGTTACACCTCCACTTGTTAGAGTTCACAATAGGCAGCTTTAGGCTAAACTTGATTAATATATGTAACATGTGGCTTCAGCGATCATGAGTGAAAGCCTCACAAGGAAAGCCTATTTTCCCTCCTTTTTTGTTTCTTTCCTCCTTCCCCTCCTGCCTGCTCTTTCTCCTTTAAATACTGAAGTCCTCAAAACTCTCTGGAAAAGGCACAGGTCACAGATTTTTCTGTGGCTTGGGTCTCTTTTTCCTGGGCATGTCCTCAACCTTGGCAAAATAAACCTCTAAATTCATTGAGTCCCCTTCCCTCCCTTCCTCTTCCCTTCCCTTCCCCTTTCTTTGAGACAGGGTTTACTCTGTCATCCAGGCCAGGGTACAGTGGTGCAAATGATAGGGACAGGGGGCAGGGAAATTCTGGGCAGAAGAGGGTGGGACCCCAGAGAGGGCCCCACCCTCAAGCTAAAAAACCCAGAACTGCAGCCCAAAGTGAGAACTGACATTCCTGTTTTCTTTTTCTTCCTTTTCTTTTTCTTTTTTTTTGAGATGGAGTCTCCCTCTGTCGCCCAGGCTGGAGTGCCATGGTGCGATCTTTGCTCACTGCAACCTCTGCCCCCGCGGTTCAAGCAATTCTCCTGCCTCAGCCTCCCTAGTAGATGGGATTACAGGCACCCACCCCCACAACTGGCTAATTTTTGTACTGTTATTAGAGAAGGGGTTTCACCATCTTGTCCAGTCTGGTGTTGAACTCCTGACTTCATGATCCACCCTCCTTGGCCTCCCAAAGTGCTGTGATTACAGGCATGTGCCACCACGCCCAGCCAACATTGCTGTTTACCTGCTTGAATGCTGCCTTTTCCAAAACCACCCTTGACCTGCCCCGCCCCCAATCCTGTGCCCATAAAAACCCCAGGCCTAGCAAGCAGAGAGAGGAGAAGCAGCTGGACGTCAAGACCATGGTTGAATGTCAGAGAGAAATGGCTCAACTTCAGAGGGACAGTTTGCTGGAGTAGCTTTGGAGGAGTATGGCCAGGGACAGCTGGACTTCAGAGAAAGATTACCTTCCTGCTCTATCCCCTTTTCAGTTCCCCTTCCCGCTTAGAGCCACTTTCATCACAATAAAGTCTCCTGCATTTACCATCTTCAGTTCGTTTGTGTGACCTCATTCCTCCTGGACACTGGAAAAGAACTTGGGTGCCATGAGTGTGGATGCAAAAGGCTGTCACACTGATCCTCAGCTGTTAACACTTCAGCCATTCACAGACAGCAGAGCTAAAAGAGTACTGTAACACTGCCTCTGGGGCTTCAGTAGTCTCAGGCACCCTCCACTAGATGCTATCATGGGGCTGGTATGGAGATGGCTCTTGCTGGCACCTAAAAGTGCTCACCCCATCTCCTGCACCTGCTCACCTGTGCTTCCTCTCCTGTGAAGGGTATAGTGAGTGAGTGGAGTTCACCCCCACTGGCACCAAACCAGCTGGCTAGTTCTAGCGCCCATGCACTCCAATTCCTGCCCGCTAAGGGGTCAGGTGATATCCTGCTTCACAATCACAGCTCATTGCAAACTCCCGCCTCCCAGGCTCAAGTGATCCTCCTGCCTGAGCCTCCCAAAGCACTAGGATTGCAGGCAGTCCAGTCATTTTCTTTGGTTTACACTACTTTACCTCCCTGAGGCTTATTTTCCCCAAATGAGAGGTAGAAACTGCTCTGTTGGGAGGATTAAATGAGATATGTCCTACATTTTTGTTGAAAACTGGACATTTTATCTTATTTTACTTATTTTTGAGACAAAGTCTCACTTGCTCTGTCACCCAGGCTGGAGTGCAGTGGTGCAATCTTGGCTCACTGGAACCTTAACCTCCTGGGCTCAAGTGGT
The DNA here is from genome assembly GCF_000951035.1 of Colobus angolensis palliatus. Classification (NCBI taxonomy): domain Eukaryota; kingdom Metazoa; phylum Chordata; class Mammalia; order Primates; family Cercopithecidae; genus Colobus; species Colobus angolensis. The sequence goes on from NW_012113142.1 coordinate 3,352,363, forward strand.
CCTCCTGTCTCAGCCTCCTGAGCAGCAGGGACCACAGGCTCCAGCCACCACACTTGGCTAATTTATTTTTATATTTATTTTTTGTAGAGACAGAGTCTCACTATGCTGCCTAGGATGGTCTGGAACTCCTGGGCTCAAGTGGTCCTCCTGACTCGCCCCTACAAAGTGCTGGGATTACAGGTGTGAGCCATGGCACCCAGCAAAAACTGGACAGTTTAGATCATGTATTGTAATTCTAAATTCTGATGTCCTGGTGGTAGCTGTTGCAGATTTTGACATTGTTGTCGTTTGCCGGTTGTCTGGTTGGTTAAAAACTTGAAGCCACTAAAGGAAGTCTCTGTTTTGTTTTGTAATTCTTGCTTTTATTATCAAGCCCGGCTTCCTAGGGGCCCATTTCTGAATCAGCATTGCTTAGTACCCAGCCATTGTTTGGTCAGAAGGTTTCCGTAAACACCTTGGCCCACTAAGCCTTCCTTGGTCAAGAGGACCTGTGGGGGGGTGCTGGGGCATATGCTAAATTATTTCCTCAAGGGCGTTGACATTTCTTTTTTTCTTTTTTTGAGATGGAATCTCTCTCCATCACCCAGGCTGGAGAGCAGTGGGGAGGTCTCGGCTCACTGCAGCCTCCACCTCCCACGTTCAAGCGATTCTCCCGCCTCAGCCTCCCAAGTACTGGGACTACAGACATGCGCCACACGCCTGGCTAATTTTTTGTATTTTTAGTAGAGATGGGATTTCACCATGTTGACCAGGCTGGTCTCAAACTCCTGACCTCAGGAGATCTGCCCACCTCAGCCTCCCACAGGTATGAGCCACCATGCTCAGCTTTATTTTATTTTATTATTTTATTTTATTTTTTGAGACAGTCTCGCTCTGTCACTCAGGCTGGAGTCCAGTGGCACAATCTCGGCTCACTGCAACCTCTGCCTCCCAGGTTCAAGCGATTCTCATGACTCAGCCTCTCAAGTAGCTGGCATTACAGGTGTGTGCCACCACACCCAGCTCTTTTTATTATTATTATTATTTTTAGGTGAGTCGGGGTTTTGCCATGTTGCCCAGGCTGGTCTCGAACCCCTGACCTCAAGATATCCACCCGCCTCGGCCTCCCAAAGTGCTGGGGTTACAGGCATGAGCCACCACATCTGGCCTCTTATTTTTATTTTTATTTTTATGGATACATAGTAGGTATATGTATTTATGAGGTACATGAGATATTTTGATACAGGCATACAATGTATCATAATCACATCAGGGTAAATGGGGTATCCATCACCTCAAACATTTATCATTTCTTTGTTACAAACATTCCAATTATGCTCTTCTAGTTATTTTTAATTGCATAATAAATTATTGTTGACTGGCCGGACACGGTGGCTCACGCCTGTAATCCCAGCACTTTGGGAGGCCAAGGCGGGCGGATAACCTGAGGTCTGGAGTTCGAGACCAGCCTGACCAACATGGAGAAACCCTGTCTCTACTAAAAATAAAATTAGCCGGGCGTGACGGCGCATGCCTGTAATCCCAGCTACTCAGGAGGCTAAGGCAGGAGAATTGCTTGAACCCGGGAGGCAGAGGTTGCAGTGAGCTGAGATCATGCTACTGCACTCCTGCCTGCGGGACAAAGCGAGTCTCTGTCTCAGAAAAAAAAAAAAAAAAAACTAAAAAGTCATACTTCCACACTTCCACCACCCTAAGACAAAAACATAATTGACTTCTTCCTATTC
>NW_012113142.1:3358941-3360279 GCF_000951035.1 Colobus angolensis palliatus
CACGTCCGGCTAATTTTTTGTATTTTTAGTAGAGATGGGGTTTCACCGTGTTAGCCAGAACGGTCTTGATCTCCTGACCTCGTGATCTGCCTGTCTTGGCCTCCCAAAGTTCTGGGATTACAGGCATGAGCCACCGTGCCCAGCCGAAAAGAGGCCATTTTTACAGTGGAATGCAAAAGCTTTTATGAGAAACTGATGAGGGCTGGGCATTTCATTTGCATAAGGTGTGAATTTCTTTTAGCACTACCCCATCCTCCTAATGTTCATGGAGGCCCTTAGCTTAATTTACTCCATATTGCTTTGTTTTTTTTTTTTTAATTAGACATATTTTGCAAAAAAAAAAAAAAAGTGCATACGTCCTATAATGTCCTATTTTATCTGGTAACTCTAGCCTAGGGCCTCATCTCCTGTCCTGACATGGGCATTAAAGCAAGCTCCTGGTCACTGACCCTCAGTGACCATTCAGAGCAGAGACATGATCAATTCATTGCCTATTATCTGTGGTGTTTAGTTTCCTCTTTGTTTCTGGATTCCTAGGATTTCCCTTTCTTTCATGGGAGCTCAGCTGGGCATTGAAAATAATTTTTTTTAATTGCATTAAACATTTCAAAGAGTTTTAATAGGAAAGTTTTCTGGTTCTCCCTGCCTGCCAAATCAGAAACATATGGAGACGTTTTTCAGTACATGTTTCATAGCCCTTCTTTCTCTGCCAAAATTCTGATATAGCCCCCTAGAGAACAACAAAATCTGGATGGAGTTTGGGCCAGAATTGGGGTGGGGGTACAGATTGGCTCCTATGTGCTTGGAAAATAACGCACAACCCACTTTCCCAGTGTTGATTCAATTCTTTGTGTCTTAGATGTTTTTTCTCATTTTGTTTTGTTTGAGACAGGGTCTTACTCTGTCGCCCAGGCTGGAGTACAGTGGCACAGTCTTAGCTCACTGTAGTCTTGGCACCCCCGGGCTCAAGCCAGCCTCCCGCCTCAGCCTCCTGATTGGCTGGGACTATAGATGCGCACCACCATGCCCAGTTAAGTCTGAGACTTTTGTTTCCCCAATATCTAACACACTTTCATGGCCCATAGAAGATACTGAGTGAATGAATGAGGAATGCATGAATGACTCTTGGCAGACACTTCATGGTCAGCATAAAAGAGGGAGAAAGCTGACTGGGTGCAGTGGCTCACACGTGTAATGCCAGCACTCTGGGAGTGAGGAGTTCAAGACTGGCCTGGCTAACATGGTGAAAACTGTCTCTACTAAAAATACAAAAAATTAGTCGGGAGTGACAGCAGGCGCCTGTAATCCCAGCTATTCAGGAGGCTGAGGCAGGAGAAT
>NW_012113142.1:3360869-3369884 GCF_000951035.1 Colobus angolensis palliatus
AGACAGAGCCTCGCTCTGTCGCCCAGGCTGCAGTGCAGTGGTGTGATCAGGGTTCACTGCAGCCTTGTGCTTTTTGATGTTGTTGTTGTTCTTAGCTTCTTTGTGTTTAATGCTAGAAGATTTTCTCCAGCAGAGAGCTGGGGTCATCAGCGAGGAAAGAGAAAAAAGGAGAAGGGGCTCAGGTACTTGATACTTGATCACAGTCACGACATTCTCTAATGGAGAAGGCGGGGCTTAATTTAAATAAGGCTGCGCACAGTGGCTCATGCCTGTAATCCCAGCACTTTGAGAGGCTGAGGTAGTCAGTTCACCTGAGGTCAGCAGTTCAAGACCAGCCTGGTCAACAAAATTTGATTAAAAAACAGCGATGACTGATGTTTATGGAGAAGGCACTGGCCAGTAACAAATCCCCATTCTCACCCTTGAACCCTCCAAGAAGCTGGCCGTTGATAGTTTGTAGGTAGTGCTGCTGCTGTCCTTTCTTCAGCCAGGGAGGGGTTCACAAAGTCAAGTGTGAGGCCGGAGCCCTCCTTACAGCTCTCATATTCCCTCTTACCAGCCCCTGTCCTCACATGGCTGGGATCTGCCCTAACTCACATCCTTCCTTAGTGTCCACAGAGAGCCTGCGGGGCACAGACAAGGTCATCCCTGCCCCACAGGCACTCCCGATCTGTTTGGCAGGTCAAAAGGAAATCCATATGGCCCTTGAGAACTTGTTGAGGGACAATAGTTGCCACTGGGAAGGGGAATTGGATGGCCTGTCGCCCAGAGAATGAGGGAGACAAACTTTTTACCATGTATCTCTGGAAGATTTTTGTTATTTGTTTTTTTTTAAGAGACAGAGTCTCACTCTATTGCCCACGCTGGAGCCCGGTGGCGCAATCTCGGCTCACTGCAACCTCCGCCTCCTGGGTGCAAGCGATTCTCCTACCTCAGTCTCCTGAGTAGCTGGGATTACAGGTGCCTGCCACCACACCCATCTAATTTTTGTATTTTTAGTGGAGATGGGGTTTCACCATGCTGGCCAGGCTGGTCTCGAACTCCTGACCTCAAGTGATCCCCCTGCTTCAGCCTCCCAAAGTGCTGGGATAACAGCCGTGGCCTCAGGGATAGTTTTTGAATCTTGCATATTGTGCAAGTAAACTTATTTTTTATTTTTTATTTTTTGAGACAGAGTCTTGCTCTGTTGACCAGGGTGGAGTGCAATGGCGCGATCTTGGCTCACTGCAACCTCCGCCTCCTGGGTTCAAGCAATTCTCCTGCCTCAGCCTCTTGAACAGCTGGGACTACAGCTGTGTGCCACTACACCCAGCTAATTTTTGTATTTTTAGTAGAGACGGGGTTTCACCAAGTTGGCCAGGCTGGTCTCAAACTCCTGACCTCGTGATCTGCCCGCCTCAGCCTCCTAAAGTGCTGGGATTACAGGTGTGAGCCACCGCACCCAGACGTAAACTTACTTTTAAAAATAAAGGCCAGGTGCGGTGGCTCACGCCTATAATCCCAGCACTTTGGGAGGCCAAGGAGGGCGGATCACCTGAGGTCAGGAACAAGTAAAATTAAACTATAAGGCTGGGCATGGTGGCTCATACCTGGAATCCCAGCACTTTGGGAGGCTGCAGTGGGAGAATGGCTTGAGCCCAGGAGTTGGAAGCTGCAGTGAGCTATGATTGCATCACTGCACTCCAGACTGGGCAACACAGTGAGACCAAAAACACCAAACAAACAAAAAAAGGACAAAAACAGCCCTTTGGGGTTCTGTCACTCAAAGTTGTCCTGATCTGGCTGGGTGCTGTGGCTCATGCCTGTAATCCCAGCACTTTGGGAGGCTGAGGCAGGTGGATCACATTAGGCCAGAAGTTCGAGACCAGCCTGGCCAACATGGTGAAACCCCATCTCTACTAAAAATACAAAAATTAGCCAGATGTGGTGGCACACACCTGTAATCCCAGCTACTTGGAGAGACTGAGGCAGAAGAATTGCTTGAACTGGGGAGGCAGAGGTTGCAGTGAGGCAAGATTGCGCCACTGCACTCCAGTCTGGGCGACAGAGCCAGACTCCATCTCAAAAAAATAAATAAGTAAAAACAATAGGCCGAGCATGGTGACTCATGCCTGTAATCCCAGCACTTTGGGAGGCCAAGGCAGGCAGATCACCCGAGGTCAGGAGTTTAAGACCAGCCTGGCCAACATGGAGAAACTCTCTTGCTACTAAAAGTACTAAATTAGCCAGGCGTGGTGGCACATGCCTGTAATCCCAGCTACTCGGGAGGCTGAGGCAGGATAATCGCTTGAATCCGGGAGGCAGAGGTTGTGGTGAGCTGAGATCGCGCTACTGCACTCCAGCCTGGGTGACAAGAGTGAAACTCTGTCTCCAAAAAAAAAAAGTTCTCCAGATCCTACTCAACTTTGTGCCCCACCCCCAAACTGGAAATGGGCAGGGCCTATTCCAAAACCCTGAGGCTTCCTCTCCAGCCTGGCTGACCTACAGGCTGGATAACCCATTCATCAGCCACTTCCTAGGTCCAAATTCAAGGTATGGAATCCAGGCCAACCACTTCCTTCTATCTTGACCTGGGACACCTGGACAAGAGCAGGGCTAGAATGCAGGTTCCAGGCCCTGGGATTAGGTTATGACCTGAGCCTTCCCAGCTACTAGGACAGTGATGAATTCCTCCTTCCTTTCTAAGGCTGCCCAATCCAATATGAAAGCCTCTAGCCACATGTGGCTACTTAACCTTAAATGAAAAGTAATTCAAATGAAATATAATTGAAAAGTCAGTTCCTCAGTCACACTGGCTACATTTCTCAGTGCTTGATAGCTCAGCGAATACCTCCTTGTGTATTTCTGATTTTGCCTGCAAAATAATCTGGGCCAGGCACGGTGGCTCACGCCTGTAATCCCAACACTTTGGGAGGTCAAGGAGGGCCGATTACCTGAGGTCAGGAGTTCGAGACCAGCCTGGCCAACGTGGTGAAATCCCGTTTCTACTAAAACTACAAAAATTAGATGGGTGTGGTGGCGCATACCTGTAATCTCAGCTGCTCAGGAGGCTGAGGCAGGAGAATAGCTTGAACCTGGGAGGTGGAGGTTGCAGTGAGCTGAGATTGTGCCACTGCATTCCAGCCAGGGCAACAGAGCAAGACTCTGTCTCAGAAAATAAACAAACAAACAAATAAATAATCTGAACATTTTTTCCATCACAAAATCCTTAAAATTGTCAATGAAAATGTAAGAAAAATTTATTTCAAATTCGCAGTTGCATTTCCAAGAAAGAAAAGGAAATCTGCAAAGGCAGAAATGAGAAAAAAACTGATCCACGCAAAGAACAACTGGTGAGCTCTCATAGCTTCTGCCCTGGAGTGAGGATGGGGTGAGCAATCAGGACTTATGTTTTGTGTATTTCTCTATTATTCTTGTAAGACAGGGTCTTGCTCCATCACCTAGACTGGAATGCAGTGGCACGACCATAGCTCACTGCAGCCTCAAGCTCTTGGGCTCAAGCGATCCTCCTGCCTCAGCCTCCTGATTAGCTGGGACAACAGGTGTGCACTAGCACAACTGGATAATTTTTTAAGTTTTTGGAGAGATGGGGGTCTTACCGTGTTGCCTGGGGCTGGTTTTAAACTCATAGTCTCAAGCAATCCTCCTGCCTCTGCCTCCCAAAGTGCTTGGATTACAGGTGTGAGCCACTGCACCTGGCCAGGGTTTGTGTTTTATTTATTTATTTATTTATTTATTTATTTATTTATTTATTTATTTTGAGATGGAGTCTCGCTCTGTCGCCCAGGCTGGAGTGCGGGTGGCACAATCTCGGCTCACTGCAAGCTCCACCTCCCGGGTTCACGCCATTCTCCTGCCTCAGCCTCCCGAGTAGCTGGGACTACAGGCACCTGCCACCACGCCTGGCTAATTTGTTTTTTTTGTATTTTTAGTAGAGACGGGGTTTCACCGTGTTAGCCAGGATGGTCTCCATCTCCTGACCTCATGATCCGCCCGCCTCAGTCTCCCAAAGTGCTGGGATTACAGGTGTGAGCCACTACGCCTGGCCATGTTTTATTTTTATTTATTAATTAATTTATTTTTTGAGACGGAGTCTTACTCTGTCCCCCAGGCTGGAGTGCAACGGTGTGATCTCAGCTCACTGCAACCTCTGCCTCCCGGGTTCAAGTGATTCTCGTGCCCTGGCCTCCTGAGTAACTGGGATTAGAGGGACGTGCTGCCACGCCCAGCTAATTTTTGTATTTTTAGTAGAGACGGGGTTTCATCACATTGGCCAGGCTGGTCTTGAACTCCTGATCTCAGGTGATCCACCTGCCTCAGCCTGCAAAAGTGTTTGGATGACAGGTGGGAGCCACTGTACCTAGCCAGGGCTTGTTTCCCATGTGGGGTATGGGAGACAAGCCCAGGCCCACCTAAGGTACAGAGTTAGAACTAAGATCACTTCATCCTTCAGGAGCCACACCCTCACCGAAAGGACTGAAACTGTCCCCACAGGGTTGACAAGAACTGCAGGCCTGGTTCTGGACAGAAATATTGTTATAATTAGCATCCTTCAGGTTGCACTTTGGCCTACTTCCTTGTTGCTAAATGTCACGTAGCACTAGTTCCTGACCATTGCATCCCATTGTTCCTACAGACAGGATCTCTGATGTTAGGATCATAAGGCTTACTGTAAAGATCGCTTAAGATGTTTTTCAGGCCCCAAATTCCTGTGAAATAGCTCACACCAACCAGTTTGAAGATCGCCGCAGAGAAACAGTATCAGCACAGAATACAGCTTCTTCCTGGGCTGGGGACAGTGACTCACGCCTGTAATCACAGCACTTGGGAGGCAGAGGTGGGAGAATTCCGTGAGCCCAGAAGTTCGAGACCAGTCTCTGCAACACAGCCAAGACCCTGTCTCTACCAAACAAACAAACAAATTAGCTGGGTGTGGTGGTGCAAACCTGTAGCCTCAGCTATCTGGGAGGCTGACTTGGGAGGATCACTCGAACTCAGGAGGCAGAGGTTGCCGTGAGCCATGATCACACCACTGTACTCCAGCCTGGGTGGCAGAGTGAGATTCAGTCTTAAAAAAAAAAAAAAAAAAAAAAAAAAAAATTATTGTGGTGACATATGCCTGTAGTCAGCTATTTGGAAGGCTGAGGTAGGAAGATCACCTGAGCCCAGGAGGTGGAGGCTGCAGTGAGCTAAGATTGCTAAGATCATGCCCTGAACTTCAGCCTGGGTAACTGACTGAGACCCTGTCTCAAAAAAACCAACAGAGGCCAGGCGTGGTGGCTCATGCCTGTAATCCCAGCACTTTGAGAGGCCAAGGCAGGCGGATCATGAAGTCGAGAGATCGAGACCAGCCTGACCAACATGGTGAAACCCCGTCTCTACTAAAAATACACAAATTAGCCTGTAGTCCCAGCTACTTGGGAGGCTGAGGCAGGAGAATCGCTTGAATCAGGGAGGTGGAGGTTGCAGTGAGCCGAGATCGTGCCACTGCACTCCAGCCTGGGCGACAGACCAAGACTCTGTCTCAAAACAACAACAACAACAGCAAAACACAGCTGCTCCTCTCCCTGTCCCAATGACTTCACTCTGCACTCTTCAACCAATCAATGACCTCCACACTTCAGCCCACTCCAAGACCTGGAATGGCCCCAGTCCCAAACTCCTGAGGAGGCGGATTTGAGGTTTCTTCCCATCTCCTTGCTTGGTGATTTTATGATGAAACACTTCTTTCTCTTTTTTTTTTTTTTTGAGACTGAGCCTCGCTCTGTCACCCAGGCTGGAGAGCAGTGGCACGATCTTGGTTCACTGCAGCCTCCGCCTCCCGGATTTGAGTGATTCTCGTGCCTCAGCCTCTTGAGTAGCTTGGACTATAGGCCTGTACCACCACCCTCTGCTAATTTTTGTATTTTTAGTAGAGACAGGATTTCACCACGTTGGCCAGGCTGGTCTTGAACTCCTGACCTCAGGTGATCCGCCCGCCTTGGCCTCCCAAAGTGCTGGGATTACAGGCGTAAGACACTGCCCCCAGCCTGAAACTCCTCTTGCAACCTGGCATCTGGGCTTATCGACTTGCTGTAAGCATCAGACAACAGATCTATTACAGCTACAGGAGCAACTTGAGAACATGTACCCGTCTACATGGAGAAGTGACAAGCAAGCTTGTCTGTTTCAGCCTGAGAATTCAAAACTCCTAAGCAAAGGAGAATAACTTGGAGCAATATAAGGCCTGTGATGTAAGGAGGCCCAGAGAGACACGTGAATGGGAATTCAGGCATGAGCCCCATACCTGCACCAACCCTCACCCCCACCCTCCCTCCCTAACCCATGCCTGGGAGGAAATTTTCTATTTATTTATTTGTTTGTTTATTTATTTATTTTTGAGACAGAGTCTTGATCTGTCACCCAGGCTGGAGCGCAATGGCACCATCTCAGCTCACGGCAACCTCCGCCTCTAGGGTTCAACCGATTCTTTTGCCTCGGCCTCCCAAGTAGCCAGAATTACAGGCATGGCACCACCACGCCCGGCTAATTTTTTTGTATTTTTAGTACAGACGGGATTTCACCATGTTGGTCAGGCTGGTCTCAAACTCCCTACCTCAGGTGATCCTCCCGCCTCAGCCTCCCAAAGTGCTGGGATTAGAGGGGTGAGCCACCATGCCCGGCTATTATTTTTTTGGGACAGGGTCTCACTCTGTCGCCCAGGCTGGAGTACAGTGGCACAACCTCAGTTCACTGCAATCCCTGCCTCCTGGGCTCAAGGGCTCCTCCCATCTCAGCCTCCCGAGTAGCTCGAACTACAACTATGCGCCACCACGCCTGGCTAATTTTTGTATGTTTTGTAGAGGCGGGTTTCACCATGTTGCTCAGGCTGGTCTCAAATACCTGGGCTCAATTGATCTGCCCACCTCGGCCTCCCAAAGTGCTGGGATTACAGGAGTGAGCCACCGTGCTGGGCCTGGGGCAATTGTTTGAAGTAATTTTGTTCCCAAGTTGCTGTCTCATCCATTATCTTTGTTTGTTTGTTTGAGACAGAGTTTCACCGTTGCCCAGGCTGGAGTGCAATGGCCCCATCTTGGCTCACAGCAACCGCCCCCTCCCAGCTTCAAGTGATTCTCCTGCTTCAGCCTCCCTCCTAGTAGCTGAGATTACATTGGTCTGTCGCCCAGGCTGGAGTGCAGTGGCGCGATCTCGGCTCACTGCAACCTCCACCTCCCTGATTCAATTTTTTGTATTTTTAGTAGAGAAGGTGTTTCACTATGTTGGCCAGGCTGGTCTCAAACTCCTGACCTCAGGTGATCCATCGGTCTCAGCCTCCCAAAGTGCTGGGATTACAGGCATGAGTCACCTTGCCTGGCTCCATTATCTTTAAATTCTTGGAATCAGTGATATAAACAACAATGTGTAGCCAATCAATAGCTCACGTTATTGTCCTATAAATTCCTGGTAACTAATTTAGGAAACTGCCTCCTCTTTTCCATCAAAACCTTCTTGTGTTGGATTCCATGGTTCAGGCCTGTAATCCTAGCACTTCGGGAAGCTGAGGCAGGAGGGGGATTGCTTGATGCCAGGAGTTTGAGACCAGCCTGGGCAACATAGCAAGACCCTATCTCCAGAACAAATTAAAAAATTAGCTGAGTGTGGTAGCATATGCTTATAGTTTGAGCTACTCAGTAGGCTGAGGCAGGAGGATCACTTGAACCCAGCAGTTGGAGGCTGCAGTGAGCTATGATGAGGCCACTGCACTCTAGCCTGGGCAACAGAGCAAGACCCTGACTCAAAAAAACCCTATCTGTGGCCAGGTGAGGTGGCTCATGCCTGTAATCCCAGCACTTTGGGAGCCTGAGGCAGGTGGATCACCTGAGGCCAGGAGTTCAAAACCAGGCTGGCCAACATGGTGAAATCCCATCTCTACTAAAAATACAAAAATTAGCCAGCTGTGGTGGCAGGCACCTGTAATCCCAGCTACTCAGGAGACTGAGGCATGAGAATCGCTTGAACTCAGAGGGCAGAGGTTGCAGTGAGCCAAGATGGCACCACTGCACTCCAGCCAGGGTGACAGAGCGAGATTCTGTCTCAAAAAAAGAAAACGGCCTGGGCCATGGCTCATGCCTGTAATTCCAACAGTTTGGGAGGCCAAGGCAGGCAGATCACCTGAGGTCAGGAGTTCAAGACCAGCCTGGCCAATGTGGTGAAACCCTGTCTCTACTAAAAATACAAAAATTAGCTGGGTGTGGTGGCTGGCACCTGCAATCCTAGCTACTTGGGAAGCTGAGGCAGGCGAATAGCTTGAACCTGAGAGGCAGAGGTTGCAGTGAGCCAACTGTGCCATTGCACTCCAGCCTGAGCGACAAGAGCAAGACTCTTTCTCAAAAAGAAAAAAGAAAGAAAACAACAAAACAAAAAACCACCTATTTGTAGCTGCTGCTTATCAGAGTGTATATTCAGGACAACTGGAATCTATGTTCCCAAGTTGTAACCCTCAAGCTTGGCCCAGATAAACTCTCTTCTTGTGTAAGTTTCTCCTCATTTCTTCCTTTTAGGTTGACACTCCCTCCCTTGCATCACATGGTTTCAGATATCTGTTGACTGGACAGGAGTGGTCCAGGAACTCCCTAGTCAACCACTGACAGAAATATTGAGCTCAGTTGTCAGAGGTGTTCGAACAAGAGCAGCTCCATCTTGAATAGGGGCTGGGTAAAATGAAGCTGAGACCTACTGGGCTGCATTCCTAGGAGGCTAAGGCATTCTAAGTCACAGGAGGAGATAGGAGGGCATCACAAGATACAGGTCACAAAGACCTTGCTGATAAGACAGGTTGCAGTAAAGAAACCAGCCAAAACCCACCAAAACCAAAATGGTGACAAAAGTGACCTCTGGTCGTCCTCACTGCTCATTATGCACTAATAGAATGCATTGGCGGCTGGGCGCGGTGGCTCAAGCCTGTAATCCCAGCACTTTGGGAGGCTGAGGCGGGCGGATCACGAGGTCAGGAGATCGAGACCATCCTGGCTAACA
>NW_012113142.1:3371393-3371972 GCF_000951035.1 Colobus angolensis palliatus
AAAAAGAGATAGGGTTTCGCCATGCTGACCAGGCTGGTCTGGAACTCCTGACCTCAAGTGATCTGCCCGCCTTGGCCTCCCAAAGTGCTGGGATTACAAGTGTGAGGTTACCGTGCTGGGCCCCTTTAATTTCTTAATAAACTTGCTTTCACTTTACTGTATGGACTTGCCCCAAATTCTTTCTTGCATGAGACCCAAGAACCCTCTCTTGGGGTCCGGATAGGGACCCCTTTCCAGTAGTACAATCTGGTGACTCCAGGCAAGGCATGGAAAAGCTCTGAAGTCATGTTCCCAACATCGAGGCTGCAATGGATTCTATTTTTTTTTTCTTTTTTTGAGACAGAGTCTCACTCTGTTGCCCAGGCTGGAGTGCAGTGGCACAATCTCAGCTCACTGCAACCTCTGCCTCCTGGGTTCAAGCGATTCTTCTGCCTCAGCCTCCCGAGTAGCTGGAATTACAGGTCTGCACCACCACACCTGGCTAATTTGTTTTTTTTGTATTTTTAGTAGAGACGGGGTTTCACCGTGTTAGCCAGGATGGTCTCCATCTCCTGACCTCATGATCCGCCCGCCTCAGTC
>NW_012113142.1:3372062-3381505 GCF_000951035.1 Colobus angolensis palliatus
TGGAGTGCAGTGGCACAATCTCAGCTCACTGCAACCTCTGCCTCCTGGGTTCAAGCGATTCTTCTGCCTCAGCCTCCCGAGTAGCTGGGACTACACGCGCGCACCACCACACTTGGCTCATTTTTGTATTCTCAGTAGAGACAGGGTTTCACCATATTGGCCAGGCTGGTCTTGATCTCCTCCCGCCTCAGCCTCCCGAAGTGCTGGGATTACAGGCATGAGCCACTGCGCCTGATCAGCAATGGATTCTATTGGAGGAAAAGAAAATCAAGAACCATCCACTTTGATGAGCTCACCTTAAGAAATGTCAAACATTTTGGGGCACAATCCACCAGGATTGAAACTCAGCAAACACAAGAATGAGAAACAGAAGAATGAGAGGCCCAAAGTGTCCAGAATATACAATAACCACTGGAAAAAGAGGACGAAATAGAGCTATTAAAAATGATTTTATAAGGCCAGGCAAGGTGGCTCACGCCTGTAATCCCAGTGAAGTGGCATCGCTGTCTGTGGTAAATACCCAAGTTCATTGTCTCACACCAAGGAAGAGAGTCAAGGACCCGATACACAAGAAGTGAGTTTAAGAGCGGAGGTTTAATAGGTGAAAGAGAAAAGAGAATAGCTCTTTCTCCTGCAGAGAGAGAGGGGCACCAGAGTGGGTTTTCTGGTTTGTGGTCAAGAGCATGGGTTTCATAGACTAACTTGAGGAAGCTGCGTCTGATTTGCGTAGGAGCCAAAGGTTGGTTGGACCAGGTGTGTCATTTACAAAGCATGTAAACAAGCTGACCACGCTACCCTAATCTTTTATTATGCAGATGGAACCTCTGCCTGGCTGGTGCCATGTTGCCTGTTCCTTACTATACACATGGTTGAAAAGGGAAGATGGAGCCTCCATGTTGAACATGCTTGTAGCCTTTTCCTTTTGGCACAGTTGCAGGCATTCACTCATGCAAGCTTCCAGCTTGCTCATTTGTGTCTGCAGCTCGATTCTACAGGCTGCTCTTTGTTAGAAAAGAAATTATTTTGCCCAGGCGTGGTGGCTCACACCTGTAATCCCAGCACTGTGGGAGGCCAAGGCAGGGGAATCACCTGAGGTCAGGAGTTCGACACCAGCCTGGCCAACATGGTGAAACTCCATCTCTACTAAAAATACAAAAATTAGCCGGGCGTGGTAGCTCATGCCTGTAATCCCAGCTACTTGGGAGGCTGAGGCAGGAGAATTGCTTGAACCTGGGAGGTGGAGGTCGGAGTGAGCTGAGATTGCACCACTGCACTCCAACTTGGGCAAAACTCCATCTCAAACAAAAACAAAAACAAAAATTAAAAAGGACAAGAAATTATTTTGGCACTGCTTTTTATTAAAAGGGAAACCTTACCAAGGACTTTCTTACCCTCCCTGTCTGCCTAAATAATTTCTTTTTAACTCCTGTATCACCAGCGCTTTGGCAGGCCAAGCCAGGAATACTGCTTGAGCCGAGGAGTTCAAGACCAGCCTGGGCAATGTACAGAGATCTTGTTTCTACAAAAAATTTAAAAATTAGCTGGGTGTGGTGGTGTGCACCTGTGGTTCCAGCTACCCAGGAGGCAGGAGATCACTTAAGCCAAGGAGTTCAAGGTGACAGTGAACTATGATTGTGCCACTGCACTCGAGCCTGGGCAACAGAGCAAGATCCTCTTTCTCAAAAAAAAAATAATAATAATTTATAACAGTGTTTACCTTGGCGGGAAGGAGCATAAGAGGGCCTTCTGGGAGTCCCGATAATGTTCTGTGTCCTGGTGGAGATGCTGGTTACATGGATTTATTCTGTTTTTTTTTGTTTGTTTGTTTGTTTTTAATTCTGTTTTTTAAAACTTAGGGAGTTTGCGTGATATGTACACTTTTCTGGATGTTGTAACCCAAGGAAGTAACTTAACAACCAATTAAAATAAAAATAGTAGGAATCAGAATGCTAAAAGAACAAGACATTGTGGGTAGCAGGGGAAGGTAGTTTTGTAGAAAAACGAAATAGAACTTTTAAAAATAAAAATGAGCCAGGCACAGTGGCTCATGCCTGTAATCCCACCACTTTGGGAGGCCAAGGTGGGTGGACCACCTGGGGTCAGGAGTTCGAGGCCAGCCTGACCAACATGGGAAATCCTGTCTCTACTAAACACAGAAAATAAGTGGGGTGTGGTGGTACATGCCTGTAATCCCAGCTACCTGGGAGGCTGAGGCAGGAGAATCGCTTGAACCCTGGGAGGCAGAGGTTGCAGTGAGCCAAGATTGCACCATTGCACTGTGGCCTGGGCAACACGAGCAAAACTCCATCTCAAAATAAATAAATAAATAAATGAAATAAAAATAATAAAAATGGTGATGAAGGACTGGCACACTGGCTCACGTCTGCAATCCCAGCACCTTGGGAGATTGAGGCTGGTAGGTCGCTTGAGTTCAGGAGTTTGAGACCAGTCTGGGCAACATGGTGAAACCCTGTCTCTACCAAAAATACAGAAAACTAACTGGGCATGGTAGTGTGTACCTGTGGTCCCAGCTACTCAGGAGGCTGAGGTGGGAGGATCGCTTGAGCCCCGGAGACAGAGGTTGCAGTGAGTCAAGATCATGTCACGGCACTCTAGCCTGGGTGACAGAATGAGACTCAATCTCAATAAAGAAAAACATAAATAATAAATAAAAGCATTTAAAAAAGAAACATGAGGGAGCAGAGGAGTTGAGAAACTATTGCTCACTTATCTCTCACACATTCTTTCTAAAAGAACTGTAGGCCGGATGCACTGGTTCACGCCTTTCATCCCAGCACTTTGGGAGGCTAAGGCGGGCAGATCATGAGGTCAGGCATTTGAGACCAGCTTGACCAACATGATGAAACCCCGTCTCTACTAAAAATACAAAAATTAGCCAGGCGTGGTGGTGTACACCTATAATCCCAGCTACTTGGGATGAGGCAGAAATTTAAAAATAGTAAGTACTGCATTTATTCACTCCAAGAAAAGTAAAAACTAAGGTACAGAATGTGGCAAGGCAAGGGTTAAAAGAAAAAAAAAAAAGACCCACGTTTTCCTCTGCCTCGCAAGCTCACTTCAAGGACAGTTATAAGGCTGTCGGAATAGCCAAGGCCAAAGGAACAGGCCCCAGACAGCGCCCCCTTCCAGACCAAGGTTGAAGGAAAAAAAGAGGAAGACAGATTTTTTTTTTTTTTTTTGAGACAGAGTCTCGCTCTGTCACTCAGGCTGGAGTGCAGTGACGCGATCTCGACTCACTGCAAGCTCTGCCTCCTGAGTTCATGCCATTCTCCTGCCTAAGCCTCCCGAGTAGCTGGGACTATAGACGCCCGCCACCACGTCTGGCTAATTTTTTGTATTTTTAGTAAAGACGGGGTTTCACCGAGTTAGCCAGGATGGTCTCGATCTCCTGACCTCGTGATCCGCCCGTCTCGGCCTCCCAAAGTGCTGGGATTACAGGCGTGAGCCAGTGCGCCTAGCCAGGAAGACAGATTCTTTTACTGTTCCTCCTTTCCCAGGCTTCTTAAGCATGATTATGTTTTACAAATGTCTGTATTTAGCGAGTTCTTGTTTTTCTATCAATGCAGCTACAAGGTCACTAGCTATGCAAGGTCACAGGTTACGTGATGCTACAGATTACGTGACCTGTCAATGTATGATTAACTGCTTTTGTTTTGCTTCTGTAAGGCCGCTTATAAAAAGCCCCCTCTTTGTTTAATGCTCAATTTTTTGGATATGAGTCCACAGAGCTGGTGTGTACCTAAAATAAATAACAATCCTCCTGTACTCCGTATTGGTCCCTCTGTTCCTCAGTTTACCACAACAGGGAGGCTGAAGCAGGAGAATCGCTTGAACCCAGGAGGCGGAGGTTTCAGTGAGTCAAAATTGTGCCACTGCACTCCAGCCTGGGCAACAGAGTAGACTCCTTTAAAAAAAAAAAAATTGTAGGCAGGTATGCTGACTACCTGGGTAACCATGTAACCACATCATTTGTACATGCCTCACATCATGCAATATACTCATGTAACAAACTGCACATGCATCTCCTGAATCTAAAATAAAAGTTGAAATTTGTATTAGTCCACTTCCATACTGCTATGAAGAAATACCTGAGACTGGGTAATTTATCAAGAAAAAGAAATTTAATGGGACTTACAGTTCTGCATGGCTGGGGAGGCCTCACAATCATGGTGGAACGCAAAGGAGGAGCAAAGGCATGTCTTACATGGTGGCAGACAGGAGAGTGTGTGCAGGGGAACTGCCCTTTATAAAACCATCAGATCTTGTGAGACTTATTCACTATCATGAGAACAGCATGGGAAAAACCTGTCCCCATGATTCAATTACCTCCCATCGGGTCCCTCCCATAACACGTGGGGATTATGGGAGCTACAATTCAAGATGGGATTTGAGATTTGGGTGGGGACACAGCCAAACCGTATCAAAATTATTTTTAAAAAGTAAAATAAATTTTAAAAATTGTATTTCGGGCCGGACATGGTGGCTCACGCCTGTAATCCAAGCACTTTGGGAGGCCAAAGTGGGTGGATCACCCGAGGGCAGGAGTTCGAGGCCAGCCTGACCAACATGGGGAAACCCTGTCTCTACCAAAAATACAAAAATTAGCCGGGCGTGGTGACATGTGCCTCTAATCCCAGCTACTCAGGAGGCTGAGGCAGGAGAATCACTTGAACCCAGGAGGTAGAGGTTGTAGTGAGCCGAGATCACACCACTGTACTCCAGCCTGAGTGACAGAGCAAGACTCCATCTCAAAAAAAAAAAAAAAAAGTGATACAGGTTTGATAGGATTCTATTAGGAGAAAGAAAGAACTGGACTCACTGCAGCCTCCAACTCCTGGCCTCAAGTGATCCTTCCACCTCAGCCTCCTAAAGTGCTGAGATTACAGATGTGAGCCACAGAGCCCGGCCTACAATTCTTCTAGAAAGGATTTGTGACAGATAAATAATCTCAGGTTTCTATGAATACATTTATTTTCATTATTGAAGGATGATTAAGTTGGGTATAGAGTCTGTGGTCCAGCATTATTTCCCCATGGAATTTGTATGATGTTATTCTATTGTCTTCTGTTGTTACTGTTTCTGTCATCATCAGTCTTATGGGCAGGTAAACAGCATTTGTTTTCACTCTGGTAGCTCTAAACATTTTTCTTTTTGTCTTTATTCTGCTTTTTTTTTTTTTTTTCAAGACAGGGTCTCACTCTGTCACACAGGCTGGAGTGCAGTGGCACAATCCCAGCTCACTGCAACCTTCACCTCCCAGGTTCAGGTGATTCTTGTACCTCCGCCTATCAAGAAGCTGGGACTGTAGGTGTGTGCCACCACGCCTGGCTAATTTTTGTATTTTCAGTAGAGGCGGGGTTGTTCTGTATCTTCATCATGATGGTTCTAAATATAGACAGGCTGGGCACAGTGGCTCATGCCTGTAATCCCAGCATGTTGTGAGGCTGAGGCAGGAAGATCACTCGAGGTCAGGAATTTGAGACCAGCCTAGGCAACAGGGTGAAACTTCACCTCTACGAAAAATCAGAAAATTAGCCTGACATGTTGCGTGCCTGTGGTCCCAGCTACTTGGGAGGCTGAGGTGGGAGGATTGCTTGAGCCTGGTAAATCAAGGCTGCAGTGAGCCATGATCACGCCACTGCACTCAGCCTAAGTGACAGAGCAAGACCCTTTCTAAAGAAAAAAAAAAAAAAATTTAGCAACAATTTAAATTAATTATGAATAAGTAAAAATGAGATGTATTTCTTTTAGAAGGGGTGATCTTAAAAAAATTAAGCACATGAAGCCAGGTGTGGTGGCTCACACCTGTAATTTCAGAGCTTTGGGAAGCTGAGGCAGGAGAATTGCTCAAGGCCAGGAGTTCGAGACCAGCCCAGGCAAAATAGCAGGATCCTGCCTCCACGAAATGAAAACATTAGCTGGGTGTGGTGGCATGCACCTGTAATCCCAGTGACTCAAGAGGCTGAGGCGGGAGAATTGCTTGAACCTGGGAGGTGGAGGTTGCAGTGAGCTGAGATCACACCACTGCACTCCAGACTGGGCAAGACAGTGAGACCCTGTCTCAGAAAAAAGAAAATCTCTGAATCCATGTATGACCTGGAAGCCTCCCTCAAAATCCTTCCTTCAAGTTGTCCCACCTTTCCAGATAGAACCAACATACACATTGCATGTATTGATTGACGTTTCCTATAACTTATGTCCCTGTAAAACGTATAAAATGTGTAAAATCAAGCTGTAACCAACCCACTTTGGGTACATGTTCTCAGAACCTCCAGGGATTGTGTCATGGGCCTTGGTCACTCATATTTGGCTCAGAATAAACCTCTTTGTTTTTATTTTTATGTATTTATTTGAGACAGGATCTCACTCTGTCACCCAGGCTGGAGTGCAGTGGCGCCATCTCGTCTCACTGCAACCTCCGCCTCCAGAGTTCCAGCTATCCTTCCACCTCGGCCTCCGAGTAGCTGGGACTATAGGTATGTGCCACCACGCCTGGCTAATTTTTTTTCTGTAGAGACAAGGTCTCATTATGTTGCCCATGCTAGTCTCAAACTCTTGGATTCAAGTGATCCTCCCACCTTGGCCTCCCAAAGTATTGGGATTACAGCAGTGAGCCATCATGCCCAATTTCAGAGACAGAGATATATATACACACACATATATATATGAATATATATATATCTCAACATATACATATATATATCTGAAAATAGATATATATATCTGAAAATAGATATATATATCTGGATGGAATCTTGTTCTGTTGCCCAGGCTGGAGTGCAGTGGCGTGATCTTGGCTTACTGCAACCTCTGCCTCCCGGGTTCAAGCGATTCTCTTGCCTCAGCCTCCCGAGTAGCTGGGATTACAGGCACGTGTCAACACGCCTGGCTAATTTTTTTATTTTTAGTAGAGATGAGGTTTCACCATGTTGGCCAGGCTGGTCTCGAACTCCTGACCTCGTGATCTGCCCGCCTCCACCTCCCAAAGTGCTGGGATTACAGGCATAAGCTACCACCATGCGGGGCTAATTTCAGATTTTTTTAGATAACAGCCATATTATACCAATAAAACACCAACATTTCAGCACATTAAAACAGCATGAATAGTGAAAACTGGTATCACAATTATTATTCCCACTTTATAGACAAAGAACAGCGAGATTAAGCAACTTGCTGGAGGTCACACAGTAGCAGTAAGTGGCTTGGCTGGGATTTGAAGACAGGCAGTTTGAAATGCAAGCCCACAGGCTTCACCGCTGCAACAAAGGCTTCCCGGAGAAAGCGTTATCTGAGTTGGGCCTTTGAGAGCCACCCCGGGGCTCAAGGGAACTGGCAAAGCCTGGAATATCCACTCTGGGGAAGGGCTTAGGGAACAAATTATTATTATTTATTTATTTATTTTTGAGGCAGTCTTGCTCTGTTGCCCAGGCTGGAGTGCAATGGCGCGATCTTGGCTCACTGCAACCTACACCTCCTGGGTTCAAGCGATTCTCCTGCCTCAGCCTCCCAAGTAGCTGGGATTATAGGTGCCTGCCACCACACCCGGCTAGTTTTTGTATTTTTAGTGGAGATGAGGTTTCACCATGTTGGCCAGGCTGGTCTTGAACTCCTGACCTCATGTGATCTGCCTGCCTCGGCCTCCCAAAGTGTTGGGATTACAGGCATGAGCCACGGCGCCTGGCCAGGGAACAAATTATTAATAGGACCAAAGCTCATGAGGATAATCTCAGGAGAGGCTGACATTGAACTGTGCCATGGAAGCAGTCACAATGTATATAGAACTTTCTGGGATTGGCCTCAATCCTCTGCATCCCAGGTGGAGGTGGGCTATATGCTGGAGACCAAAAGAAGGGGGAAGTCCGTATAGAGGGTCTAGGAGTGTGGCCCAAAAGACTGGCCCCAGCTGCTGGCTGGGGAGAAAGGGGGATTAAGCCAGGAAGGAGGGGATGACCTGTGATTGATCCCAGTGCTGAGAAAGCCCCAGCCTCCCTAGAAAGTCTATTTTTTATTTTTTTAGATGGATTCTTGCTCTGTCACCCAGGCTGGAGTGCAGTGGTGCAATCTGAGCTCACTGCCACCTCCGTCTCCCAGAATCAAGCGGTTCTCCTGCCTCAGCCTTCTGAGTAGCTGGGACTACAGTTGTACACCACCAAGCCTAGCTAATTGTTATATTTTTACCAGAGATGGGGTTTTGCCATGTTGCTCAGGCTGGTCTTAAACTCCTGGCCTCAAGTGTTCCACAGCCTCAGCCTCCCAAAGTGCTGGGATTACAAGCATGAGCTACCATGCACAGCCCTCCTTTTTTCAAAAAAACAAAAACAACAACAGAACTTTATTATGATGTTGTTTTTTTTTGAGATGAAGTCTTGCTCTGTCACCCAGGCTGGAGTACAGTGGTGCAATCTCAGCTCACTGCAAGCTCCGCCTCCAAGGTTCACGCCATTCTTCTGCCTCAGCCTCCCCAGCAGCTGGGACAACAGGCGAACGCCACTACGCCTGGCTACTTTTTTTTTTATTTTTAGTAGAGACGGGGTTTCACTGCGTTAGCCAGGATGGTCTCGATCTCCTGACCTCGTGACCTGCTCGCCTCTGTCTCCCAAAGTGCTGGGATTACAGGCTTGAGTCACCGCGCCCAGCCTATTATGATGTTTTTTGATGGGATCTCATTCTGTGGCCCGAGCTGGAGTGCAGTGGTGTGATCACGGCTCACTACAGCCCCAACACCCTGGCTCAAGCGATCCTCCCACCTCAGGCTCTCCCAAGTAGCTGGGTCCACAAGCATGTGCAACCACACCTGGCTAATTTTTATTTTTTGTAGAGGTGGGGTCTTACTATGTTGCCCAGGCTGGTCTCCATCTCCTGGGGTCAAGCAACACTCCCGCCTTGGCTTCCCAAAATGCTGGAATTACAAGTGTGAGCCACCATGCCCCGATTTTTACTTTATTAATGACAAACTGCACCCCTTCTCCCACGTGTAAGGTCCTGTGGGACGTAAACCCCTTAACATGGCTCCTGTCCTTCAAGATCTCACCCTGAAGTGACTTTGGACTGGGACACTTTGGAAGTAAAAAAAAATACAAGGCCATTCAGGAATAAATATTAACGTTTCCCTTTTTTCTTTTTTTCCCCTGAGACAGAGTCTTGCTCTATCACCCAGGCTGGAGTACAGTGGCGCAATCTCGGCTCACTGCAAGCTCCGCCTCCTGGGTTCAAGTGATTCTTCTGCCTCAGCCTCCTGAGTAGCTGGGGTTACAGGCGCCTGCCACCACGCCCAGCTAACTTTTTGTATTTTTAGTAGAGATGGGGTTTCACCGTGTTAACCAGGATGGTCTTCATCTCCTGACCTCGTGATCCGCCCCCCTCGGCCTCCCAAAGTCCTGGGATTACAGGCATGAGCCACCGTGCCCGGCCTTTTTTTTTTT
>NW_012113142.1:3381555-3384845 GCF_000951035.1 Colobus angolensis palliatus
TGAGAAATATATATCTGTTATTTATAAACCATCTAGTCTATGGTATTTGGTGATAGCAGCCCAAATAGACAAAGACAATTATGATGAAGTCAATTTTATATTTTTTATTTGTTGCTTGTGCTTTTTGCTGGTACTTTGTTGAGGATTTTTACTTCCATGTTCATAAATAATATTGATCTGTAATTGTCTTTTTTTTTTTTTTTTTTTTTTTGAGACGGAGTTTCGCTCTTGTTGCCCAGGCTGGTATGCAATGGTGCAACCTCTACCTCACAGTTTCACGTGATTCTCCTGCCTCAGCCTCCCAGGTAACTGGGATTACAGGCATGCACCACCACACCCAGCTAATTTTTCCACCCGCCTTAGCCTCCCAAAGTGCTGGGATTACAGGCGTGAGCCACTGCACCCAGCCCTTAATGTTTCCCTTTAGTCAATTGCAATTTGATGCATTTTAAGAATAATGGAGTAGCCGGGTGCAGTGGCTCATGCTTGTAATCCCAGCACTTTGGGAGGCCGAGGCGGGCGGATCACCTGAGGTCGGGAGTTCGAGTCTAGCCTGACCAACATGGTGAAACCCCGTCTCTCCTAAAAAAACAAAATTAGCTGTGCATGGTGATCAGTGCCTGCAGTCCCAGCTACTCAGGAGGCTGAGGCAGGAGAACTGCTTGAACCTGGGAGGCGGAGGTTGCAATGAGCTAAGATGGCACACTGCACTCCAGCCTGGGCTGGAGTGAGACTCCATCTCAAAAGAAAAAAAAAAAAAAAGCAAAAAAAGAGTAAGGGAGTGGCCAGGCACGGTGGCTCACACCTGTAATCCCAGCACTTTGGGAGGCCAAGGTGGGCAAATCACCTGAGGTCAGAAGTTCAAGACCAGACTGGGAAACACATTGAAACCCCATTGTTACCAAAAATACAAAAATTAGCCAGGCATGGTAACGCACACCTGTAATCCTACCTACGCGGTGGCTGAGGCAGGAAAATGGCTTGAATGCTGGAGGCAGAGGCTGCAGTGAGCTGAGATCACGCAGTCCAGCCTGGGCGACAGAGCGAGACCTTGTCTCAAATGAGTAATGGAGTGGCTGGGTGCGTGGTTCCCATCTGTAATCCTGTAATCCCACTACTTTGGGAGGCCAAGAAGGGAGAATAACTTGAAGTCAGGAGTTCAAGACCAGCCTGGGCAACATGGCAAGACCCATCTCTACCAAAAAAAAGAAAAAGTAAATAAAATAAGAGTAATAGAGTAACGGGGGCAGGAGTATGGAGCAAGAGTCCAAGTTTAAGCTATGCAAGGAGA
Organism: Colobus angolensis palliatus; assembly: GCF_000951035.1. Lineage (NCBI taxonomy): Eukaryota > Metazoa > Chordata > Mammalia > Primates > Cercopithecidae > Colobus > Colobus angolensis. The sequence continues at coordinate 3,382,847 of NW_012113142.1, forward strand.
AGAAACCATTGGAGCCATGTGCTTCGGTCAAAGCTACGTGACTTTGGGCAAGTCTCTTTCTCTCTGGGCAGTTCCACAGCTGTTAAACAGGTTTGGAAATAATTATCTATGGGTAAAGCACGCACAATGGTGCCAGACACCTTGGCAGGTCCCCAATATATATTGTGTGCCAGGAATTTTACAAATATTTACTAATTTGAATCTTTACAACACTGAAAAGGTAGTTGACATTATCCCTTTATATAGATGAGAAAACGGACATGTTAAAGCAGTTAAGCAACATCCTTGAGGTCACTCAGCCAGTAAGAGGTTCACTGAGCCTAGGTTCAATCTAGGTCTATCAGGCAGCAAAGTGTTTTATTACTTGGGAAGCAAAAGGCACAGAAAAATGAATAAGTGAGTTCAATACCATTAATTCATGAATTGATAGTGCTCTGTCAATCTTAACATTGCTATGAAGGAGAAGATACTCATATATAAAAGTTGGCAGGGCACAGTGGCTCAAGCTTGTAATCCCAGCGCTTTAGGAGGCAGAGGCAGGAGGACTACTTAAAAGCCAGCAGATCGAGACAAACCTGGGCAACATAGTGAGACTCTGTCTCTACAAATAAATGTTTTACAAAGCAAATTAGAGCCGGGAACAGTGGCTCATGCCTGCAATCCCAGCACTTTGGGAGGTCAAGGCGGGTGGATCACTTGAGGTCAGGAGTTCAAGATCAGCCTGGCCAACATGGTGAAACCCTGTCTCTACTAAAAATACAAAAATTAGCCGGGCGTGGTGGCTCAAGCCTGTAATCCCAGCACTTTGGGAGGCCGAGACGGGCGGATCACAAGGTCAGGAGATAGAGACCATCCTGGTGAACATGGTGAAACCCCGTCTCTACTAAAAAATACAAAAAAAACTAGCTGGGCAAGGTGGCGGGCGCCTGTAGTCCCAGCTACTCGGGAGGCTGAGGCAGGAGAATGGCGTGAACACGGGAGGCGGAGCTTGCAGTGAGCCGAGATCCAGCCACTGCACTCCAGCCTGGGCGACAGAGCAAGACTCCGCTTAAAAAAAAAAAAAAATTAGCCAGGTGTGGTGGTGCACGTCAGTAATTCCAGTTACTCGGGAGGCAGAGGCGGGAGAATCGCTCGAACCCAGGAGGTGGAGGTTGCAGTGAACCGAGATTGCATCACTGCCCTCCAACCTGAGACTTCGTCTCAAACAAAAAAAAAAAAAAAAAAGGAAATTAGGTGGGGTACTGCCCGCCTATAGTTCTAGCCACTCCAGAGGCCAAGGCGGGAGGATGGCATGAGCTCAAGAGGTCAAGGCTGCGGTGAGCTGCCATTGTTCCACAGCAGTCCAACCTGGGCGACAGAGCTAGACCCTGTCTCAACAACGAACAAATAAATAAATAATAAAAAGTAATGGTTAAGCGTAAGATACCTAGGTACACATTACAAGACAATTCTGAGGTTCTTTTAAAGTGTGCCTAGATAATTAAGGTTTGTCAACATTGTGGCACCCACAATTACCACCATCTCAATCACAAGCCTGGAAATTTACCCGTGTAATTAATTCCCACTGCACAACCATGTTTTGTTATTGCCAGATGATGGAATCCACATCAGTATCCAATTCTTTTTCCAAGGCAAAGACTTCCGCAAAAAACCGAGATGTGCAGTCTCTCTTGCTAAGCCACCGACCACCTATACTCTCTCCTCTCAAAACCCCCAATACCAGTCAGCGAGGAAGCCCTGAAAGGCAGGATTCGAGTCTGTATCCCACCGCCTCGCACCCCCTTCCGGGGCATCCTCATCGTGTGGCCAGCTCCTGCCTGGCCTTTACTTGGGTGTCATCCGGGGACCACTTGCGGGTCCAAACGTGACAGGCCTCCACGGTCCCTGCCAGGTCTGGAGGCCGAAAGGCAGGGTTCCAGGCGAACCGGAGAGGGAGTTCCCCGCCGGCTCTCCCGGAAGGCCGGTGCGCACGGGCGGGGCGCGCCGGGGACAGGAGGCA
>NW_012113142.1:3385340-3392521 GCF_000951035.1 Colobus angolensis palliatus
GCCTGGAGGGCCGGGGCCTGGAAATGGCGCGCTCGGAGACGGGGCAGCGGCGGCTGGGTGCTCGGGGTCTTGCGCGCGGGGCGGATCCCTTCCACTGCTTCCCGCCAACGACAACGTGTCGGTTTTGCCCTGCCTCGGCCGCGGCAGCTCCGAGTGCCCGGAGACGAGCGCCCGCCTCAAGCCCCATCCCCCCTACGGTAGAACAAGAGCGGGGCTGAGCTGCGGCGCCGGGGTGCGGGCCACACGGCCTGTCCCGCTCCGGTCCTGGCCTCTTTCGCGGCCCTCCGTCGTCTGCCCGCTCTGCAGGCCCCTGGCCCCTTCGCCATGAGGCCGGCCGACTGGGGAAGGTCGGAAGCCAAGAGGAGCAATTCCCTTCCCCTTACGTGTGAGGCAGGGATTTGGCGGCTCTGGCCCAGGGATGGTACGACTCCCTGCGGGCTGGGGGAGACCGAGGAAACAAATCCATCGTAGCTTCTTTGTGTTAATCTGTCTTGGGTCACAGTGCCTTGACAGGTGCTACGTGCTCTTTGGCACAATTTTATTTCTCCCTGGTTTCTCGCTCTGACCTGGAGAAGAAACCGCATTTAGTCTCCTCCTGATCGTTGTCAAATGCAGACAACTATGTATATTTGAAACACCTTGCTTAAAAGAAACATCTCTGAATAGACAGCTCTTGGTGTTTAATTCCAGGAATCTGCACTTTAAGAAAAAAATTCAAGTTGCCTCGTTAGAATATAGGCTATGAACATCTTGCTATTTGTCAAGGACACACTTAGACTTTGTGTTTTCTTGCAGAAAGGATTACTTTCCCAGGATAACAACACAATAGTACACACTGAGGTGTTCGGTCTCCTGGGGTGCAGTCCAGAAGTATCTTTGTTTGTTGAAGAATGATCACTTTTAATACCTTGGTTTGGGAACGGCTCAAACAAAAGCTTGTTTCAGTGCAGGAGTGTAGCTAGTATTCATGATGCTGTAACGTGGAAGTGTGTTGGGGTAGGTGGAGCTATTGTCATTCCAAAGAACATTTTATTTGCTAATAAAAAAAGAAATAAATGTTGGATGACATGAAATTATCGCCTTTGGGGTAGGTTTCTAGACATCAAATTTGTTCTCAAGTCATTTCGAAATTTAATAACTAGGGTTTTTTTTTTTTTCTAATTCCAAAAAACGTTCACAGCAGTACCCAGAAAAATTCTTAAACAGCGTGGTCAATTTAAATTTTAGTTGCATTGGAACTACAATAAGGTGGCCTTGTTAAACTGAGTGTGGGATTTAAAAAAAAATATTCCTTCAGACACATTTGCCAGCTCTTCTGGTGTCAAATTTTAACATTTGGGGAGTGCCTGGAACAATCAAAAGTAAATGAAAATATTAGCCATTTGCCCCAGGTATACTCCAAAAACTGATAGGAAAGTCTCCAAGTCTCCTAGGTAGCATCATTTAAACTTCCTAATAGAAAGTCTCTTTACTGTTAAGCATCTTCTATGTCTGACTTGGAATTTTCTGTTTGGCTTCATATGCATGTAAAAGTACGTAAAGTATTGCTACTTTTAAAAGTAGTTTTAAAAACCTGTTGGTGAATTTATGTATTCATTTATACATATGTTTTTTGTGGGTTTTTTTGTTGTTTTTGTTTTCTTTTTGGAGATGGAGTTTCGCTCTTGTTGCCCAAACTGGAGTGCAATGGTGCAATCTTGGATCACTGCAACCTCTGCCTCCTGAGTTCAAGCGATTCTCCTGCCTCAGCCTCCCGAAGTGGTGGGATTACCGGCGTGAGCCACCTCGCCCAGCCTCAACTGTTTTAATTATGTCCACATGAACAGATGTCACTGCTTTACAGTGCTTAAGCATCGTAGAAGATTGCCACCTATGGAAAGCATTTTTTTTTTTTTTTTTTTTGAGGTTGAGGCGGAGTCTTGCTCTGTCGCCCGGACTGGAGTGCAGTGGCCGGATCTCAGCTCACTGCAAGCTCCGCCTCCTGGGTTTACGCCATTCTCCTGCCTCAGCCTCCCGAGTAGCTGGGACTACAGGCGCCCGCCACCTCGCCCGGCTAGTTTTTGTATTTTTAGTAGAGACGGGGTTTCACCGTGATAGTCAGGATGGTCTCGATCTCCTGACCTCGTGATCCACCCGTCTCGGCCTCCCAAAGTGCTGGGATTACAGGCTTGAGCCACCGCGCCCGGCCTTGGAAAGCATTTTTAATACTGCTTTGTTTGGTACTTGTGTAGGCACCTTCTCCCTTGTCTAAAATGCCTCAGATAGGCTAATACATCTCACCTCTAAATCACTTGGGTCACAGGTGAAAGAAATGGTAGGCCTGAACTCTAAAAACAGTTATAATCTTAAAACATAGTTTGGTAATTACACATCCTCGTGAGTTTATTTTGTAGTTGTGTTTAATAACCAGTGCAGTTGTCAGGAAACAGTATTGAACCACTGCTTTTTTCCCCTGAGCCTATAAAGGCATGTCCCCAGCGGCCAGGGAGAGAATCAGGGATTGCATTGTTCAGCAAGCAAATGAAAACAAAATTCCAAATGATCAAGAGTTGATTGTACCAGATCTTGAATGGACTTTGTTTTGCAGTTTGCTAGATTATCTTTGTGAGGTTCCAGTTTCTCATTTGCCATTGGCAGTAAAGTGCAGAGTAATACTGATTTTACATTTCTAATTGCAAAAAAGCTATGGGTCCTTAGCGGAAAACCACCAATCCTGAGAATTAGGGTGGAACTTGGAGGTGGCAAGAATTGAGGTGGCTGAAATGGTGCCATCTAAAAACTGACAAAACTCCAAATTTATTCTTTATCAAGATTCAGTTAGGGAGTTTAAAATTCTTTTTTAAATAGAGATGAGTTTCACTATGTTGCCCAGGCTGGTCTTGAACTCCTGGACTCAAGCGATCTTCCCACCTCCGTCTCCCAAAGTGTTGGGATTACAGGCATGAGCTACCACGCCCAGCCTAGGAGTTTAGAATTCTAACCTTTGAATCTTTAAGCTTAGCATCTCTGTCTAAATTTCTGAGCATATTTTTATCCAAATGTTTTATGGTGGTAAACTACACATAAAATGTGTCATTTTACCCATTTTTCAGTATACATTTCAGGGGTATTGAGTGTATTTGTAATGTACAAATAATCACCACTGTCCAGCTCCTTAACTTTTCAGCTTGTAAAACTAAAACCCTGTCCCCTTTGAATAGTAATTCCCTATTGCCCTCCTTCCCTGAGGTCCCTGGCAACCACCATTCTACTTCCTGTCTCTAAGCATATTTTAAGACATATATAAAGGAAGGAAAGCAGTGTATAAAAACTACAGCTAGTTTTCACTGATGCTAGGGGCTGTGAAGCTGTTGAAAAGCTTATTTTAAAATGCTGTTTACCTGTCAAATGTCAAGTCATTTGGGTTTGTTATCCTTCTTTCTTCACTCCAAGTGTTCCATTGCTTAATTCCAAACCATTATCCTCTGTGAAAAGTGTTACCAGAAATACTTGGATTTGCTAAGAAGTCTCTGCTAAGAGGTTGATGCAAAAGTCCTGGCTTTGGAATAAGGCAGACCAAAGTTTTATCAGTTCAGCCATGTGTTAGTTGTGTGATCTGAAGTAAGTTCCTTCACCTCTCTCAGCCTCATTTTCCCCACATATGAGTTAGAAACATTTATCTGTATCTATCTATCTATCTATCTATCTATCTATCTATCTAATCTATCTATTCTATCTATTTATCTATCTATGTAATCTCTCTGTCACCCAGGCTGGAATGCAGTGACAGGCATAGCTCAGTGCAGCCTTGACCTTCCAGGCTCAAGCCATCCTCCCACCTAAGCCTTCCAGCTAGCTGGGACTGCAGGGTGCGCCACCACGCCCGACTAATTTTTGTGTTTTTTTGTAGAAACAGTGTCCTTATGTTGCCCAGGGTAGTCTCAAGCCCCTGGGCTCAAGGGATCCTCCTGCCTCCGCCTCCCAATGTGCTGGAATTACAGGTGTGAGCCCCAGTACCCGGCCTACAATTTATATTTCTTTTTTTTTTTTGAGATGGAGTCTTGCTCGTTGCCCTGGCTAGAGTGCAGTGGCGCGATCTCAGCTCACTGCAAGCTCCGCCTCCCAGGTTCACGCCATTCTCCTGCCTCAGCTTCCCATGTAGCTGGGACTACAGGCGCCCGCTACCACGCCCGGCTAATTTTTTTTGTATTTTAGTAGAGACGAGGTTTCACCGTGTTAGTCAGGATGGTCCCGATCTCCTGACCTCGTGATCCGCCCGTCTCGGCCTCCCAAAGTGCTGGGATTACAGGCATGAGCCACCGCACCCGGCCACAATTTATATTTCTGTTAGAAATTAAGCTTAGTGGCTGGGTGCAGTGGTTCATGCCTGTTATCCCAGCACTTTGGAAGGCCGAAGCAGGTGGACCACTTGTGGCCAGGAGTTCAAGACCACCCTGGCCAACGTGGCAGAACCCCCATCTCTACTAAAAATACAAAAGGTAACGGGTGTGGGGGCGCATACCTGTAATCCTAGCTGCTTGGGAGGCTGAGGCAGGAGAATGGCTTGAACCAGGAAGGTAGAGGTTGCAGTGAGCTGAGATCATGTCACTGCACTCCTCCAACCTGGGCGACAGAGTGAGACTGTCTCCAAAAAAAAAAAGGAAAGAAAAGAAATTAAGCTTAGTGTTCTGGAAAGACTTCACAATTTTAAGGAGTCTCCCTGAAGCTTAGAACATACAAAGCAGACTCTGAATGTCTGTCCAGGATCACACTCTGGTTTCCAGCTTCCCCTAGAAGGTTCAGGAGAGTATTTGCCGCCTGGTTGCTTTTGCATCATGTGTAGCTGATTAGACCTGCACACTCCGGCACAAAATGAGTGTGATTGCGTGATTTTGATAGAACCTAGTGACAGCTGTGTGTGCGTCTCAGATTTCTTTTGTGTAAGTTGAATGTTCTTCGAAGTTTCCCTGTGTCATGTTTTATGTGATTTTCCGTCTTGATCAGGACCTTCCGAAGGTGCCCAAGTATGTGACTGCTCCATAGTTGACAAACCTCTGGTTAAGCCTGGCCCTCCAGTACGGGGCTAGGGGGGGCCGTCACCTCCCTTTGTTCTACACACTCTTCCCTTGTCTTTCATGTGTACTCACATTTTTGGAGCTTCTAAATGTCTGGCTTAATAGGATACAACTGGTTTGTTATACCTGCGTCTGTCTCCACTCTTGGAATGTGTTACTTTGGTTGACTTTTGTGGAGCAGCTTAATCCTTGCACAGATAAGTAGTTGGAAATGGGAGGAATAATCAGGTAATTCTGAATATTCATATTTGATTCTATACCATAACTCAGTAAGCAGTAGTTTCTGTGAAGGTTAGTTGCAATGTGGAACCTGAAACCTTATCAATAAACTCTTAATACTTTTACATTAAAATTCATCATTTGACCAGGCATGGTGGCTCACTCCTGTAACCCCAGGGCTTTGGGAGGCTGAGGCGGGCAAAGCACCTGAGGTCAGGAGTCTGAGACCAGCCTGACCAACATGGCAAAATCCTATCTCTACTAAAAACACAAAAATTAGCTGGGCATGGTGGTGGGCCCCTGTAGTCGCAGCTATTTGGGAGGCTGAAGCGGTAGAATCAGAATCGCTTGAACCTGGGAGGTGGAGTTTGCAGTGAGCCCAGATTGCACCACTGCACTCCAGCCTGGGCAACAGGGTGAGACTCTGTATCAAAAAAAAAAAAGTCACTTTATCTTGTACTCTGTCTGACTGGATCCTTTACCAGTGCATACATTTGTAATGTGTTGGTGATTTGGAAAAGTCCTGTTTACTGAGCCAGGCAGAGCCATGCAGATCTTCCAAATGTTGATACCATTTTGTTATACAGTATCAAAGTCACATTCACCATAGATGTTAGAAAAGTCTGTGAGTATTGAAAGGCTGTCAGGCTTATGTTGATGGATACAGGTTTTCTGAAACTCTTGCTTGAAAGCTTGACTTCTACCATTGGCAACAAATACTGTTACTTTGGCCAGGCGCCATGGCTCATGTCTGTAATCCCAGTACTTTGGAAGGTCATGGCGGGAGGACACTCTAGCCCAGTCTGGACAAGGTCTTTTCAAAAATAAAATTAGCTGGGTGTGGTGGAGTATGCCTATGGCCCCACCTACTTGGGAGGCTGAGGCTAGAGGATCACTTGAGTCCTGGAGGTTGAGGCTGCAGTGAGCGGTGATTGCATGCAAGTCTGGGCGACAAAGCAAGACCCTGTCGCAAAACAAACAAACAAAAAAACCCAAATACTGTTGTTTTACTTCAGGGAACAGATTAACTTCATTTTTAAAAAACTAATACCCATGTCTGAATAACCATAGTTTGTTGTCGCTCCCTTCAGGTGAAAAATGCTGTTCTGTAGAAAGAACAGCTAGTTCAGCTTGTAGCTCAAGCGCTTTTCCTGGAGCAGCCATCATGCTTGTGTATGCAGGAGAAGTGCTTTGCGTGTTTCATAACATAGGGTATTAAAAAGTGGGTCATGATTCATTTTTACTGCTTTACCAAGGATGTTCCTAATTGAAGCTGTGATTTTTCTTCCTGTTTTAAATACTTCAAGTGCATGATGGAAAAGCATGAGTAATGTAGTTTGGTGCCCCTGCCTTGGTTTGTATTAATGCAAAGACCTGTTGTGAGATCAGTATAGGTCTTTGCTTTATAAATGTGGAATATTGTGAACCATTCTGGGAACCATATTTTAAGGCATCAGCACACTGGAGCCTATGAAGAAGAAGGTGATAGTCAGGATGGCCAGGCTCTGAAACTTCATCTTAACAGGAAGGGCTGTGCAGCTTCAGTGTTGAGGACCTTTGAAAGAAGCCTTAGCAACAGTGATACAGCAGCTCTTAAGTCTCTGGGACTGCTGAATGGAAGAAAGGTGTGGCCCTTGAGGCGAGAATAGGACCAAAGGATTACATCTTGGCCTTCTTCAGAGACTGCACAGATGTAAAGAACTGTTGCTTGAGCTAAATAATTGTTTTTTAATAGAGACAGGATCTCGCTGTGTTGTCCAGGCTGGTCTCAAGTTCCTGGGCTCAAGCAATCCTGCCTCGGCCTCCCAAAGTACTGGGATTACAGATGTGAGCCACTGTGCCCATCCCTAAATAATTTTTTGTTAATGGAAGAATATCAGGGGGTCTAGATTGGGCAGGAATTTTCTA
>NW_012113142.1:3392826-3393695 GCF_000951035.1 Colobus angolensis palliatus
GTTTCACCGTGTTAGCCAGGATGGTCTCGATCTCCTGACCTCGTGATCTGCCCATCTCGGCCTCCCAAAGTGCTGGGATTACAAGCTTGAGCCACCGCGCCTGGCTTAGTCCTTCACTTTTCTAACATTTAAAAGTTAATCTTAACATTTTAATATGTAAACAAAGGTAGAGACTAGTATTTGAAACTCTAATGTAGCCATTATTTAGTTTTCTCTTTTTTTTTTTTTTTTTTTTTTTTTTTTTTTTTTTTTTTGAGACAGTCTCACTCTGTCACCCAGGCTGGAGTGCAGTGGCGAAATCTTGGCTCACTGCAAGCTCTGCCTCCCAGGTTCATGCCATTCTTCTGCCTCAGCCTCCCGAGTAGCCAGGACTACAGGCGTCCACCACCACGCCCAGCTAATTTTTTGTATAGGATCTCCCTTTGTTGCCTAAGCTGGTCTTGAACTAGCCTCAAGGGATACTCCCGCCTTGACCTCCTAAAGTGCTGGGATTGCAAACATGAGCCACCACGCCCAGCCTCAACCATTTTTAAGTGTACAATTTAGTGGCATGGAATACCTTCATAGTGTTGTGTAACCATTGCCACTATCTAGTTCCAGAACCTTTTCATAATCCAAACAGAAACTCTATACCCATTCAACAACTCAATTCCTTTCCCAGTTTTAACCTCATAAACATTTTGGCTATTTCTGTTACATCTGTCTTCCCTGGTGGAGGCGTGGGCTAGGATAATTTAAGGCTAATCCTAGCCACCTATCATTCTAAAATAGTTTTTATTTATTTATTTAATTTTAATCCTCATCTTTGTGTTGGTAAGTATTACATACTTCAGAGCAATTATTGACTACCGTAGTAGATATATAGTTTT
>NW_012113142.1:3394408-3413919 GCF_000951035.1 Colobus angolensis palliatus
GAGACAGTCTCTCTTTGTCACCCAGGCTGGAGTGCAATGGCGTGATCTCAGCTCAACAGCCTCCACCTCCTGGGTTCAAGCGATTCTCCTGCCTCAGCCTCCCGAGTAACTGGGATTACATGCATGCACCGTCATACCCAGCAAATTTTGTATTTTTAGCAGAGACAGGGTTTCTCTATGTTGGTCAGGCTGGTCTCGAACTCCTGACCTCAGGTGATCCGCCTACCTCAGCGTCCCAAAGTGCTGGGATTACAGGTGTGAGCCACTGAGCCCAGCCTTTTTTTTTTTTGAGATGGAGTCTCTGCCTCCCAGGCTGGATTGCAGTGGCACGATCTCAGCTCACTGCAGCTTCCGCCACCCCCATCCCCCGCCCCTCCAAACCGAGTTCAAGCGATTCTCCTCCCTCAGCCCCCCGAGTAGCTGGGATTACAGGTGCCTGCCACCGTGCCCAGCTAATTTTTGTATTATTAGTAGAGATGGAGTTTTACCATGTTGGCCGGCCAGGTTGGTCTTAAACTCCTGACCTGGTGATCCACCTGCCTCAGCCTCCCAAAGTGCTGGGATTACAGGCGTGTGAGCCACCACACCCAGCCTCTTAACATGCTTTTCATACTTGAGTATGTTTCTAACAGATAAGGGCTTAGTTTTTTGGTTTTTTTTTTTCTTTAACCAACAGGTTTTCCAGTACCCAGTGTTCAGTTTTTCCCAGTTTTTACAAAGATGACTTTGTATAGTTGGATTGTTTGAATATGCAAAACATTACAGAAAAATGTAGAAAATTTAAAACATGAACCAAAGCATAATATAGTGACCTGTTCTGTATACCCATTACCTACTACTCTTTGTTTTTAAGTGACTGCTCTTCTCTATACTGTTATGGTTTATAATAGGTAGTATAAATGGTATTTATCAAATAAAAGGCTTGACCTTTGAGAGATTAACCATTTTTGATGATTGTCAAAATCCCAAACGTTACCTGTTTGTAGATATGGGGTTTTGCCATGTTCCCCACGGTGGTCTCAAACTCCTGAGCTTAAGTGATCTCCCTGCCTTGGCCTCCCAAAGTGCCAGGATTGCAGGTGTGAGCCATGGCGTCTGCCCAGTCATTTTCTCTGGTTTACGCTACTTTACCCTCCTGAGCCTTACTTTCCCCAAATGAGAGCTAGAAACTCCTCTGTTGGGAGGATTAAATGAGACGTGTCTCATAATTTGGAGGAGTGGTCTTGCCCTGTTGCCCACTTGACAAGTGATTCTCCCGACTCAGCCTCCCAAAGTGCTGGGACTGCAGGCCGGAGCCACATGCCTGTGCCCAGCCTTGAGCACTCGACTTTCTGTTGCATCTACTTACTGGATCACATCCCTACCCTCATAACATCTACTCTTTACATTGGCTTCTTTTTATAGTTACCCTCTCAGTCTCCTTTGACACCTACGGATCTTTTCTGTCTCATCCTAAGGGTTCAGTATTGGCCCCATCTGCCACCTGGAAGTGGAGTCCCGCTTCTGTTGCCCTCTGCTGTGCCGTATATCCTGGCTCCCAACTGCTCCATCGCGGAGAGACTGTTCTCATTGCTGTCTCCTGGATTTTTTGCAGTCCTTTGCTTGTGATGTGATTTCTTCTTTCCAAGTTACCAGCTCCTTGAGGGCAGAAACTGGGTCTTAAGTTTGTGCCTTCTCTACACTCTCTCCACCCTTTGTAGACATGAAGATATGTGGTTGATTTGAGTAAGGAAAAGTGATTCGCCCGTCAAGGATTTTAGTCACACTTGGAGCTGAGAGTAGGATTTCCTAAATTACTGAGGTTGTAATTAACTACGTTAATCTTTCATAATCAATAGACTGTCCCTAGTGGGCAGTAGAAAGGACACCGCTCAGTAGTGGCAGGGAGTTTGCAGCACAGACCTTTACTTCAGGTGTCCTGAATTGGCACGCTCTGCTGATCTGTTCCTGTTCTACACACACTCCTGCCAGCCCAGTGTAGCCTCAAGCCTGTCGGTCTACCCAGGAGCATGGTAGAATTGTTAAACTTTTACATAGCACTTGGTACTTATGAAATGTTTTTATGGTCAGTTTTAAACTTTATAAAATCAATGTTTGAAAAATAATAGGCAAGAAAACGTAGGTACAGAGGTAATTTGGCAGAGGCCCTCCATCAAGCTCGCTAAGGTGTCAGGTGCATCTGTTCTCCCGTGTTGTTACTGATGTGTAGGAAGGTGCTGAATTTCACGAAGCACAGCTTGTTTGTTTAGATAGTAATCCCCCAAACTTGGATCTCGTGAAACATGTCAGACATTTTAGCTCAGCGTTTTCTGACATTTGATTTTGTAAATGAATTGGTGGGTAACAGATCTGTGTCATCCTATGTGATGGACACCCTGGGGTTTGTGTCTCAAGTGACTGTCACACAGTGGACACTTCATCCGTGCCAGCTTGAGTGAAGTCTACCTCCATGCCCCAGCCCCGCTGCCCCTGGTGATTTCATTGAATGGGATGAAAAGGTAAAAAGTGCCTAAGACCTGGAGAAGGGACTACATCAGGTAGGGTGTGGGAATATTTAGGACTGTTTTGGTAATTATTGAAAAGTCTAGGGTATTAAGCCACTGGCGGTTTTGTGAGACACGAGTACGTTGAGCAATTTGGTGGGCTTTGGTGTATCTTTGCTCCAGAATTATATCACCAGTTAGCTATTAGGTGCTGCCATTTGGCAATGTGCTAAGTTTTCAAAAACGGGTTGCCCCAAACTAGATTTCTCTATCTTTTCCAAAGCCAGAGCCACCTTCCTATCCTAGTGCATTTTTAGCAGTGCCCCATCATCTTAATGGCATTCACGTGGGCTTCCTTTGCTCAATCAGGGGTCAAGTCTGGCCTGATCTCAGTTCCACCGTTCCTCTACTCTGTAAGTTCAGGCACAATTAGCAAGCCTTCGCACCTCCATTTTCCTTACTCAGCAACTACATCAAACACTGAGAGTTTTTCATCTCTCTTCATCCTCACCCTCCCTTTTAGTTTTTATGTATATGTTACACATTTATACACAGAAACATACCTGCATATATACACGTGTTTTATATGCCCCACACAGCTGTGAGCTGCTTACATACAAAGCAGTCTTTAACATCATTACACATTGCTAGATGTTTAATGTTGAGTAATGAATTTAAAGTTTTTTTTTTAACATTCACCCGCTGTTTTTATGGTTTTCGACACGTTTATACTGTGTCTTGTTTTTCGTTTGTTTGGGTTTTGTTGTTTTTGAGATGGAGTCTGGCTCTGTAGCCCAGGCTGGAGCGCAGTGACACAGTCTCAGCTCACTGCAAGCTCTACCTCAGTAGGCTCTGAAGTAGCTTGGGATTACAAGTGTGTGCCACCACACCCGGCTAATTTTTGTATTTTTAGTAGAGACAGAGTTTCACCATGTTGGCCAGGCTGGTCTTGAACTTCTGGCCTCAGGTATTCCGTCCACCTTGACCTCCCAAAGTGCTGGGATTACAGGCATGAGCCACTGTGCCTGGCTTTTTTTTTTTTTTTCTTCTTTCTATAGGAGACAGTCTCTCTTTGTCACCCAGGCTGGAGTGCAGTGGTGCCATCACAGGTCACTGCAGCAACAACCTCCTGGGCTTAGGTGATCCTCCCATCTCAGCCTGCCAGGTAGCTTGGGACTTACAAGTGTGGACTATCACTCCCGGCTAATTTTTTGTATTTTTTATAGAGATGGGGTCTTACTGTGTTGTCCAGGCTGGTCTTGAACTGCTGACCTTAAGTGATCCTCAGCCTCCCAAACCGTTGGGATTACAGACATGAGCCACTGGGCCTGACCTTATACTACAACTCATGTATTTATTATCCAGTGCTAAATAGTATCTTATTGAAAATATTTTAGGATTTATAGTTTTGGAGATACCAGCGATAAAGTACTATTGGGAAGGTTATTGAAATGCAAAATAAGTCACATTTGCTAGACCCGGAAAGATGGGAGAAGTGGGCAGGTAGGATGCAATTCACTTACAAACCTGTTTTCTGGTGGTCTTAGAACAGAACGTGGAACTTCCTGTTGGAAAGTACCAGAATTGTGAATTTGGAAACTTAAACTTTTTTTTTTACCATCTAAGAATCATCACAGCTTGGTTGACCCTTCTACTTTAGAAACATGCTTTATTGAATAGTGCTTGTCTGCAAGACACCTGGAAGTTCTTCAGGAAAAAGTGGAATTTCCGTTGTGTTTCTAGCAGTATGTAGATGAAAGACCCGGTTGCCCTCTGAGATGCGTATTAATATTTCCCCTGCAAAGAGGGTGACTTTGAGCAGGTCTTTGGTTGTTGTGAAGGATCTCGTTTATTCGAACGCATTTCCCGTTTAGGAAAAAAAAACTGCAGCTGGCTGCCAGCACAGTATCCTTGGAGCAGACAGGAAATGGGTTAAATGTCTGTTTCAAAAAAAAATCACCCCCTTAATTTTTTTTTTCCTCCTGAGTTTTCCAAATGTTTTATTTTCAAAATTTTCAAGTCTACAATAAGGTTGAAATAATAGTACAATTAGATGATGCTGGTGAATGCAGAAGTGACTATTCTGCCCTGTTTGCGAAATCCTTGCTGTATACCTGCACACATGCCCTTTATGCTGACCTGCTTGAAAACAAATGTTGGCTGTCTTGGCTTTTCACTCCTAACCACTTTGAGTCTCTCCTGGGGCATTCCCATGGCAATATCATTTTGATATAATCATCTAGTTATACTATATTCTGATTTCTTTCTTTCTTTCTTTCCTTTCTTCTTTCTTTTCTTTCCTTCCTTTCCTTTTCTTTCTTTTCTTTTCTTTCTTTTTGAGATGGAGTTTCGCTGTTGTTGCCCAGGCTGGAGTGCAGTGGCGCGATTTTGGCTCACCGCAACCTCCACCTCTCGGGTTCAAGCGATTCTCCTGCCTCAGTCTCCCAAGTAACTGGGATTACAGGCATGCGCCACCACACGTAGCTAATTTTGTATTTTCAGTAGAGACGGGGTTTTACCATGTTAGGCTGATCTTGAACTCTTGACCTCAAGTAATCCACCTCAGCCTCCCAAAGTGCTGTGTTAGGATTAACTCAATTTTACAAATAAAATAAAGCTTAGAGAAGTTGAATAACTTCTCAAGGTCATATGCTAGTACGTGACAGAGGCTGGATTTAAACCAGTACCTATGCAGAGTAAACGACGCTTGATACAGCTGAGGAGACGACATTGAGGTTGAAATGGATTGGTAATGCACGCCATGTATTTGAGGACCCTGTGAAGTATTGCATGAGAGTGTTATGTACGTCAGTACTTGCTGTGTAACATCTAAAATTTTTATTAGGACATTCTTATGCCCATAATCAGGCAATAAGGAGAAATAAATAAATAAATAAATAAATTTATTTATTTGAGACGGAGTCTCACTCTGTCGCCCGAGCTGAAGTGCAGTGACGTGATCTTGGCTCACTGTAAGCCCCACGTCCCAGGTTCAAGCTATAGGAGAGATAATTATATTATGTGTGAATGTGTTAAGCAACTTCAGTAATCCTTCATCTCAGTACAACATTACTTCTAGATGGTCCATTTCTGTATTTCTTAGCACCACGGTGTGTGAAGGAGGGTATTTGCTTAGGTTTTAGGACACAAATACTGCAGATACAGATTCTGAGTGACTAGGAGAGAAGCGGTTGTCTTAGGAAGGTGTGTTATGTTTGGGTAGGGCACGGTGGCTCACATCTGTAATCTCAGCACTTTGGGAGGCTGAGGCAGGCAGATCACCTGAGGTCGGGAGTTTGAGACCAGCCTGGCCAACATGGTGAAACCCCGTCTCTACTAAAAATACACAAATTAGCCAGGTGTGGTGGCACATGCCTGTAATCTCAGCTATTCAGGAGGCTGAGACAGAATCTCTTGAACCCGGGAAGCAGAGGTTGCAGTGAGCCGAGATAACTGCAGCCTGGGCAACAGAGTGACAGTCTATCTCAAAAAAATTTTCTTTTCCTTTTTTTTTTCTTTCTCTGGCCATTCTCTATAACATAGTCTTTTTTTTTTTTTTTTTAATTTGAGACGGAGTCTCACTCTGTTGCCAGGCTGGAGTACAGTGGGATGATTTCGGCTCACTGCAACTGCCACCTCCCCGGTTCAAGCGATTCTCTTGCTTCCGCCTCCTTAGTAGCTGGGACTACAGGCGTGCACCACCATGCCCAGCTAATTTTTGTATTTTAGTAGAGACACGGTTTCACCATGTTGGCCAGGATGGTCTTGATCTCCTGACCTTGGGATCCGCCTGCCTCAGCCTCCCAAACTGCTGGGATTACAGGCGTAGCCCCCGCGCCCAGCTGTAACAGTCTTATGGTGCATTCGAGCGGAGTGCCTCACCTGGGGCGTTGCGTTGGTGGCGTAGCTCAGCGGAAGACCACTTTACTTGTTTTGCTTGTTCCATGCTGGGCACACTTGAATCTGTTTGTCTCCCCTCATAGGTCCCGCGGCAGTGCTGGTGGCCATGGTTCCCGTAGCCAGAAGGAGTTGCCCACAGAGCCCCCATACACAGCCTACGTAGGAAATCTACCTTTTAATACCGTTCAGGGCGACATAGATGCTATCTTTAAGGATCTCAGCATAAGGAGTATACGGCTAGTCAGAGACAAAGACACAGATAAATTTAAAGGTGAGTTTGGAGGATTCTTACTGCATATTACTGTAAGGGGTGGGGGAGGATGGGAAGGGGTTCTAAATAAAAATAGATTTGTGAGCCAGAGGCTCCAATCAGGAAAGTATTTTAAGCATTTGCCTGGTCTACGTAGTTGAAAGAAACATAACTCTTCAACTCATAGCTCTTCAGTTCACTTAGGGGAAAATGTTTTGTACACAGTGTAGTTCGTAGAAATACATGGCGTATGCCCAGGTTTGTGAGCCTGACCTCTACAGCAGTCCTGTCTGCCAGTAAAGGAGATCCCCAAGAGAGAGAGGAATAGCACTGAGGACTCTTAGGCACATTTCTCCTGGAATGACTCGTAGATTTTTCTTGGTAGTTATCCTGTCATCCAGTTGTCATAAAACCCAGAAGAAAAGAAGCCAGCGCTGTCAGTGTGCATTTGTAAATTTGGGGAGAGTGCTTGGGAGGACTGGCTGAGATTTCAGATGTGGTGTCTATAGGTTGTGTGTCTGTAGGGTGTGGGAGCAAAGAGCAGGAAGAAGGGATCCGTGCAGCAGTCTCCTGCCTGCAGGGCTTCCTGAAGGAAGTGTGCCTGCTTTGTAAGTGCACAATGCTAGATCCCAGGATGTTTGGCCCGCATAATCCACCCAAAAGCACATCTGTGACAAGGTAACTTATGGCCAGGAGCTATGCCAGCAGTTGAGAAGGCCTTGCTGACCTGGGTGGTTTTGTGTGTTGGCATTCTTAATCTTTTTGACTTGAGAATCTGAAGCCACATGTAGTGTGTAATCAAACAGTGAAAGCAAATATGTTAGTTACATTTGTGAAAGTAAGCTCCACCAGTTTGCTTGCTAGCAAGCATTAGGAATTAAACTTTGGGTAGGAGTGTGTGGGTGAGCCTAGCCTTTGGGCTGGTTCAGTCGCCGCAGGCTTTGGAGTTTGGCTCATAGAGGACCATCTTCACTTGAGCAGCTCTAGAAGATGAGGTTCATGATAGGGCGTCTGTTGCCTCTGTGAAGTCGGGGATAGTTTTCTCCATTATTCTCAATACTGAATCCACTTAGGGAGGAAAGCTGGGGGGACATCCCTCCAGCCAAGGCAGTATGTTTTTTCTTTGTTTGTTTGTTTGTTTGAGATGGAGTTTTGCACTTGTTGCCCAGGCTGGAGTGCAATGGCGCAATCTTGGCTCACCGCAACCTCCGCCTCCCAGGTTCAAGAGATTCTCCTGCCTCCGCCTCCCTAGTAGCTGGGATTGTAGGCATGTGCCAGCACGCCCGGCTAATTTTGTATTTTTTTTTTTTTTGAAACAGAAAAAAAGGCTGGAGTGCAGTGGCCGGATCTCAGCTCACTGCAAGCTCCACCTCCTGGGTTTACGCCATTCTCCTGCCTCAGCCTCCCAAGTAGCTGGGACTACAGGCGCCCGCCACCTCGCCCAGCTAGTTTTTTTTAAATTTTTTAGTAGAGACGGGGTTTCACCATGTTAGCCAGGATGGTCTCAATCTCCTGACCTCGTGATCCGCCCGTCTCAGCCTCCCAGAGTGCTGGGATTACAGGCTTGAGCCACCGCGCCCGGCCTAATTTTGTATTTTTAATACAGACGGGGTTTCTCCATGTTCGTCAGGCAGGTCTCGAACTCCCGACCTCAGGTGATCTGCCCGCCTCGGCCTCCCAAAGTGCGGGAATTACAGGCATGAGCCACCGTGCCCGGCCTCCAAGGCAGTATGTTGTTCACATACAGTTGGTAAACGGGAAGTTTGGACTCAGGCCTTCAAAGCACTTGCGGTCTAGTGGGCTTCAAAGGTGAAGTGTGATTATTAAGTTATTATACAGGGCAAGGATGCTGGGGGAGAGGGCATACAGCATGCAGTGCCAGCATCTGGGGAGTAATGAACTGAATTTAGACTGCAGACAGCAAGGAAGGGGCAATGTCAGACCCCTGGCATCAGGGACACAGGTTGTCAGTAATATGTACTTGGACCCAGGCCATCTTTTAATTAACATTCAGAGAAGAATGCCCTGGTTGCCAAGGATATGTTTTCAGCCTTGTGAAGCAAATTTGATATCAACTACCTGAGTAGTAAGTTAAATCGGCACTTTAAGCCTCTTTCTTCAAAGCATTTTAGGTACCAAATTTGAAATCTGAAATCTCATCCTCACTTAGATTAAATAGTCATTCAGGAGTCAGAAGAGCTCTGCAGATGGCCTGAGAAAGGTTTGAATATTATGGTTAAAATATTCAAGAAGAAAGCTTTCTAGAAATGCAGCTGCTATTTCAGTGCATGTTCAGTTAGCATTTTCTGACTGATAGAATAGAATTGAGAGGGAGGAATGCCAGTCAGGTTCTATCTGCTGATAGTAAAGTGTGCTTCTTCAGGCTCTCCTAGTCTGCCAGCATCTAAACAACAGATTGGTAGTTGTGATGTGGAGAAATAGTATGAATAGGATCTTCCCACATCTTTAACCCAGAATTACTTGAGGAAATCGGGGTTTTTTCTTTTCCAGGATTCTGCTATGTAGAATTCGATGAAGTGGATTCCCTTAAGGAAGCCTTGACATACGATGGTGCAGTAAGTATCCTCAGGTTTTCTCTGTCAGAACAGTTGAGATTCTCTTCTTTGCCAATACTTACACTCTTTTCCCCTTATCATTAGCTGTTGGGCGATCGGTCACTTCGTGTGGACATTGCAGAAGGCAGAAAACAAGACAAAGGTGGCTTTGGATTCAGAAAAGGTGGACCAGATGATAGAGGTGATTGGTTCTTCTAAGCTGAACATAAAGACTTACAGTATGCCTACCAATTCCAGCTCATGAACGTTCCTAGTAGAACTCGATTATCTCATAGGTGTGATAGGTTCTTGTGAGCTCTTAAAAGTTTGTGTAAAATCCTAGAAAGAACGGCTGATGCTTCTGCAAGCCTGGTTTTTCTTTTGTTTTGGTTTGGTTTTTTTCTGTTGGAAGCAAAAACTCTTAAAATGATTTCACTGAACCTTCCACCACGTGAGTTGTATGTCTTCCAAATGAATTTTTCCATGTTTGCACAGCAAGGTAATGACACGACCTCAACTTTATGTTTTTTGTGTATCCTCAGGAATGGGTAGCTCTCGAGAATCTAGAGGTGGATGGGATTCCCGGGATGACTTCAATTCTGGTATCAGTATTTAAAGCATCACCACTTAATTTTTCCTAGGGGCCTTGCTGCTGTCTGTTTCTTGTGAGTAGTTCGCCTGGCCGGACTACTTATTTAGTTGCTTTAACAAATAACTCTCCTGCAAGGTGCCCAGGCATGCAAGTAAGCCTCTGTTAGAGCCTGTGGGGTCAGGACTTGAAGGCTCCACACTGTGGGCAGGTGAGCCCCACGCACATTGTGTGGTCACCTTTGTTAGCCTGCAGCTCCTGGGTCCTTGATCTCACTCAGCAGTCTTTCTCAGACTCTAGCCCGGGGAAACTCCTCGGTGGTTTTGTGTGTGGCACCAAGAGAAGTACTGTTCCTTCTAGAAAACATAGGATAGAGGTTTGGGCTCTTACATGGTAAAAGGTCGTGCTGATGGCCTATTTTTTTCTTGGAGGATTGTGGGGAGGTCCAGTCCCTTCATGGTGGACATGATCCACGTCGCCGTTCTCTCTCTTAGCCAACCCGGGCAGACCAGCTGGTGTAGCACAAAGCATCAGTCCGCGCGCCAGGCGTCTGCTCTGCAGGGTGATTTTCAGCATTTTTTTCATCTCTGTTTTCTGTTTTTTAATTACAAAAGGATAAATGTTTTTTGTACATACATGATAAAAACTTCAGTCGTAACGCAGAAAGGTAGGAAAAGAGAAACAAATTTGTTTTCTTTCCCACAAATTTGGGATGTGCTCGCATACTGTGCTGTATAGAAGGTCAGCACCGTCCCCCAATCAGAACAAAACTGGTGTAAAGTAATGGGTAAGTATGGGGGGGACTGGTGCACGTTGTCTTGTGAGTCTGAGATTTTTAAAAACTCAGCTTTGGCTAAACAGGTGACTATCTGTTGAATAATATAGTTCTTAAAAGTCCTGTAGCCAGTCAGAAATGAGCTTATTCATAAAAGTGCAGTATGGTGGAGTCAGTCTGTAGTTTTATGTATAAGCTGGTCTCTGATTGAAACGTGCAGCAGCTGTCTTCTCAGAACCAACCAGCAGCTCCGGGCACGGCCTTTCCCCTGCCACTTTGGTATTTGCAGGTACTATAGACGTTGCCCACATCCTAATGTCTTTCTACCCTTGGCTTAGCCTGGCCACTGGCGCCCAAGCAGAGACACAGTGAACACGGCCATGGCCTTTGCTGCCACCAGTTCCAGTGGGAACTGCAATGTTTTGGTGACACCTCAAACCTGATGTGGGCTCACTCGATGGAGTAATGGCTCATTTGATACTTTATACGTTACTTGTGAGAGTAGATCTTCTTTACTTTTTAATAGGATGGTACTGTTTTTTTTAGTGAAATGTGCTCATTGTAAAAAACAAAATAGAGCAACAGAAAAGTACAAAGAAAGCAAAAACATTTCACCATCAGAAATAGCCAGTGTTAATCTAAGCTTTGTAAAGAAAACTCCGAAGATTCTCATGATTATTTTGCTTCCTAGAAACCCACCAACAGATTTGATGAGAGATCCTTGTTCATGGCAGACCTCTCCTCTCCTGCCTAATTTCCCACTGCTTAGTTCCTAGGAGATTTTGAAATGAGACTTTTACTTGGTGTTAATGCACACCGATACTTGTCTCTGCTGGGCTCTTGTGCACCATCACGCACCTGGACACACAAGTAGCAGTTGTGTTTATCTGCTTCACCGGCGTGGTGTGAGCTGATTTGTTTCATGCTGGACATTGGTGGTCGAAATCATTTAATCTCATAGTAAAGGGTGTAAACTTTGTACTCACGTGGAAGGGTACACTTCACAGTTTAGTTTGGGGGAAACGTGAAGTTAAATGTTGGAGTACTGACTAGGCTTGTTCACTGAACTGTGTAATGTGGTGGGTAAAAGACTGTAAAGGACCTTATACTCGACTATATGCCTCCCAGTGTATTTCCCCTAAAGCGGTGCTCCTATTGGTCTACATCTGTTTAGACTTGTTTTCATTACTTGGTTTGTTAAAATTGATATTATTTAACTCAGTCTCTGAACTGGGTGTGAGATCCCTTGATTGGTTTCCAAAACCCTTGCCACCTTTAAAGAATAGAAATCAGGCCGGGCGCGGTGGCTTAAGCCTGTAATCCCAGCACTTTGGGAGGCCGAGACGGGCGGATCACAAGGTCAGGAGATCGAGACCATCCTGGCTAACACGGTGAAACCGCGTCTCTACTAAAATACAAAAAACTAGCTGGGTGTGTTGGCGGGAGCCTGTAGTCCCAGCTACTCGGGAGGCTGAGGCAGGGGAGGCGGAGCTTGCAGTGAGCTGAGATCTGGCCACTGCACTCCAGCCTGGGCGACAGAGCGAGACTCGGTCTCAAAAAAAAAAAAAAGAATAGAAATCAGCCCCACCAGGGAGGGTGATGCAGTCGGCGCTTGCTCGTCCTTGGAGGTGGTTCTGTGGAGTTGCTAGAACACTGAATGAGGCACTTGTGGCACTGCTCTTGTGCACCTCGGAGCACATTTTCGTCAGCTGATCATACCTAACATTGCTTTATATGACTTTTTTTTTTTTTTTTTTTTGAGACCGAGTCTCACTCTGTTGCCCAGGCTGGAGTGCAGTGGCGCGATTTCGGTTCACTGCAAGCTCCGCCTCCCGGGTTCAAGCGATTCTCCTGCCTCAGCCTCCCAAGTAGTTGGAATTACAGGCACCCACCACCAAGCCCAGCTAATTTTTATATTTTAAATAGAAACGGGGTCTCTCCATGTTGGTCAGGCTGGTCTCAAACTCCTGACCTCAGGTGATCCGCCCACCTTGGCCTCCCAAAGTGCTGGGATTACAGACATGAGCCACCGCGCCCGGCCTGCGTGACCTTCATTTTAAAGACGCCTCATTTAATGTTAGTGTTGATTTATTTAGTAGTATTAACATTGAACTCAGGGCCAGCTATAGTAAATAGTCTGTGATGCCATCATTTCAGCCTGTTAGAAAGTTTGTCCCACGCCGGTTTTGTCTGTAAGACACCTCACAGCCAGCCTGCACTTAGGAACAGCAGACGGCACTTCACACTGCACCTGGGGCCACTTTAGACAGCGATGTCACCGGAAAAAACCCAACACTCATCGTGAAAAGACTTGACAGTTAAGAACTGAAACAAGCAGAGCGTTGTCTTTTTCTGCCTCAGCTGGGATCGTCGCATCTGTGCAGGTCCAGGACTGATTGCAGAAATGCCGCTGGTATCCAGCTTGGGATTAAACATGAATTTTAGCAACTGGGTGGATTTGCAAATATGGAATCTGTGGATAATGAGGATGACTGTGTAGTGCATACCGTGGGCTCTGAGGGTTCTTCTCAAAGACGAGCTCCCTGAAAGCTTGGAGCCTTGGCACCACACTTGCAGAGTAGCAGTGGCCACCCGAGTGTGCAGCCAACAGCAGCAAGCTCATTTGTTTAATTACGTTTTAACTTCTTTTTGCCAGTTTTTTTTTTTTTCCCTTGAGACAGAGTCTCACTTCATCACCCAGGCTGGAGTGTAATGGCGCGATCTTGGCTCACTGCACCTTCCACCTTCTGGGTTCGAGTGATTCTCCCGCCTCAGCCTCCTGAGTAGCTGGAACCCCAGGCATGCACCACCATGCCCAGCTAATTTTTGTGTTTTTGTAGAGACTGAGTCTCACTGTGTTGCCGAGTCTGGTCCTGAACTCCTGTACTCAAGTGATCCTCCCACTCGGGCTCCCAAAGTGCTGAGATTACAGTCGTGAACCGCTCTTTTTACTAAATGTTAACCTCAGTAGTTATACAGTTAAAGTTTAGGTTTCACTTAAGTACAAGCCTAAAGGCCCCTTAAGACCATTGAGAAAATACTCTTTGCTCCTACACACCAGTGAGAATTCCAGCATTTCTAAATGAGATGCAGTTTACTTCTGCCAAGAGCCCACTTAGCAGGCACACAAATGAATGGGGAAAGAACGCTTTGCCCCAAGGAGGCGCCGGTGGGGGTGAGGCCCTGTGCTCTCTGCTCATGCCCTCTGTAGGGCATGGCCAATTTTGGGGATAACTGCTTTGTTTACCACACAGGTGCTTTGCTTGTAGAATGACCCACACCTGAAATGCAGCCAAAACAGGAAAATTGGGACTTTGTATTTTTATTTTGTCTTCATATAGCTTTTTCTTGTGATTTTTGTGTTCTAAGTTGTAAATACTTCTAAATTTCAGGTTTATCTTTTAAAATAACTGTATAGATTTATATTAGAAAATAGGATTCAACCTGCTTTGAGGCTTTCTTGTTTTACTTTAAGCCATATTAAAATACAGTTTCGTGGTATTAATATTTTTCTACTTTTCCTGCCAGCTGAACATGTAAACAGCTCATTTGTTTGCTCTCCTAAGATCCTGATTCCTTTTTCTTTGGGAAGTCTGTTAGCACTGCCAGTACTCCACATTGGCATTTGGACCCATTTTTAACACACTTTATTTTGGAGATACTTCAGATACTGGGCAAACTAAAGAATTTAAAATTAAACTCAAACAATTCCCAGAACGTTATTCTATAAGCAGCTTGGAGACGATAGTTTGAAAAGTATTTCAATGTCCTGTTTCTTCCTCAGGCTTCAGGGATGACTTCTTAGGGGGCAGGGGAGGTAGTCGCCCAGGTGACCGGCGAACAGGCCCCCCCATGGGCAGCCGCTTCAGAGATGGCCCTCCCCTCCGCGGATCCAACATGGATTTCAGAGAACCCACAGAAGGTACGGGCTTGTGTGTCAGTGGAGGGCATCTTGTCCTGATGGGATCATCAGGTTCACACCCCATGGGGCCTTGGCATTCCTGTGGCACACACTCCATGTTCACAGAGTTGTCGGCATAGATCCCCGCGTTCTCCAGAATAGCAAGTTCACTTTGGTCATTAGAGCGTCTGCTGATGGGGTAGCAGGCCAGGTGAATTTTAGAAAGTGGGCTGGGTTGCTGACAGCAACATCAGCGTGGTCGTTTTGCTGGATGTGGAATGGGATCCACACTCTGACGGACTCTGCTTTTTCTCCTCCAGAGGAAAGAGCACAGAGACCACGACTCCAGCTTAAACCTCGAACAGTCGCGACGCCCCTCAATCAAGTAGCCAATCCCAACTCTGCTATCTTCGGGGGTGCCAGACCTAGAGAGGAAGTCGTTCAAAAGGAGCAAGAATGAGCCTGCGGCTGGGAGGGAATGGGGCGTGGGGGGTTAGAGCAGGACCACAGCCTGGTGAGTCCCCGGGCAGCCGTCCTGCAGCCGCCACTCCTGCACCTGCCATTGGCCTCCTCACAGCAGAAACACAGCTTGTGAGTGCATGTCAGCTGTTAACAAGTGGTTTTTAGTACATTCTGGGCTTTGCTGTATCTATCTAGTGCCTGTTTGTGCGTTTTTTTCTTTCTTCCGCTGCTTCCCCATTTTCCTTCTGTCCTTTTCCTCCTGCTCCTTGTTTTTCCAGCAGCACATGGGGTTCCTTGGAGGAGTGGAGGTGGCCGCCGTCGGGGGGGCGTTTGGGCTGCGGTGCTGCGTCATTTTTCTCCTTTGCTTTCTCGTTTTACTTTAGACAGTGGCCCAACTCCAGGCGTTTCCTTTCATTTCCTCAGTGCTTCTCTTCTCACCTGCATGTTGAGTTCTGTATTGCTGGGGCTTCCAACAAAAACCAGAGTCACTGACAGGGAACGGCAGGGACCTTGTTGGTATCTGGCTGTGATGAATATAGAGAATCGGAGGCACCTTGTTTTCACAACTAGGATAAAAATATCTGCAAGGTCCTTTCCATTCCTATTTGCAGGGAGTCCTGGCTCCCTGACCCCCTCCCCAGTGAACTGTCCAAGCAGATAGGCTCACACGAGGAACAGTGAGACTGAAAGTGGGGGCCATAGAAGAGTGGTAGGGAGTCCACGGAGAAGATACAGCGAATGCTTGCATGCATTCACACGTGTTTGTTACTGCTCTTTCGAGGCGGTGGTCCAGCTAGTTCACTCCCTTCACCGGGCGCAGTCAAGGCTCCCCTCTCTGGCCGGGTGCAGTGAACGGCCAGCTGGATTCTTTTCTGCTGGGCCAAGGCGCTTTGGGGGTGGAGGGGGTGGTGCTGGCGCTGCGCTGGGCTGACTGCAGCGCTGACGCGGCGTTTCCCCCCATCCCTGTTGCCTGTGTGTTTGTGTTGATCTGTTCCTAGTATAGGCAACACAATGAGATACTGTGCTTCCCACCTCCCCTTCAGTTCAGAGCCAAAATGGGTCTAGAATCTGGCACTTTACTCATTTCCTTTGATTAAATTAAATTGTACTATGCAGAGCTGCCAGGAACCTTCAGATAGCCGTAGAGGACTGCAGCTGTCTAGGTCTGTGGCCATATCTTGGGGACACACTGGATTGTTCCCATGTGCAGGGTTCAGCACTTACCTGGGAGTGCTAGGGGTTAGGCTTTTGAGCTTGAACCTCTGTGTGTGAACAGATGAAAAATCCTTCAGTACCGAAGTCCCAGTCTGTCCTATGGGGAGCAGTTTGGGGGCGGCCGGCAGCAGGAGCCTGGGGAAGAGGCCCTCGCCAGGTGATGGCCGGGCCAGGGTGGCCTGGGGCGCCCAGCGGAGTGTGCTTAGTAGTTGGTCACCAGCTGTCACCCTTGGCTTTTCCTACTGTGTCTTTGTTAAAAGGCCTCAGCAATCCACAGAACTCACTCTCTCCTTCCTTCCACCTGTGCTTCTCTGCTTCCAAGATAAGAACCATTTGTGTAACACCAATACTCAACTTCAGAAAGACATGCATTATGTGGTTGCAATCAACCCCGATGCTTTCAGATGACCTACTTACATCTTCAGTGTGGATAAGATAAAGAACAAAACAAATGCATCTAAACCTCTGGGCAATCCAGTTGACTTTTAAATGTAAGAATGGAATTCCAAACACTTAACACATTCAGCTATATGACAGAAAGTAAATCTATGGATATGGTATTTTGTGAATGATCTTTTAAATAAAAGAAAACCTTACGTAATATTTAATGCTTGCCTTTATTTTTGAGTTCTTTTTAGCTGCTCATGGAATGTAACAATTTTAAATTTGGGAAGCCCTACTGAAATGGAAGAGTCTACTGTAATTTTAATTCTGGGATGAGTGAAGTTATTTTAAAAGCTGGTGATGATTAGAAATAGGATGCCAGTTTTTTCCCCTCACTTGCTAAAAATGTCCTTTTTCCAACCAGGCAGAAACCTTGAAAGTCTGGCTGGTTTTGGTTAGGTAAAGAAACATCATTTTTTTCCCAAGATGGAAGACATCAAGCATTTACACAACATGTGGCTTTCTTTTAACAACTGCTTGTAAACGAGATGTTAGGTGCCCCTCATGGCTAGGAGGGCTGCTGCTTCCTGACAAGCAGATCCTGATTCTGGGGAGGTGCTCCTGTACTTTCGCCATTGGGTAGGGTTAAAATTGACTTAGTAGACAAGAGCTGAGTGGGCAAGGTGCGGGGCGTGGGTGCATGTTTGGCAAAGCCCTGGCTGGCTTTGGAAGGGCCTGGCCAAGGCAGACCTCGCCTACCTTGAGGTAGGAGCATTGTCCAGTAATGCAGGGCCCTGGACCATGACTCAATTTTAGTAAGGTGGGCAGGTGCTGTTCAGGTGGGGTCCTAGAGTAACCCTCCTGCCTCAACTGCTTCCTACCCAAGAAGGAAGTGGTGGTAGAGAGGACTGGTGTTTCAGAGACAGGGTCTCCCTCTGTCACCCAGACAGGAGTGCAGTGGCACAGTCATAGCTCACTGCAGCCTCAACCTCCCCAGCCTCCTGAGTAGCTGGTACTAATACCCCACCAATTTTTTTTTTTTTTTTTTAAGGTGGATTCTCGCTCTGTCGCCCAGGTTGGAGTACAGTGGCCAGATTCAGCTCACTGCAAGCTCCGCCTCCCGGGTTCACAGCATTCTCCTGCCTCAGCCTCCCAAGTAGCTGGGACTACAGGCACCCACCACCACACCTGGCTATTTTTTTGTATTTACTAGTAGAGACGGGGTTTCACCATGTTAGCCAGGATAGTCTCGATCTCCTGACCTTGTGATCCACCCGTCTTGGCCTCCCAAAGTGCTGCGATTACAGGCATGAGCCACCGCGCCCGGCAGCCCCACCAATTTTTTTAAGTTCTTTGTAGAGATGGGGGGGTGTCTTGAACTCTTGGCCTAAGCTTCCTCCTACCATGGCCTCCCAAAGTGCTGGGATTACAGGTGTGAACCACCACTGCTGGCAGAAGAAAGAAGTCTGGGTCTCCTATCGTGATTCATAATGTCTTGTCTCTTCATGGATGTCTTAGCAGGAGCCAGAGTGGGAGGTGTGCACTTGAGCAGGGTGGCAGGATTGTTATCTGGCATCCACTTTTAATTTTTTTTGAGACAGAGTCTCTCTGTCATCCAAGCTGGAGTGCAGTGGCGCGACCTCGGCTCACTGCAGCCTGTGTCTCACAGGTTCAAGTGATCCTCCTGTCTCAGCCTCCCAAGTATTAGGGACTAGAGGCACCCACCGCCATGTCCAGCTAATTTTTGTATAGTAGAGATGGGGTTTCACCGTGTTGACCAGGCTGTTCTCAAAGTCCTAACCTTAAGTGATCCACTCACCTCAGTCTCCCAAAATGGTAGTATTACAAGCGCAAGCCACCATGCCTGGCCCTGACATCTATTTTTAGTTGGTGATTTCTAGGGAATAGCCTGGTTTTCTCAATGAAGGATATTACTTAACAGAGATTAAGTCTAGAACAAGAAGAGCTGAAATGAAGGATATTACTTAACAGAGATTAAGTCTAGAACAAGAAGAGCTGATTAACCTAGAACATGGGTTGACCTCGCCTGTAGGGTGGTGAAACGTCCTAAAACCTGAAGGAAGACTGCCCAGGGAGCAGGTTACTGGGGCCAGGCTCACTGGGCTTCTCTCAAGTCGGACCTTGGCCGCATCTGGATGTTTTAAGATGTATTTTATTTTGTATTCATTTTTCTTTGAGACAGTCATGCTCTGCCACCCAGGCTGGGTGCAGTGGTGTGATCTCAGCTCACTGCAACCTCTACCTCTTGAGCTCAAGTGATCCTCCCACCTCAGCCTCCCTAGCAGTGGGGACTACAGGCACATGCCAGCACGCCCAGCTAATTTTTATATTTTTAGTAGAGATGGGGGTTTCACATGTGGGGGTTTCACATGTTGGCCAGGCTGGTCTCGAATTCCTGACCTCAGGTGATCCATCTGCCTCAGCCTCCCAAAGTGCTGCGATTACAGGCATGAGCCACTGCACCTGGCCCATTTCAATTTGTGTGGAGGTTTCACCATGTTGCCCAGACTGGTCTCAAACTCCTAAGCTCAAGCGATCTTCCTACCTTGGCCTCCCAAAGTGCTAGGATTACAGGCATGAGCTACCACTCCAGGTCAATGCTGAGATGTTTTAAGTCATTTTCTCATTTGTGAAGTTGAAGGACTCATAAACACTTCCAGTCTTGAGTGTTCTGTGCTGGGTGCGGTGGCTCACACCTGTAATCCCAACACTTTGGGAGGCCGAGGTGGGCCAATCACGAGGTCAGGAGATCAAGACCATCCCAGCCAATATGGTGAAACCCTGTCTCTATTAATAATACAAAAATTAACCTGGTGTGGTGGCACGCACCTGTAGTCGCAGCTGCTGGGGAGGCTGAGGCAGGAGAATTGCGTGAACCCAGGAGGCAGAGGTTGCAGAGCCAAGATCGTGCCATTGCACTCCAGCCTGGGTAACAGAGTAAGACGGTGTTTTTTGTTTTTTTTTTTTTTTTTTTTT
>NW_012113142.1:3414436-3418692 GCF_000951035.1 Colobus angolensis palliatus
GTGGGAGGCTGAGGCAGGAGAATGGCATGAACCCGGGAGGCGGAGCTTGCAGTGAGCCGAGATCCGGCCACTGCGCTCCAGTCTGGGCGACCGAGCAAGACTCCGTCTCAAAAAAAAAAAAAAAAAAAAAATTAATGTAATTGGATTGTTTGTAACTCAAAGGATAAATGCCTGAGGGAATGGATGCCCATTCTCCATAATGAGCTTATTTCATATTACATAGCTGTATCAACACATTACATGTAGTCCATAAATATATACATCTACTATGTGTGTGCACACACACACACACACACACACACACACACAAATTTCTTGTTTTTTGAGACAGAGTCTGCTCTGGAGTGTTAGGCGCAATCTCGGTTCACTGCAACCTCCACCTTCCAGGTTCAAGTGATTCCCCTGCCTCAGCCTCCTGAGTAACTAGGATTACAGGCGCCCGCCACCACGCCCGGCTAATTTTTTTGTTTTTAGTAGAGACAAGGTTTCACTACGTTGAGAGGCCAAGGTGGGAAGATGACTTGAGGTCAGGAGTTTAAGACCAGCTTGGGCCTAGCCTAAAATTTTTTTTAAAAAACGGCGATAAAATATATACAATATAATAGGCCTGGGCATGCGTGGTGGCTCACGCCTGTAATCCCAGTACATTGGGAGGCCAAGGCAGGCAGATCCCCTGAGGTCACGAGTTTCAGACCAGCCTGGCCAACATGGCGAAACTCCGTCAACTGAAAATACAAACCTCACCACAACCTCCGCCTCCCGGGTACAAGCCATTCTCCTGCCTCAGCCTTCCAAGTAGCTGGGACTACAGGTGCGCACCACTACACCCAGCTAATTTTTGTATTTTTAGTAGAGACAGGGTTTCACTATGTTGGCCAGGCTGGTCTCAAACTCCTGACCTCATGATCCACCCACCTCAGCCTCCCAAAGTGCTGGGATTACAGGCGTGAGCCACCACACCTGGCCAGCTCTACT
This sequence comes from Colobus angolensis palliatus, assembly GCF_000951035.1. NCBI lineage: Eukaryota > Metazoa > Chordata > Mammalia > Primates > Cercopithecidae > Colobus > Colobus angolensis. The sequence continues at coordinate 3,415,412 of NW_012113142.1, forward strand.
TTTTTTTTGTACCCACTAACCTGCCCCACCTTCTGCCACAAGCCTCTACTACCAGCCTCAGGTAACCATCCTTCTAGTCTCTTAAGTCCATGAGTTCACTTATTTTGACTTTTACATCCCACAAATAAGTGAGAACATGCGATGTTCGTGTTTTTGTGCCTGGTTTATTTCACTTAACATCATGATCTCCAGTTCCATCCATGTCATTGCAAATGGCAGGATCTCATTCTTTTTTGATGGCTGCATAGTACTCCTTTGTGTATAAATACCACATTTTCTTTTTCCATTCTTCTGTTGGTGTACACTCAGATTTCTTCCAAATCTTGGCTGTTGTGAACAGTGGTGCAGTGAACATGTCAGTGCAGGGATCTCTTCGATGTACAAATTTCCTTTCTTTGGGGTATATATCCAGCAGTGGGATTGCTGGATCATATGGCAGCTCAATTTTTAGTTTTGTGAGGAACCTCCAAACTGTTTTCCATAGTGGGTGTAGTAATTTATGTTCCCACCAATAGCGTACAAGAGTTCCCTTCACATCCTTGCCAGCATTTGTTATGTATATCACAGTTTAAAAAAATAATGTAATATACCAAAAACGATTGAGTTGTTGGGAAAAAAAACAACAACAACCTAAGTGTACTAGAATTTATGCAGCTGAACATGAACTGTCTAGTTTGTGTTTTTGTTTTTGTTTTTTTTTTGAGACAGGGTGTCACTCTGTCACCCAGGCTGCAGTTCAGTTGCGTGATCTCGGCTCACTGCAATCTCCACCTCCCGGGTTCAAGCCTCTGTCTCCCGAGTAGCTAGGATTTGCAGGCGCAGCCGTGCATTGAAAGTGATGGTAAAAACCACAATTACTTTTGCACCAACCTAATACCATCCCACCAGTGTCCCACAGCCGCACCCGACTTGTGGCTAAGCTTTCTCTCGGCAACTGTTTAAACATTTTTCCTCTATCCAATAATCCTGCTGAGGGCTGCAAGCATTGGGCTTTTGTTTTCTCTGGCAGGAGCGGTTCTGCTCTCAAAAAGGAAGGATGTCCCAGGCAACTTTAGGGACATGGGTTAAAAAAAAAAAAAATTAAAAAGGGAAGGCTTAGGTGTGTTAGTTCTGTAATCCCAGCACTTTGGGAGGCTGAGGCATGAGGATCGCTTGGGTCCGAGAGTTCAAGACCAGTCTGGGCAATGGAGTGAGACCCCTATCTCTGCAAAAAAATAAAATTAGCTGGGGCACAGTGGTGCGTACCCGTAGCCCCAGCTACTCAGGAGGCTGAAGTGGGAGAGTTGCTTGAGCCCAGAAGGCTGAGGCTGCAGTGAGCTGAGACCACAGCAGTGCACTGCAGCCTGGGTGACAGAGTGAGACAGAGTCTCTAAACAAACAAACAAAAAAAGTAAAGGAGGGTGGGGAGGGAAAAGAGAGAAAGAAAGAAAAAAAAAGAGGAAGAAAAAAGGAAGTCAGGAAGGAAGGGAGGGAGGGAGGGAAAGAAAAAAAGTGAAAAAAAGGAAGGAAGGAAGGGAGGGAAGGAAGGAAAAGGAAGGGAGTGAAGGAGAAGAGGGAAGGAAGGAGAGAGGGAGGGAAGGAAGGAGGGAGAGAAGAAAGGAAAGAAGGGAGGGAGGGAAGGAAGGAAAGGAAGGGAGGGAAGGAGGGAGGCAGGGAGGGCGGGAAAGAAGGAGGGAGGCAGAGAGGGAGGGAGAGAAGGAAGGAAGAAGGGAGGGAGGGGAAGAAGAGGAAGGGAAAGACAGGGAGGGAGGAAAAGAGGGAGGGAGGGAAGGAAGAAGGAAAGGGAGGGAGGGAATGAGGGAAGGAGAGGAGGGAATGAGGGAGGGAGGGAAGGAAGGAGGGAGGCGGAGGGAGGGAAGGAAGGAAAGAGAGGGAAGGAGGGAGGGAGGGAGAAAGGGAAAGTGGGAGGGGAGGCAGGGAGGGAGGGAAGAAAGGAGGGAAGGAGGCAGGGAGGGAGGGAAGGGAAGAGATAAGGACCAGGACCCACTGTTAACCAAAGGGAAAGGGGCAAAACAGGTCTGTGCGGCTCAAGAAGGGAGGCCCAGAACACCTAGTTATTGTTACATGGAGACAAATGTGCAATGATCTGATCCCAGCTGGGGCGGACAAGGAGAAAACAGACCAGCAACCCAATGCGCTATTGGTGGCCTTTGGAAAGACCTGATCCCCAGTCACCAGTTTAGATCCCTTCCCAGGGGAAGTGAAACTCCTCTCCTTTTTGGTTATGGGGCGAGTCCCCTTCATTGCTCCACTGCCTTTTTCTCATCTATTCCAGAAAACATCTTGAGTACGGACTCGCTCTGTCACCCCAGGCTGGAGAGAAGTGGTGCGATCACAGCTCCTGGTGCGCCACCATACCCGGCTAATTTTTATAATATTTTGTAGAGACTGGATCTTGCCATGTTGGCCAGGCTGGTCTTGAACTCCTGAGCTCGATCCTCCTGCCTCAGCCTCCCAAAGTGCTGGGATTACAGGTGTGAGCCACCCTGCCAGGTCCCTACGTTATTTATTGCCCCTAGGGTAACAGTGTGTCAACCTTGATGCTATCACAAATTATAGACTGAGAGGCATATAGCATTCTTGCCTGTTCTGGAGGGCTGCCTCTCATTGTCTTGCTGGAACACACATCCTCTTTCCCTACGACAGGCAAGCTCTGGGTCTGGACAACAACAGTGCAGAGATCTACCCCTCTCCAAGCTGTGCAAGACCAGACTTCTTGGCTGGGTGCCGTGGCTCACACCTGTAATCCCAACACTTTGGGAAACTGAGTCAGGTAGATCACCTGAGGTCAGGAGTTCAAAACCAGCCTGGTCAACATGGTGAAACCCAGTCTCTACTAAAACTACAAATACTAGCTGGGTGTGGTGGCAGGTGCCTGTGATCCCAGCTACTAGGGAGGCTGAGACAGGAGAGTCGCTGGAACCTGGGAGGCAGAGGGAGCAGTGAGCGGAGATCATGCTACTGCACTCCAGCCTGGGTGACAGAGTGAGACTCCATCTCCAAAAAAAAAAAAAAAAGACCACGCTTCTGTCTGTAAGATCGTTTTGCATACGAGGCCCTCTCACAGGCCATTCCCCTCCAGCACCTACTAGTGCCCAAGCTTGTGAAGGAAGCAGGGAACTAGAACAGAGCAAGTGTGCTGGGTGCGATGACTCACACCTGTAATCCCAGCACTTTGGGAGGCTAAGGCGGGAGGATCGCTTGAGCCCAGGAGTTCAAGACCAGCCTGGGAAATACAGTGAGACCCCATCACTACAAAGTTTTAAAATGAGCCAGGTGGC
>NW_012113142.1:3422689-3428298 GCF_000951035.1 Colobus angolensis palliatus
AATAAAAAATAAAAAATAAAATGAGCCAGGCATGGTGGCGCGTGCCTGTAGTCCCACCTACAGGCGAGGCAGAGATGAAAGGATCGTTTGAGCCTGGGAGTTGGAGGCTGCAGTGAGCTATGATCTTGCCACTGCACTCCAGCCTGGGTGACAGAGCAACACCCTGTAAAAAACAAAACAAAACAAAACAAAAAACCAGAACAGACTACGTGCAGTGTAATCCCAGCACTTTGGGAGGCTGAGCAGGCGAATCACGTGATTCCAGGAGTTTGAGACCAGCCTGTCCAACATGGTGAAACCCCATCTCTACTAAAAGTATAAAAAATTAGCCAGGCGGGGTGGCAGTTGCCTGTAATTCCAACTACTCAGGAAGCTGAGGCAGGAGAATCGCTTGAACCCAAGAGGCAGAGTTTGCAGTGAGCTGAGATCGCCCCACTGCACTCCAGCTAGGGTGACCAAGCAAGACCCCATCTAAAAAAAAAAAAAAGAAAGAAAGAAAAAAAACCAAAGAAAAAGAACAGTAGGTAACCCCTGTCCAGGTGCATAGTCTGGGGCTGGAGGGAAGCTGATGCACGCTTGTTCCCATGGTGTGAGGAGGAGCCAGGCAGGGGATCCCAGCAATGAAGCCAGGCTTTGGGGTCTGGGTTCAAATCCAGCTTCAGCTCTGTGAGCCTCTGTCTTCTTACGGGTTACCGTGGGAAGGAAACGTGGTCCTGAATCCAGTGCACTTGGCATTGCTGGATGGAACAAGGCAGGGTGGCGGTTGCTTGCACAGGCACCGGTGTGGGCATCTGATGGGCAGCTTCAGTCCCAATTGGGCCACAGAGGGAGGCAGGGTGAGCGCCTCTTAACGGAAGCCTGCAGGAACTCTCAGAAGCAGCCCCTGGAGCATGTGCTACCCTCCTGCTCCACGAGGTGGCAGCAGCGGGCCCAGCCTCTCGTCTCAGCGGCCACCTCTCCTGGCCTGGCCGGGACACCGCCGCCAAGGCTGAAAGGGAAACCTAGCCCCAAGCTGAGAGTGGGACCCCAGAGCCAGGGTCCTGGGCCTAGAGTCGTCCAGAACTGGGGGCTCAGGTTCTGAAATGCCAGACATTTAGGAGCTGGAGGACTGTCACGCTCTTGCCTGGTGTCTCCAACAGGTGGGCTAGACACCAGATTCAATGGGACCAGGCTCGGTGGCCTCACGCCTGTAATCCCAGCACTTTGGGAGACTGAGGATGGCGGATCGCTTAAGGCCAGGAGTTCAAGACCAGCCTGGGCAACATAACGAGACCGTCTCTGCAAAAAAAAAAAAAAAATACAAAAATTAGCTGGGCGTGGTGGCACGCACCTGGGGTTCCAGCTAACTCTGGAGGCTGAGGTGGGAGGATCATCTGAGCCTGGGAGGCAGAGGTTGCAGTGAGCTGAGATTGCACCATTGCACTCCAGCCTGGGTGACCAGGTGTGACCTCATCTCAAAATAAATAAATAAAAAGGGGAAAGAACAGTAGGTAACCCCTGTCCAGGTGCATAGTTTGGGGCTGGAGGGAAACCGATGCAGGCTTGTTCCCATTGTGTGAGGAGGAGCCAGACAGGGGGTCCCAGCAAGGAAGCCAGGCTTTGGGATCTGGGTTCAAATCCAACTTCACCTCTGGACCGAGTGAGACCCTGTCCCAAGAAAGAAAGAAGAGAGTAAGGAATAGAGACAGAGGGTCAGACAGCAAGAGTCTCAGAGGATGAGACAGACACAGAGGCAAAGGACGCGGGACACGGGTGGGCAGGGCAGGGACAGAGAGACCCCTGCAGAGGCCACGAGGGCAGGGCAGATGGAATAAGTGACCGAAGACAGGTGGAGGAGTGGACGGCACACGTGTCAGAGGCTGCGGATGGAGAGGGCGCTGAAGGGTGGGAGAAGGAAGGACAGCCAGCCCTGCTCCACCCCAGCCCTGCGGGTCTCATTGCTCCACTGCACAGATGAGGCTCCTGGCGTCAGGGGGTGCAGAGAACGGCTCACAGCACAGGCAGAGGGACCACAGCCTACTCCTGCCCAGCGCCGCTCCTGTGCCCAGCCCCGGGGTGGATACTGTGGCTGCCATCCACACAGATGTGAGGACTGAGTGAGACAGTTCCCTGTGGAGCCCAGGACGCTCTGGCACCTGAGGTCAATAAAGCCATATCCCGCAAGTGGGTGGAGTGCCTTGTGCTACTGACCATTAAACAGCTGCCCAAGGCCATCGAGCTATTCATTAAATATTATTATTAATTTTTCTTTTTGTTTTGATGGAGTCTCACTGTGTCGCCCAGGCTGGAGTGCAGTGGCGCAATCTCGGCTCACTGCAACCTCCGCCTCCTGGGCTCAAGTGATTCTTCTGCCTCGGCCTCCCGAGTAGCTGGGACTACAGGCGCACACCACCACACCCAGTTAATTTTTGTATTTTTAGTAGAGATGGGGTTTCACCATGTTGACCAGGCTGGTCTCGAACTCCTGACCTAAGTTGATCCACCCGCCTCGGCCTCCCAAAGTGCTGGGATTACAGGCTTGAGCCACCACGCCCAGCCTATTTATTGTTTTTACAGACAGGGTCTTGCTCTGTCCCCCAGGCTGGAGTGCAGTGGCACGATCATGGCTCACTGCAGCCTCCAACTCTTGGGCTCAAGCAATCCTCCCATTTTGGCCTCCCAACACACTGGGACTACAGGTTCGTGCCACCACACCCAGCTAATTTAAAAAATTGTTTTAGAGATGGGGTCTTGCTCTGTTGTCCAGGCTGGTCTCAAACTCCTGTTCTTAAGCAATCCTCCTGCCCTGGCCTCCAAAAGTGTTAGGATTACAGGTGCAAGCCACCACACCTGGCCTCTGTCTCCCTGTTTCTTGCTGTCTCCCCCTCTGCGTGTGTCTCTGACAGTCTGTGACTCTCTTTCTCTCTGTGTATTTCTGTGTGTCTCTCTCTGTGTCTCTTGGTCCATCTCATGCTCAGCTAATTTTTAAATTTTTTGTAGAGATGAGGTTTCACTATGTTGGCCAGGCTGGTCTTGAACTCCAGACCTCGGGTGATTCTCCCGCTTCGGCCTCCCAAAGTGTTGAGGTTACAGACGTGAGCCACTGCGCCTGGGCCGTGGGTGTGAATTTCTGCCTGTGTGTGTCTTTTTAGTGTGTGTGTGTCTCCGTATCTGCCGTCTGCAGGAGTACCTCAGTTTCATTCTCTTGCTCCCTGTCTGTTGGAGGGTGTCTCTCTTCCTCTCTGTGTGACTTTTTGTGTTTATGTGTGTGTTTAGTGTGTGTCCGTATTTTCCTGTTCTCTTTGTGTCTCTCTGCTCTCTGTGTCTCTCTTTTTCCTTCTGTTTTCTGAGACAGAGTCTCCCTCTGTCGTCCAGGCTAGAGTGCAGTGGTGTTATCTCGGCCCACTGCAACCTCCGCTTCTGAGATTCAAACGATTTTCCTGCCTCAGCCTCCCGAGTAGCTGGAATTACAGATGCATGCCACCACGCCCAGCTAATTTTGTATTTTTAGTAGAGATGGGGTTTCACCATGTTGGCCAGACTGGTCTCGAACTCCTGACCTTAGGTGATCCACCCGCCTCAGCCTCTCAAAGTGCTGGGATTACAGGCATGAGCCACGTCGCCCGGCCCTATCTCTCTTTCTTCTCTTTCTCATTCTCACTTTGTTTCTCTTCTCTCTCTCTGTCCTCTCTCTCTCCCTCCCCCTCTGTCTCTCTCTTCCCCCACCTCTTTCTCCCCCTCTCTTCTCTCTCTCCCACCCTCTCTGTCTCTCTCTCTCCTCTCTCTTTTTCCCTCTCTCTCTCTCCCACCCGCTTCCCCTATCTCCCCTCCCTCCTCCGCCCCCCCACCCGGTTCATAGCTGAGCCTGTCCGGCAGAACAGCGGATGTACGGATGATTCAGTGGCTGGCAGGAAGCCCGCCCTGCCCGCCCGCCAGTGTCAGTGGTGTTGGCATCAGCTCGGGCAGCTGTGCGGGCTCAGGATGGGACGGCCGTGGTGAGGAGCCCTGGACTCTCAGGTAAGCCTTTCCCAGAGGTGCCTCAGTCCTTAGGCTGTCCCCCATCCCCCAGGAGCTCCTAGCCCCACTGGGTGGGGTGGGAAGAGGCCTGGATGCCTGGCGCCTCCTCCCACAGCCCCACTCCCGCCCTGGTACCAGATCCCGTGGCACTTCAGGAATCAGTTTGTTTCTGGGCTTCTGGTCACTCTCCTGCCCTCGCCTTCCCCTGTCCAGCCTGCACAGCCTTGGGACATCCCAGGGTGGTCCCATCATTGCCAGAGACTGGTGAAGGGCAGCCCAGAGCCAAAACAGTGGCTGCCCTGGCCTGGGAGCCTCGGTTTCCTCATCCGTGAAATGGGACTGTAACCCCCTACACAGGTCAGGGAAAAATGGTGAGACACAGGTCAGGGCCCAGGTCTTGCCCCAGGTCAGGTGGAGAACCCCCACTGCCTCCCTCCCCAGCCCCTTGCCTGGCCCTCAGCTCTGTCCCTGGGACTAGGGCTGCTCAGGCCCCTGCTGTACCTGCCCGCCTCCCCCCCGCCAGCCAGCCTCATTTGAAGCCCAAAGTTATTTAGAAAAAGCAACAGGACCAGCCTGGCACGGTGACTCACGCCTGTTATCCCAGCATTTGGGGAGGCCAAGGCGAGAGGATCATTTGAAGTCAGGAGCTGGAGACCAGCCTGGGCAACATAGTAAGACTCCCATCTCTTAAAAAAAAAAAAAAAACCAATAAAATTTAAAACTAAATGAAAAAACCAACAGACACCAGAGCAGAGTTCAGTGGATAAAGCTGTCCAGGGCTTCAAGCCAGGCCGCCCCCTCCCCCACCCCAGTGTCCCCAACCACAGCTCGGCTGGGAGAACGGGCAGGGTGGTCTTGACTGTCCTCCAGCCCAGCCCCGAGAGCTTCCCCGAAGCCAGCTCTTGGCAATCTTTGTTCATATGAAAACTGCCCACTTCCCTTTAGTGCTATTTTGGCCTCTGCAGAACTGTGCTCTGTGGCAGCCCCCACTCCCCACCCCGCCCAGCCCTGCCGGGCCCCTGGGGGCCTCAGAGGGCCCACCCTCCGCTCCCTCCACCTCCCTCCACCTGCTTTCAGAACCTGCATGGAAGAGTGAAAGTAAGAGCGAGACAGAGACACACACAGAGAGGGAGACAGAGACAGAGGGAGACAGAGACACAGAGACAGCACAGAAGTTTTATTTTTTTTATTTTTTTAAACAGTCTCACTCTGTCATCTAGGCTGGAGGGCAGTGGCGTGATCTCGGCTCACTACAACCTCCACCTCCTGGGTTCAAGCAGTTCTCCTGCCTTACCCTTCCAAGTAGCTGGGACTACAGGCACGTGCCACCACACTTGGCTAATTTTTTATTTTTTATTTCTTTTTTATTTTTTGGAGATGGAAAATAAAAAATTTTCTGTCTTGCTCTGTCGCCCAGGCTGGAGTGCAATGGTGCGATCTCGGCTCACTGCAAGCTCCGCCTCTCAGGCTCACGCCACTCTCCTGCCTCAGTCTCCCAAGTAGCTGGGACTACAGGTGCCCGCCGTTATACCTGGCTAATTTTTTGTATTTTTAGTAGAGACAGGGTTTCACCATGTTAGCCAGGATGGTCTCGATCTCCTGACCTCGTGATC
>NW_012113142.1:3428605-3447226 GCF_000951035.1 Colobus angolensis palliatus
GATCTCCTGACCTCGTGATCCGCCCGTCTCGGCCTCCCAAAGTGCTGGGATTACAGGCTTGAGCCACGGCGCCCGGCTAATTTTTTATTTTTAGTAGAGACAGGGTTTCACCATGTTGGCCAGGCTGGTCTTGAATTCCTGACCTCAGGTGATTTGCCCACCTCAGCCTCCCAAAGTGTTGGGATTACAGGCGTGAACCACCGCACCTGGCCAACAGCACAGGATGTATTCAGTCCGGGGGCAGACACACGACTCTTTGTTAAATTTTACTTGTTGTTTTTAGAGACAGGGTCTTGCTCTGCACCCAGGCTGGAGTGCAGTGGTACGATCTTGGCTCACTGCAGCCTCCAACTCCTGGGCTCAAGTGATTGTCTTGCCTCAGTGTACTGAGTAGCTGGAACCACAGGCATGTGCCATTGTGCCTGCCTAATTTTTTTCATTTTTTTGTAGAGACAGGGCCTTGTTACATTATCCAGGCTGGTCTCGAACTCCTGGCCTCAAGTGATCCTCCAGTCTCAGCCTGCCAGTGTTGAGATTACTTACAGGCGTGAACCACCACACCCAGCCTGATCCCATTTTATTTATTTATTTATTTATTTATTTATTTATTATTGAGATGGAGTCTCACTCTGTCTCCCATGCTGGAGTGCACTGGCGTTTCTCAGCTCACTGCAACTCACTGCCTCCCGGGTTCAAGCAATTCTCATGCCTCGGCCTCCCAAGTAGCTGGAATTACAGGCTTGTGCCACCACGCCTGGCTAATTTTTGTGTTTCTAGTAGAAACAGGGTTTCACCATGTTGACCAGGCTGGTCTCAAACCCAAGTGATCCTCCCATCTCGGCCTCCCAAAGTATTGGGATTATAGGTGTGAGTCCCTGTACCCAGCCCGACCCCGTTTTACAGATGAGAAAACTGAGACTGGGGGCTCCCAGGCACAGACTAGATTTGGTCTCATGAGCCCTCCCTCAAGACAAGGTGCTCCAACCTCATAAGCCTGAGATGAACTTGAGCCATGCTGGAGGGGTTGGGGGTGCACCCTGGGTTGGGGACACTGAGGCAAGGTGAGATTTGGGGAGGGAGAAGGGCAGTGCCCAGGTGGGCCATGGGGAGGAGAGAGCAGAGCTTTCCTTGGACAACCTCCCGGGGTGACGTGGGTCGTGCCAGTCACACGGCTTGGAAATTCACTTGTTCCCACTGACTCACTTGGCTTTTGGGGAGAGGCCCGGTGGCTTCTCTGTGATGGTCCCTGACCGTGGCTCAGGGCCGCGTGGAGATCCCGCATCATCTTACCGCAGGGATTTGGGAAGTCCAGAGAGGTCCTGAGACTTGTCCAAACCCACCCAGCTTTCAAGGACGGCCCAGGTCCTGATGGGCCTCCGGGATCCCAAGGCAGGAGGCAGGCAGCCTGGAGCTCCTCCTTTTTTTTTTTTTTTTTTTTTTTGAGATGGAGTTTCGCTCTTGTTGCCCAGGCTGGAGTGCAATGGTGGGATCTCGGCTCACTGCAACCTCCACCTCCCGGGTTCAAGCGATTCTCTTGCCTCAGCCTCCTGAGTAGCTGGGATTACAGGCACCCACCACCACCACGCCTGGCTAATTTTTTGCATTTTTTTAGTAGAGACAGGGTTTCACCATCTTGGCCAGGCTGGTCTTGAACTCCTGACCTCATGATCCACCCGCCTCGGCCTCCCAGTGTTGGAATTACAGGCATGACCCACAGTGCCTGGGCTTTTTTTTTTTTTTTTTTTGAGATGGAGTCTTGCTTTGTCACCCAGGCTGGAGTACAGTGGTGTGATCTCGGCCCACTGCAATGTCCGCCTCCCGGGTTCAAGCGATTCTCTTGCCTCAGACTCCTGAGTAGCTGGGATTACAGGCATGAGCCACCACACCTGGTTAATTTTTGTATTTTTAGTACAGACGGGGTTTCACCATATTGGTCAGGCTAGTCTCGAACTCCTGACCTCGTGATCTGCCCACCTTGGCCTCCCAAAGTGCTGGGATTACAGGCGTGAGCCACTGCACCCAGCTGGAGCACCTCCTTTTAAGTCCTGTTTACTGGTCCAAGCCTCACCTTCCCTGGCTGTGGGATGGGGAGGAACCCTCCTCACTCGTGGCCAGGGTGGGAAGAACACTGGGGTGGGTGACAGTGGACACTCGAGAGTGTTGGCTTCACAAATGCCCGCCATGTTCAACCCCTTCAGAGACCCCACCACCCTCAACTCTGTCCTCAGCCATCTCCAGGGGGCCAGGTCTCCTTATTATTATTTTTTGAAACAGTCTCGCTGTGTTGCCCAGATTGGAGTACAGTGGCATGATCACAGCTCATTGCAGCCTCGATCTCCCTGGGTTCAAGCAAGCCTCTTGCCTCAGCCTCCCAAGTAGCTGGGACCACAGGCATGCACCACCATGCCTGGAGAGAGAGAGAGAGAGAGAGAGAGAGATTTTTTTTTTTCTTTTTGAGATGGAGTCTCGCTCTGTCGCCCAGGCTGGAGTGCAGTGGCACGATCTCCGCTCACTGAAAGCTCCGCCCCCTGGGTTCATGCCATTCTCCTGCCTCAGCTTCCCGAGTAGCTGGGACTACAGGTGACCCTGCCTCAGCCTCCTGAGTAGGTGGGACTACAGGTGCCCGCCATCACGCCCAACTAATTTTTTTTTTGTATTTTTAGTAGAGATGGGGTTTCACTGTGTTAGCCAGGATGCTCTCGATCGCCTGACCTCATGATCCACCTGCCTCAGCCTCCCAAAGTACTGGGATTACAGGCATGAACCACCGCGCCCGGCCTTTTTTGTATTTTTTTTTTGTAGAGACAGAATTTCACCATGTTGCCCAGGCTAGTCTCGAGCTCTTGACCTCAAGCGATCCTCCCTGCCTCGGCCTCCCAAAGTGCTGGGATGAAAGGCGTGAGCCACCACGCCTGGCCCGGGTCTGTTTCTAGTTGCGACAGCTATTGGAAGCCCACTGGAGAGGGCCACGCTTCCATTCACCAGGCCACAGTGGGTGGTGTGCGTGTGTTTTGCTGAGCCTGGTCATCACGCTGTGGCTCCAAGGCTAGGACCAGCCACAGACCAAGAAGCCAGCCAGGTGCCAGCCGGGGATTCAGGGCTCCCCCCGAACATCCTGTCTTCAGCCCAGCCTTGGCATCCCAGCTAATTTCATCCCAGCCCCCTGCAGCAGTGCGCTAGGGCCCCATCCCTCTGCGGATCACCTTTCTCCGCCTCATGCTGTTGGGCCACCTCCTCCAAGAAGCCTTCCCCAACCTCCCTCCTCCCAGCTCCCACCACAGGCAGAATCTGGGTTTGCAGTTGTTTCAGGAATGGAAGCCCCATTCCCAGGTCCTAGGGGGACCCCAAGGCAGGAGGTGGGCAGAGAGGGGTCCTGGAAAGCATAGAGGAGCCCTGAGTCGCTCTGGGGTGGGCAAGGGCTTCCGGGTGCTTCTGTGTGAGTGGTGGCCACAGACTGTCACCTCCAGGAGCCAGGGTGGGTTTATTGGAGGCAACCCACTGTGGGTTGATGGGCAGAGCCAGGGCTGGGGACAGGACACTGGGGCCTGAGTCTTGTCTTTCCACTTAGCAGACGTGAGTTCTCTGGCCTCAGTTTCTCAATTTGTGAAATGCAGTGAACCTCGTCTTCAAAGGGCGGTTGTCTGGATTAAGGGAGGCTGTGTGTAGGGCTGTGTGTGTGCACATGGGGCCGTCTTGTGGGCCACCAGAACCTTCCAGCACTTATCAAGGCTGAAGATGGCCCATGGGGCAGAGGTGTTGCTTTGGGGTCACATGGGGTGAACAGGACTGGTTCTGTCCTTGCCCAGTGCAGGAGCGGGGAGGGAGGTGGTGTTTCTGCAGCCTGGGCTCAGGTATGAGGCTGTCCGAGCACATGCAGGTGTAGGGTGGGATTCCTGAAAAAGGGGCCCCTTGCTCACGGGCACCTCCCATTTCAGCATCACAGGAGGCAACACCAGGAGCCAACATGAGCTCAGGGACTGAACTGCTGTGGCCTGGAGCAGTGCTGCTGGTGCTGTTGGGCGTGGCAGCCAGCTTGTGTGTGCGCTGCTCACGCCCAGGTAGGCGGGGGTCCCGGGAGCATGATGGGGAGAAGGTGTGGATGGTGGATCTCAGAGACCGTCTCAGGCCCAGACGTGGCTGTGGTCAGAAGGGGCGGTCAGATGAACCTCGTGATGTGAGCCCTGAACCCCTAAACTGCCCCCTGAAGACAATGGTGAGGTGCACCTGTGGGCTTTGGTTTTGCCAGGTCAACTGCGATATCGGGCCAGAGAAATTGCCCCAGACAAGGGAGGGGAGGCGAGGTTGCCTGTGGCATCCACTTTCCCAGCCTCTCCTCTTCTAAAAGAGGGTGAGCAAATACAGGTGTTTTTGTTGTTTTTTTTTTGCTTTTTGAGACAGAGCCTTGCTCTCCCAGGCTGGAGGGCAGTGGCGTAATCTCAGCTCACTGCTACCTCTGCCTCTCGGGTCAAGCGATTCTCCTGCCTCAGCCCCCTGAGTAGCTGGGACCACAGGTGCCCGCCACCACACCTGGCTAATTTTTGTGTTTTTAGTGGAGACGGGGTTTCCCCCATGTTGGCCAGGCTGGTCTCGAACTGCTGACCTCAGGTGATCCTCCTGCCTCGGCCTCCCAAAGTGCTGGGATTACAGGAGTGAGCCACCACACCTGGTCCCAAATACTCTTTAATGTCAGGTGGCCGGTGATGATTGACAGTTTGGCCCCCAAGTCCTGTCTGAGTCCTGCTGGGAGACAAGCCATGGTGGGGGGTGTCTGACCTCATTTCGCAGCTGCCCCCAGACCCTTTGCTAATCCTGGCCTGTTCTTGCAGGTGCAAAGCGGTCAGAGAAAATCTACCAGCAGAGAAGTCTGTGAGTTTCCTCGATGTCCCTAGCCTGGTGTATTCATGTGCCCTGGGCATGGGCGTCCCCAAGGGAATTCCTGGCACCCTGTCCTTCACCCCTTCACTCACAGCTCCTCTGTGCCAGGCTCTAGCGGGTCCCTAGCCATCAGAGAAGGGAGAGGAAGTGCCTGGGGGCTGTCCAGGCCCTGCTGCAGCTTGGGTTATGGAGGGCTTTCAGAGGCAGGGATGCCTGGACTGTGGGGCTAGCCACTCTTCAGCTTTCCTGTGAACCCCTCTAGAAGTCCAGGCATCTGGCCAGGCGCAATGGTTCACGCCTGTAATCCCAGCACTTTGGGAGACCGAGGCAGGTGGATCACCTGAGGTCAGGAGTTCGAGACCAGCCTGGCCAACATGGTGAAACCCCGTCTCTAATAAAATACAAAAATTAGCCGGGCCTGGTGGTGGGTGCCTGTACTCCCAGCTACTCTGGAGGCTGAGGCAGGAGTATCACTTGAACCCAGGAGACGGAGGTTGCAGAGAACTGAGATTGTGCCACTGCACTCAAACCTGGGTGAAAAAGCGAGACTCCATCTCAGGAAAAAAAAAAAGAAAAAAAAAAAAAGAAGTCCAGGCACCTGTGTCTTCAGCCTCCCTTTGACCCCAATCCCCCAGGGCTAGTCCGCTCTCCCCCTGCAATGCAAGAGACAGAGACCCCAGCACAGGGTGAAATGTGAACATTGTTGGAGTCTCCCCTGGGAAAAGCTGCTAGAGCTCAGGGGAGGATGTGGGCAAGTCCCTTGGGGGACCAGGGAAGGACTGTGAGAAAGAGCCAGGGAAGGGCAGTGGGTTCGACACTGCAGGCTAGGGCTAGAACCCAAAACAGCCTGGGCACATGGGCAGTGGCCACAGGTGTCCTTTAAGAGAATGACTTGCTGTGGGCCCAGGAGACCTCGGAGACCCACACACGCACGCCCGCACACACATCCTTCCTCATTTCCTTTTGCAACTGAAAAACCACAGTGAGATTTGAAAATAGAATCTTCATCCTTGCTCGATGTGGGCCAGGGCTAGACCTTTCTGGGTCTTTCTGGCCATGTGGCTTTCTGGCCTGCCTGCAACCTCCCCCGATGCCCCCCACGCCCTTGACTCCTCGGACACTTCCCCTCTCCCCTCTTCTCTCAGGACCTGCCCACCCCCTGGCCCCCGATTGATCTTAGAGCCACAGATGGTCAGGGCCAGACTCAGGGTCCCCATGTGGGAGGTGGAAGGGGAGCTGTTCGGTCCCCTCCCTGGAATGCCTTTGCCTGCCTCTCCATCTGTCACCTCGGTTGGGCTCAGTCCCACCAGTCTGCATGAAGTGACTGCTGTGAGCACAGGCTCCATTCCTCTGTTGCTTCTCCCAGGAAGCCACATCTGACTCTCTCCTGTGGATTTAGGGTATCTCTCCTAAATCAGGTCACCCTGAGCCCCAGTCTTCCAGGACTTTGGAAGGCTGGGCCAGGTACCCATTCTGGTTCAGAGGAGGAGCCACCAAACCTGCTTTAATAATGAGCGAATCCACTCCATCACCTGTAATGGTGGCTTCCATTTTCAAGAGCAGCTCATGGTCCAAGATGGCAGCTGGGGTGCCGCCCCTCATCTCTGCATTCCCAGCAGCAGGAAGAAAGAATGAACAAGGATACAAAGGGTGTCTCCCAGTTGCCAGTGCCCCCCTTTAAAAAGATTTACTGGAAGTATCAACAACCTTGGCTTGAGTCTCATAGACCAGAGCTTAATCCATGGCCACACTTTGGTGCAAGGAAGGCTAGGAATAGTCTTTTATTTCTTTCTTTATTTATTTAGAGATGGAGTCACATTTACTCTGTTGTTCCAGCTGGAGTGCAGTAGAATGATCTTGGCTCACTGTAACCTCTGCCTCCTGGCTTCAAGTGATTTTCCTGTCTCAGCCTCCCGAGTAGCTGGGAATGCAGGCATGCACCACCATAACCAGCTAATTTATGTATTTTTAGTAGAGATGGGGTTTCTCCATGTTGGTCAGGCTGGTCTTGAACTCCCGACCTCAGGTAATCCGCCTGCCTTGGCCTCCCAAAGCCCTGGGATTACAGGCGTGAGCCACCACACCCGGCCTCGAGTGTGTGCTTTTTTTTTTTTTTTTTTTTTGAGATGGAGTCTCACTGTTGCCCAGGCTGGAGTGCAGTGGCCAATCTCAGCTCACTGCAAGTTCCGCCTCCCGGGTTTAAGCCACTCTCCTGTCTCAGCCTCCCAAGTAGCTGGGACTACAGGCGCCCGCCACCTCGCCCGGCTAGTTTTTTGTATTTTTTAGTAGAGACAGGGTTTCACCGTGTCAGCCAGGATGGTCTCGATCTGCTGACCTCGTGATCCGCCCGTCTCAGCCTCCCAAAGTGCTGGGATTACAGGCTTGAGCCACCGCGCCCGGCCGAGTGTGTGCTTTTTTAAGGAATTGCAAACACTCGCTGGGACCAGCAGGTGGGAGGCAGCCTCTTTGTCACTCCTGGCTGAAATGTTTTACCCCAAGTCACTTCTGGATTCCTCATCACCTGCCTTCATTCACCCTCATGCCCCAGAATCTCAGGGCTGCCTCCTCAGCCCTGTCCACAGACCCCTCCTGACCCGTCTCCAGGGGCCTGGGACCCCCCCCCAGCAGGATGTGGCCCTGTTGAGGCCACGTCAGGGATGGGTCTGGCTGAGAGCCGGGCTCCAACCCAGGACCCTGTGTGAGGGGTGGGCACCTAGTGCACAGAGGGGCCACAGAATGGGGGTAGCAGGGGAGCTGTGAGTCTGAGGCCTGAAAGGACAGCGGTTCCTCCCCGCTGTCACCCTGGTCCATCTCTCTGCTCTCCCTCCTCGTCCCTGCCTGTCCCTCTCTCCTGTCCCTGCATCCTCGGACTGTGGGAGGCCAGGCCCAGGCTCAGCACAGCCCATGCATTTCCAGGCGTGAGAACCAACAGAGCTTCACAGGGTCCTGGACCTACTCCTGTGAGTCTCCAAGGGCCCCCGGGCTGGGCTCTGAGTTGGGGGTGTCCCTATCAAGTTCTCTCGGTCCCCATCGCCGTAAGACCATGGCCAGGCCTGATGTGGGGGGATGATGGGGTGAGGGGGCTGGGCTAGCCTGGAGGCCCAGCCAACACCCCACTTCCTGCCCTTTGCAGTGGTCGGGCAGGCATGGCCAGGACCCCTGGAGGACACGGCACCGACAAGGTAGGTCACAGCCCCCCAGGAAGTGACAAGAAGGAAAGTCCTGTAGGTCCCTACCTGGTGAGCCCAGGTCAAGACCTCCCTCCCTCCCCGGGCCCCAGAGCTCCAGGGCTCAGCTATGAAGGCCCCACCAGGGGTATGGGGGGATGTGTCCTGGGGGGCATCTCCCCCACGGCCCCTCCTTCAACCCCCTCCTTCCCCCTCCCTGCAGGAAGGACAAGCTGTTGCAATTCTCCCCAGGCCTGGAGGGTGAGTGGCACAGGGCAGGGACAGGGACAGGCCTAGCCAAGCTGGGACTAAGACAGGTGAACACCCCGTGGGGCGGGCGTTGTGCAGTGGGGGCTGTGGGGCCAGGCGAGACCTCCCCAGGAGAGACACACAGGCTGGGGCAGGGCGGGCTCCTGGAATCGGCCTGGCAGGGGGAGGGTGCACACTCGCACATGCCCCACTGAGGGGACAGGGAGCACTGCAAAGGCTCAGACACGGGAAATAGCTCGCCCTGCCTTGGGCTGCAGCGCCCGAGCTGGGTGGAAAGCAGAGACCAGGGGAAAGAGCGATGAGCTGGACCTTTCTTCCAGATCCAGCATCTTCCAGGTACCAGAACTTCAGCAAAGGTAGGTGGGCTGCTGGGGAAAGGGGGAGGCCACAGTGGGGGCCACAGCCCATGGGCTCAGGCCCGATTCTCGCCTCCTCCCGCAGGAAGCAGACACGGGTCGGAGGAAGGCTACATGTGAGTGACCTTGGTCCCGTCCCCCTGCCCCGCCTCTCCCCCCACCCCACCTGCCTGCCACAGCCCTGGGCTTCCTGGTCCAGGAACCACCCTCTTGCACTAGAACAAGGCATCCAGGTTCCCCTCCTTCTCCTGGCAGGCAGGCATTGGGTGACACTGTTGTCTCTCAGGTGACCCTGCTTTGTGGGACCGGACTTGGCCCTGCTCTGGGACACAGGGTGTCAGGGGTGGGGGACGGAGACTCATTCAGCATCACCCAGTCAAAGACAAGCTACAGGACACCCAGAACCCCTCTGGGGTGTTGCATCATCTCACAGATGGGCAAACTACAGGGACTGGCCTAAGGTCACAAAGCAAGGTGGCTCGCCAGGTGCGGTGGTTCATGCCTGCAATCCCGGGACTTTGGGAGGCTGAGGCAGGCAGACCACCTGAGGCCAGGGGTTCGAGACCAGCCTGGCCAACATGGTGAAACCCCATCCCTACTAAAAATAATTAGCCAGGCATGGTGGTGCGCGCCTGTAATCCCAGCTACTTGGGAGGCTGAGGCAGGAGAATCGCTTGAACCGCGAGGCTGAGGTTGCAGTGAGCTGAGATCATGCCATTGCACTCCAGCCTGGATGACAGA
The DNA here is from genome assembly GCF_000951035.1 of Colobus angolensis palliatus. Lineage (NCBI taxonomy): Eukaryota > Metazoa > Chordata > Mammalia > Primates > Cercopithecidae > Colobus > Colobus angolensis. The sequence continues at coordinate 3,438,015 of NW_012113142.1, forward strand.
GACTCTGCCTCAAAAAACAAAACAAACAAACAAACAAACAAAAAAAAGGTGGCTCCAACCAGGCAGCTGGCCACACCCTCCAACCCCCGGTGGCTCAGGGGTCCCAGGAAGTGGGGGTGGGGGAATCAGAGAGGAGATCCTGGCAGACCCCCATGACGAGCAATAGTGGGAGCAGCCCTGGCCTCACCGTCCCCCTACAGAGTCCCCCAACTCGACCTCCAGCCTGCCCTGAAACCTGTGCTATGTATGTTCTCTTGGCCAGAGACCCCATTGCCATGGAGTATTACAACTGGGGGCGGTTCCGGAAGCCCCCGGAAGGTGAGGTGAAGGACAAAGCCGGTGGCGGGGGAGGAAGTAGAGTGGGAGGTCGGGGCAGAAGCCACACCTCTAGCAGGAGACGAGGCGGGCCTGGGTTCAGGTGAATTGGCAGAGCCGGCTGGGTGGACAGGAGGCTGGTGCTGCAGGCAGGGGCCAAGGAGGGTTAGGGGGCAGGCGGGTCAGCATGGGAGCTGTGGGCACAGGCGTGGGAGAGAGGAGTGAGCCACAGGGGCAGGGAACTAGAGGGCTGGCTCGGGGAGGTCGGGGGAGGCCAGGTCCTTGTCAAAGAGGACTGAGCATCTCCTCCTGAGCCCAGAAGGTACCCGGGACGGTGATCCCTGCGGGCTCTGAGGCCACCAGAACCTTGGTCCCTGAATACCTTTGCTTTGTAGAAAGGGCAACTGAGAGGCTGGGCACGGTGGCTCATGCCTGTAATCCTAGCACTTTGGGAGGCTAAGGTGGGTGGATTACCTGAGGTCAGGAGTTCAAGACCAGTGTGGCCAACATGGTGAAACCCAGTCTCTACAAAAATAAAAAAATAAAAAAAATAAAAATTAGCCGGGCATGGTGGTGCATGCCTGTAATCTCAGCTAGTCGGGAGGCTGAGACAAGAGAATTGCTTGAACCTGGGAGACGGAAGCTGCAGTGAGCTGAGATCATGCTGTTGCACTCCAGTCTGGGCAACAGAGCAAGACTCCATCTCAAAAAAAAAAAAAGGGCAACTGAAGACTCAGGGTGGGAGGAGCCTGCTGAGAGGTGCATGGGCCCGGGGCTTGAATCCAGCTGCCTGACCTGGCTCCTGCCTGGACCATGCTGGGTAGGTGTTGGGGGGTCCTCTTCTGCCCCACCACTGCCACCTCCATTTTTTTTTTTTGAGACAGAGCCTTGCTCTGTCACCCAGGCTGAGTGCAATGGCACGATCTTGGTTCACCGCAACCTCCACCTCCCAGGTTCAAGCGATTCTCCTGCGTCAGCCTCCCAAGTAGCTGGGATTACAGGCGCCCGCCACCACGCCTGGGTAATTTTTTGTATTTCTGGTAGTGATGGGGTTTCACCGTATTGACCAGGCCAGTCTTCAACTCCTGACCTCAGGTGATCTGCTCGCCTAGGCCTCCCTAAGTGCTGGGATTACAGGCGTGAGCCACTCCCCAGCCAGCAGTGCTCATTTCTTAGGGCTCCAACATCACTGATGTATTTTGGGTGGGGCATCGGTCAGAGCCCAGCTTCCCCATTACAAGATGGGGTGCCAGGCGCTGAGGTGCCACACTCAGCCTGGGTCCCCGAGCAAAGCGTCCCCAGCCTGCCCTGCCCTGTCTGGAAGAGTCCAGCCCCTCCCGGCAGTGGCTCTAGGGAAAGCTCCTGATTAGAGATGAGCCTCTGAGGCTGCCCCTGCCTCCCTCCCTTCCTCCAGCCACCCATCATGGGCCTGAATTGCAACCCTCCCCCAGAGTACCTCCTCCCGAGTGCATTTGGAGGGGATCTCAGAAGACAGAGAAGGAGGCTGGACACAGTGACTCATGTCTGTAATCCCAGCATTTTGGAAAGATCGCCTAAGTTTAGGGGTTGGGGACCAGCCTGGGCAACACAGCGAGATCCTCTCTCTACAAAAAATTTTAAAAGTTAGCTGGGCACGGTGGTATGTGCCTGTAGTTCCAGCTACTCAGGAGGCTGAGGGGTAGGAGGATCATTTGAGCCAGGAGTTGGAGGCTGCAGTGAGCTATGACTTTGCCAATGTCTTCCAGTCTGGGTGACAGAGCGGACACCGTTTCAACAAGAAACAAAGAAGACAGAGAAGGAGCTCAGTGCTCAGGGAAAAGCCTACAGGGGCGCCAGGCCAGAGCCCATTAGGAAGCTCATCCAGGAGAAGGCTTGAGGTCCCAGAGGACCCAGAGGGCTAGGGCTTGGCAGGAAAGGTCCCCTGCAAAAGGAAGGCAGGACAGAGGCGGAGGACGAGCCAGGCCTTGCAGGGCCTGCCCACACCCCGTGCCCGCTCCTCTCTCTCCTACAGATGATGCCAATTCCTATGAGAACGTACTCATTTGCAAGCAGAAAACCACAGAGCCAGGTGAGGCTGCCCAACCAGGGGCAGGCTGGGGCAGGGAGCAGCAGGCCTCCTTGGCCCCTGCACTCTCCACTGCTCAAAGGCCGCCCCCACTTTGAAACCGAAGGCTGTCAGATCCCTGGGTACCTTTGGGTAGAGTCTTGCCCCTAGTATCCTCGGAGGAGGCTCTGTTGGCTCCTGGTGCCTCTGTGAGACTGAGCCGGGGGGGGCCTATTCTCCCTCTCTGCAGTTGCCCAGCAGGACGGCACAGGTGGCCTCTGCAGAGGGGACCACATCCCGTCGCCGGCCCTGAAGACTGGCCCCACTTCTGGTCTCTGTCCCTCTGCCTCCCCGGAAGAAGATGAGGAATTCGAGGATTATCAGAACTCAGCATCCATCCATCAGTGGCGCGAGTCCAGGAGGGTCATGGGTAGGTGGCCAGAAGAGGATGCGGGGTGGCCCACTTAGGGTAGGCTTGAGGGACTGGCCTGGAAGGGTGGGCTGAAAGTGGGCTTCCCTCCAGCCAGTCCAGCTAATCCCACAGTGATGCCTGGGTGCAGGGGCAGCTGCAGAGACCTTGAACCACACAGGACGGCCCTCGGCAGCCACCCAGCCTCCGGGGTGGGGTCAGGTCCTCCCGGGCAGGCCGCCCCGTCCAGCTGCATGCATGCAGTAACACATTCACCTGCTCTCAGAGCAGGATGATCTTCAGCAAATCCCAGAGATGGGACAGACACACACTGCCAGAACCTGTCCGGCATGGCATTTCCCACAGGCTGTTTTGTGGAGTCTGGGGGAATAGTTATGGGTGTCTCCACATGAACCACTCGATGACCTGTCTGCCCACTGGTCTGCAGGGCAACTCCAGAGACAAGCCTCCCCTGGCCCGGTGGGAAGCCCAGACGAGGAGGAGGATGGGGAACCGGATTACGTGAATGGGGAGGTGTCGACCACAGAAGCCTAGGGCAGACCAAGAAAGGTACAGCCCCTGCTCTCCAGCTGCTGTGGGCCAAGGACCAGAGGTCTTGCCAGGCTGCAGGTCCCCCAATCCAAGGGAACAGCCGAGAGTGTGGGTGGAGGGGCCATGGTGGGGGCTGCAGAGTGCACCCATGGGTGCTCCAAGAGAGCAGCTTGGCGACTCTGTTCCTGTGTTCTGGCCAGGGGCATCAGGCAGGGAATTCTGGTGACTTTGGGGGCAAAGGAGTGGGCACCGGGTGGGTCTCCCAACTCCACTGCATCTTCCCGGCTGCCACCTTGGACCAAGTGACAACCTCCCAGAACTTAGTTCCTCACATAGTGCCCCCCTCTCAGACAAGACATCGCACACATGGCTGGGCGCAGTGGCTCACGCCTGTAATCCCAGCACTTTGGGAGGCCGAGGCAGGCAGATCACCTGAGGTCAGGAGTTTGAGACCAGCCTGGCCAACATGGTGAAACTTCATCTCTACTAAAAACACAAAAAATGAGCCAGGCGTGGTGGTGGGCGCCTGTAGTCCCAGTTACTTGGGAGGCTGAGGCAGGAGAATCATTTGAACCCTGGAGGCGGAGGTTGCAGTGAGCGGAGATCGCACCACTGTACTCCACCCTGGGAGACAGAGCGAGACTCCGTCTCAATAAACAAATAAACAGACAAGACATCGCACACAAAGCCTCAGCCCAGCAGGCACTCGGTCAGTGCTGGAAACAGACAGAAGGCGGGGACATTGGGAAATGTAACAGTGGTTGAGAGGCACTGAGGAGCCACCGCAGGCCAGTGAGATGGTGTGATGCTAAGCGTTCACACGTGCACCATCTCTTGGCACCCAAAGCCACAGAGCAGTTAAGCCACCTGCCCAAGGTCACATCTTGGAGTAAGGGGAGGAGATGGAAGCCCCAGTGGTCAGACATCAGACATCAAAGCCCAGGCTGGGTCTACCGCTTGGGAAGCAGGATGGATCCCCAGAGGGTCTTGAAGGCTGCCCAGAGCCCCCACCTGGGAGACCCAGGCCGTCATCTCAGTGAGCAGGCTGGAGGGTGGAAACCACATTGAACCTGGGCGGTCAACAGTCAGCCTCAGGGGCAGGTGCAGGAGTTTGAGCCGAGTGTGCAGAGCCCCACGTCATTCATTCAACCAGTATCCACTGGGCCCTTGCTATGGGCAAGTCCTGCTCTAGGCGCTGGGGACACCAACATAAAGAACAGGAAACCCCTGACCCCTTAGAACTTACGTTCCGGTGGGAGAGATAAAACAGATAGGGCCGGACACAGTGGTCACGCCTATAAATCCTAGCACTTCGGGAGGCTGAGGCGGGAGGATCCTTTGAGCCTCTGAGTTTGAGTTTGTTGCCGGCCTGGGCAACATGGCAAGACCTCTGTTTCTACAAAAAAAATTTTTTTTTTTTTTAATGAGACAGAATATCACTGTCACTCAGGCTGGAGTGCAGTGGCATGATCTCGGCTCACTGCAACCTCTGCCTCCTGGGTTCAAGTGATTCTTGTGCCTCAGCTTTCCAAGTAGCTGGGATTACAGGCACGCGCCACTATGTCCAGCCTCTACAAAAACTTTTCAAATTAGACAGGCATGGTGGTGGATGCCCTAGAGTCCCACTGACTCGTGAGGCTGAGGTGGAAAGATCACTTGAGCCTGGGAGGTCAAGGCTGCAATGAGCCACGGTCGCTGCAGTGAGCTGTGGTCGCGCCACTGCACTCAAGCCTGAGCAATAGGGCAAGACTCCATCTCAAAAAACAAAACAATTTAAAAATTAGCTGGGCATAGTGGTGTGTGCCTGTAGTCCCAGCTACTTGGGAGGCTGAGGCAGGAGGATCACTTGAGCCCGGGAGTTCAAGGCTACAGTGAGCTATGATGGTACGTACCATTGTACTCCAGCCAGGATGACAGAGTAAGACCCTGTCAAAAAAAAAAAAAAAAAAAGAAAACAGGTAAGAAGACATGGCATGTTCACTGGTGGTAAGTCCGGCAGAGATAAACAAAACAGGGAAGCAGGGCAGGAAGTAGTGTGGGGCTGTGGGCACGACGGGGTGTTGCAATTTAAGGAAGGAGGCTAGAGAAGCCTTTCAGAGCTCCCTTCCGCACCCCATCTGGGGGAAGGGCATCCAGGCAGAGGGGACAACGGAGGCCCCAGGGTGGAATGAGCCCCACAGGTCTGAGCAAAGCCGGGGTGGGGAGGAGTGGGTGAGGGGAAACTAGTGGAGGTCGAGGCCGGAGGTGGGGAGGCTGACCAGGCAGGGCCAGCACTTGGGGTTTTACTGCATGAGATGGGAGGGAGGGAGGGAGACAGAAAGGTTGTTTTTTCTTTTTTTTTCATTCCTGTTGCCCAAGCTGGAGTGCAATGGCACAATCTCAGCTTACTGCAACCTCCACCTCCTGGGTTCAAGCGATTCTCCTGCCTCAGCTTAGGATTACAGGGATCTGCCACTACGCCTGGCTAATTTTTTTGTATTTATTTTGTTTTTTGAGAAGGAGTCTCGCTCTGTCACCCAGGCTGGAGTGTGGTGGTGCAATCTTGGCTCACTGCAACCTCTGCTTCCTGGGTTCAGGTTTCTCCTGCCTCAGCCTCCCAAGTAGCTGGACTACAGGCACGTGCCACCACGCCTGGCTAATTTTTTTTTTAGTAGAGATGGGGTTTCGCCATGCTGGTCAGGCTGGTCTCGAACTCCTGACCTCAGGGTCGCCGGCCCACCTCAGCCTCCCAAAGTGCTGGGATTACAGGCGTAAGCCACCACGCCCGGCCAATGGGAAGGTTTTGGACAAAAGACTGGCTGGATGTTTCTAATTCAATTTCTCTGGCTGTTGGGCAGACAAATGGGTACTGGGAGAGTGGGTACAGGAAGCCCAGGAAGGACCCAGGCACTGGTGCCATCTGGGCCAGGGGTGGCAGCAGTGGAGACAGGGGTGGGCAACATGGCAAAACGTTGTCTCCACATAATATACAAATTTGCCAGGTGTAGTGGTGCACACGTGTAGTCCCAGCTACTCAGAGGCTGAGGTGGGAGGATAGCTTGAGTCTAGGAGGTTGAGCTGCTGTGAGCTGTCCCCAAACCAGTGGTTCTGGTTCTCAGGAACTAAATACGGATCAAGGCAAACCTCCTCCTACAAACTTTCCTCTTCATTTAAGGAGCCAAGGCGAAGAGGGACTACTGTGCTCATGGACCTGTTGCTGCCTTCCAAGGACCATTTCCCAGAGCTACTCAACTTTTAACCCCTGCTCCTGGAAGGAGAACCAGCCACCCTGAGGACCACATGGCCAGGCACGCACAGCCCAGGAAAGGACAGTTACCCACAGGAGCTGCAGCCCTGCCACCAAGCCCTCTCCCAACCCGGGCTTTGTAGGGCAGGCACCTGGTACCGAGGGTAACCCGGCTCCTGGTATGGGTGGATGCGCAGGATTTAGGATAAGTTGTCGCCCTGTCCCCATACCTAAACCGTTGTCCAACACTGGTATCTGTGTCCTTTTGTGCGATGAATTTGGATTCCTAATTGCTATTGTTGGTTGCCGGGGTCTTAAAGGATTGATAAGCTTGTCCAGTTAACTTATAGAGGGGGAGCCATATTTAATATTCTGGATTTCAGAGTAGAGATTTCTGTGTTGTCTCCTAGAAAGCATTACATGTAGTTAATTTCAGCATCCTGGTTGGGCGGGGCCCTGGCTCTCTTCCCCTTTAGTGGGACCTCCCCTTTCTTTGGGCTTCAGTTCACTGAGGAAGAAATGAGGCTGTCGCCATCTTTATGCGCTTTCAGTGGAGACGTCATTTGCTATGGACAATAGTGCGTGAGAGTTTAGAGAAGTAGTGACCAGAAAGGGGCAGAGTAGGTCTCCTCCATGGCCCGGAATCCTCCTCTGCTCCAGGGCTGGCCTCTGCAGAGCTGATTAGACAGTAATGTGACTGTCTCATGGGAAGAGCTGGGGCCCAGAGGGACCTTCGGAGTCAGAAATGCTGCCAGAAAAAGTATCTCCTCCAACCAAAACATCTCAATAAAACCATTTTAGTTGAAAAGCAATGATTATCCTGTGTCTCCTTTCCCCTGCTTCAGGTAAAAAACCTTTCATAAAAATACAAAAATTGGCTGGGCATGGTGGTGCATGCCTGTAGTCTCAACTACTTGGGAGGCTGAGGAAGGAAAATCACTTGAACCCAGAAGGTTGCAGTGAATGGTGACTGCACCACTGCACTCCAGCCTGGGCGAAAGAGGGAGACCTTGTCTCAAAAAACATAACCAAATACAAAAAACCTTAAGGGAATGATGGCCACAGCTCCTGTTTAATAAAAAGGGACCCTGAGGGCGTCAGGCCTGCAGATGGGGTCTTAGTTCCCAAGTCCAGCCGTCTTTCTGGGATGGCCCAGGGACTCTTCCCATGAGAAGAAATTAATGCAACAAGTTAGGAAATCCGAAGAAACGTCTAGAACCCAACTGCTGCCCGCGTGTTACTTCACACCCTGAAGTCCTGACTGCACCTCAGGGACAAGCTTCTCTTCCTTGTTTTTTTGTAAGAGTCTCGCTCTGTCACCCAGGCTGGATTGCAGTGGCACCATCTTGCCTCACTACAATCTCTGCCTCCTGGGTTCAAACAATTCTCCTGCCTCAGCCTCCTGAGTAGCTGGGATCACAGGCGTGCACCACCACGGCCAACTAATTTCGTGTTTTAGTAGAGACAGGATTTCTCTGTGTTGGCCAGGCTGGCCTTGAACCCCGATCTCATGTGATCCGCCGGCCTTGGCCTCCCAAAGTGCTGGGATTACAGGCGTGAGCCACTGTGCCCAAATGGGCCAGGTATGGTGGCTAACACCTGTAATGCCAGCACTTTGGGAGGCTGAGGTGGGAGGATTACTTGAGACCAGGAGTTTGTGACCAGTCCCAGCAATATAGCAAGATCCCATTTCTACAAAAAATTAAAAATTAGCTGAGCATCGTGATGCATGCCTGTAGTCCCAGCTACTCAGAAGGCTGAGGTGGGAGGATCACTTGAGGACAGGAGTTTGAGATCAGTCCCAGCAATATAGCGAGACCCATTTCTACAAAAAATTTAAAAATTAGCTGGGCATCATGGTGCATGCTTGTAGTCCCAGCTACTTGGGAGGCTGAGGCTGCAGTGAGTCAAGATTGGCCCACTACACTCTAGCCTGGGCAACAGAGCAAGACCCTATCTATCTTAAAAATAAAAAAAATTAAATAATTAAAAAAAAAAAACGGAAACAAAATAGTATCTTACCAAAAAAAAGGCAATTCTACAAATTAGTAGGAAATTCCCCGGGGAATTCTAAAGCAAGCACAAAGAGTATGGTCTAGAACACAGGAAGGGCGTCACGGTGTTTTCCTGAGGGCTGGGCTGCGTCTCTCCACTCTGCGGCCCTCTCTGAGAGGCTCGCCACCTGGCCATTCTGAGAAGTGAGTCTAAATAGGAAATGACAGCAAACCCTGCCCTCGCCCTGGGGAAGTGGCCCCTTCAGGCTTCTAGAAGAACCGAGATGAGCTTGTGGGTCTACTATCTAATCGCCTTTTCTACTTGTAGGCTGCCAAGGCCAGTAGAGACAGGAAGCTGGTTTTCCTCGAGGCTTCACGTGGTCACCTTATTGCCGACAAACACTGCAAGGCTTTATTAGCTAAAATGTCAACCCACACACAGATCAGAGACCACCCTTAGCTCCTCTGCACCTTTCCACCCCGTACCACATCAGTGGGGCGGAGGCTGAACGCAAACACTCGTGAGGCACAGATGTCCTAGAAGCAATCATGAAAGCCACGGGAGTTTATTTATTTAAATTATTTCCCCCCAGACAGAGTCTCTCTCTGTCACCCAGGCTGGAGTGCTGTGGCGTGATCTTGGCTCACTGCAACCTCCACCTCCTGGGTTCA
>NW_012113142.1:3448075-3458676 GCF_000951035.1 Colobus angolensis palliatus
AGGCTCAGCTGGGAGGATTGCTTGAGCCCAGGACTGTCTCGATCTCCTGACCTTGTGATCCGCCCGTCTCGGCCTCCCAAAGTGCTGGGATTACAGGCTTGAGCCACCGCGCCCGGCCCAATTTATTTCTTAAAAGGATAGTTCTTTCAAAGACACTGTTAAGAAACTGGGTGGGCGGCGGCACGGAAAGCCAGGCTAGAGGAAAATATTTATATATCTGATAAAGAACTTGCATCCAGACTATAAAGAATTCTCAAAAATTCAGTAATAAAGGCTGTAATCCCAGCACTTTGGGAGGCCAAGGCAGGTGGATCACGAGGCCAGGAGTTGAGACCAGCCTGATCAACATGGTGAAACCCCATCTCTACTAAAAATACAAAAATCAGCCAGGCATGGTGGCGCATGCCTGTAATTCTAGCTACTCGGGAGGCTGAGGCAGGAGAATCACTTGAACCTGAGAGGCAGAGGTTGCAGTGAGCCGAGATAGCACCACTGCACTCCAGCCTGGGCAACAGAGCAAGACTCCATCTCAAAAATAAATAAGTAAATAAATAAATTCAGCAATAAAAAACAAACAACCCAATTAAAAAATGGGTAGATTTAGACCTGGAGCAGTAGCTCACACCTGTAATCCCAGCACTCTGGGAGGCTAAGGCAGGAGGATCACTAGCCCAGGGCTGGAGATCAGCCTGGACAACACAGCAACACCCAAACTCTACAAAAAAAAGAAAATAAAAACGATCTAAGCGTAGTGGCACACGCCTGTAGTCCCAGCTACTCGGGAGCCTGAGGTGGGAGGATTGCTTGAGCCTGGAAGGTTGAGGCTGCAGTGAACTATGATTGCACCACTGCATTCCAGCCTGGGTGACAGAGCAAGACCCTGTCTCTCAAAAACATAAAAGATGAAGGCAAGGTGCAGTGGCTCACACCCGTAATTCCAGCACTTTGGGAGGCCGAGGAGGGAGGATCACTTGAGCCTGGGAGTTCAAGACCAGCCTCAGCAACACGGGACACTCCGTGTCTACCAAAAATATAAAAAATGTAAAACTTTAAAAAATGGGTACATATGAATAGATGCTTCATCAAAGAAGACTCTGGAAGGCAAACGAGCACATGATTAAATGCTCAGCATATTAATTAGGGAAACGCAAATTAAAGCCACAATGAGAGCTCATCACATGCCTATTAGGTTATTTGGTGGTTGTTATTTATTTTATTTTATTTTTTTTGAGAAGGAGTCTCACTCTTGTCGCCCAAGCTGGAGTGCAGTGGTGTGATCTCAACCTCCTGCAACCTCCACCTCCTGGGTTCTAGCGACCCTCCTCCCTCAGCCTCATGAGTAGCTGGGATTACAGGCGTGAGCCACTGCAACCGGTCATCACACACCTATCAGAATGGTTTAAAAACCAAACTGAGCACTCCGCGTGGCGAGTAGGTTAAGCATGCTCCGGAATGCTGCTGGGAATGCATGTACTGCAGTCACTTTGGAAAACCGTTCAGCAGTTCCTTATGGAGTAAAACATACACTTATCATTTTCCCAGGCAATCCTGGGAACTTACTTGGGAAAAAGAAAAACTTAACATTTGCATTCACACTAATCCATATATGCAAATGTTTACACTGGCTTTATTCACAGTCATCACAATCTGTAAACCCAAATGTCCTCCAGCTGATGAACAGATGAGTAAACTGTGGTACGTACACACGATGGATTACTTCTCAGTGATACAACGGACTGACGCATGGATGGAAGTACCAACGTGGACACATCTGAAAGGCATTTCTGCTACAGTGAAAGAAAGAAGCCAGACTCACAAGGCTAAGTTCTACATGATTCCATTTATGATATTCTGGAAAACTGTGTCCCCCAAACAGAAACTGTATCAGTAGTCTCCAAGTGGCAGTCAGGGAGGGGGCTGGCTTCAAAGGGACACGTGAGTTGTTCTGGGGTGACAGATTCTGCATCCTAATGGTGATGGTTTTTGCGTGACTGACGGCATGTATCCTGTACCTAATAGGCTGAATTTTATTCTATGTAAATTAAACCTCAATTAATCTGACCTTGAAAATCAATCAATCAATCAATAGACAAGAGAGCCTTGAATGAAGAAAATCAGGACTGTGTGAAACAAACTTGGTCCTCAGGACAATCAGCCACGTTGATTTAGTTTGGACGTCTGCCCCTCCCAATCTCATTTGGAATTTGGTCCCCAATGTTGGGATGTTCGGGTCACGAGGACGATCCCACGTGAATGGCTTGGTGCCTGCCCCAAGGTAGTGAGTTCTGGATCAATTAGGTCCCTGGAGAGCTGGCTGTTCAAATGGGCCTGGCACCTCCCTCCGTTCTCTTGACAGCCGATCTCTGCACGCACAGGCTCTCCCTTCCCCTTCCAACATGAGCGGAAGCAGCCTGAACCCCTCCCTAGAGGCAGATGCTGGCATCACGCTACATGTACAGCCTGCAGAACTGTGAGCCAAATCAACCTCTTTTCTTTCTACATGACCCCATCTCTGGTATTCCTTTATAGTAACTCAAAGGGACTATGACACACCCTCCCTCCCGCTGCAGCTGGGAAACACTGAGCGCCTTCTAGGTGCCAGGCCTGTGAGCAAAAAGAGAAAGCGAAGCCAGGGCCCACAGTCTTTTATTTTGTTTTGAGACAGTCTCGCTCTGCTGCCCAGGCTGGACTGCAGTGGTGCGATCTTGGATCACTGCAACCTTCCAAGTTCAAGTGATCCTCCTCCCTCAGCCTCCCAAGTAACTGGGATTACAGGCGTTTGCCACTGCGTCCAGCTAATTTTTGTATTTTTAGTAGAGAGGGGGTTTCACCACGTTGGCCAGGTTGGTCTCGAATGCCTGACCTCAGGTGATGTGCCCGCCTTGGCTTCCCAAAGTGCTGGGATTACAGGTGTGGGCCACGGCACCCAGCCACTATGGCCCACACTCTTGAGGACAGAGGCACTTCTACACTCTCACTGACCTTGATAAACTCCAGTTTCAGGTATTCTGCCATTTGGAAAGTTTTACACACTCGAAAGATGTTGCCAATGATATCTTCTGGTGAGTAACCCAGATGCCACAGATGAGCAAGAATCTAGACAAAGGAGATAGAAAAGGCTGCTTAACACTTTAAACTGTAAGAAACCATGTGATTTTGAGACTCATCCCAGCTGGTGGGGCCCACCCTTCAGGTCACATGGGGTTACTTTAACTGATTTTCATGGCAGATAGAGAGATAACATTGCAAATGTATTTTTGATTTGCTTAAATATTTTTTTTTCAGTAATATAAAGATGGAGTCTTGCTATGTTGCCCAGGCTGGTCCCAAGTTCTTGGTCTCAAGCAATCCTCCTGCCTTGACTTCCCAGTGCTGGGATTACAGGCAGGAGCCACTGAGCCCAGCCTATTGCAAATGTTTTAAGCTGTGTTGCAAAATGGTATACTACCACACCCATGTAATCTCTTGATCCAGAGCTCTTAAAACGCTTTATTAATCTGATGACTAGGTACAGCAGAGTGGAAAAAGCAGACTATTCATCTGCTAGCTTCACCCAGCTGCAGTCCCAATGCAACCTCTGCAGGACGAGCCCGCAGCACACCCTGACTGGGTAATCCCAGCCTCTGCTTCCCACCCACCTGCCCCGCCCAGGCTGCAGGGACTTTTTTGCCTTTGCTTTGGCATCTTGGGGTGAATTCAGGGGGGCAGAGAAGCTCTGTGCCCACAAATCTGAAGGCTTTCTTCAGGTCCACTCAGGGACCTGGGCCTGAGTCTCTGCTCAGCCTCCCCGCCTTGCACTCCGGTTTCACATTAGGTGGAACTCTGCCCTAAACCCAGCCAACTTCCAGCCTAGTTTGTTAGGGGGTAGGCAGAGGGAAACTATGATTGGTTATTTACCTTGAACCACACCAACCACACCACACCCACGTGGCTTGAGGTCACCTGAGCCCTAGCCACACCTGCTGGAATCTGCTCATGGCACCCAGTCCCATTGTCAGGGTAGAATCTTCCTGCTCCCTCCTTCCCTGGCTAGCTGGGGGCTGCTGGGTCCCAGAATGCCTGTGCCTATGAGAATGGATGGGGACACCTCCCTTAACCGGAGAGAAGATGGCTTCCCTGGAGAAGGAGCTAGGCTGGTCTTTCCTCCTGACTCTGGCTGACAAATTTCTCTTGCAGAGGATATAATTACAGGAGAAAAACACCATTTTGAATTCTAGTTCTACTGCTTTTAAACCATATGACTTAGGGCTGGGTATAGTGACGTGTGCCTGTAGTCCCAGCAACTTGGGAGGCTGAGGTGGGAGGATCGCCTGAGCCTGAGAGGTTGAGGCTATAGTGAGCTGTGACTGCGCCACTGCATTCTAACCTGGGCAACAGAGTAAGACTCTGTTTCTAAAAAAAATAATAAATAAGAAATAAACACAGAGATTTAGGACAAGGAATTCAGCCTCTCTGAATCAGTTTTCTCATCAGTAAAGTGCACCCAACTCTTGGCACGATTTTTTTTTCCAGCTCCTAAACAGATTAACACATAGCACGATACTAATAATTTTTTTTTTTTTTCCTGAGACAGGGTCTTACTCTGTCCCCAGGCTGGGGTGCAGTGGCGCAAGCAAAGCTCACTGCAGCCTTGACCTCCAGGGCTCAAGAAATCCTCCTGCCTCAGCCTCCCAAGTAAGATTTCAAGAATTAATGGAGTGATGTGTATAATGTCCCTGGCACTAGAAGGGCTCCCTCTCTCCTCTGCCCAAGAAGTGAGTGGTTCCTCTGCCAGGACGGGGGGAAGGAGGCCAACCTTGTAGGCTTCGTCGATGTTGGCATTCACACAGTGCTGGATCATCTCTTTCACCAGCAGTGGGTGGGGCTCGTCACAGACCTGGCCAAAGGGAAAGGAAAGGCGGTCAGGGCTGGTAGGGACGATGTGACCGGGGAGGCCCCAACACACCAACTTCCGGGCAATCTATGGGTGAAACTACTCAACCTGTTGTTATCATCAAATTCTCCAGCAACCAGAATGAGTTTGGGGAATGCCCCTCTCACCACGAAAGAGAAGTGCTTCCAGCACCAGGAAGATAAATGTCCCAAACACAAGACAGATGAACAAGAGAGCAACCGAGGGCCTGTGAAGGATGCTCACTCAGGGACAGCTTTAAAACCACCAGCCACCTGTCTTAGATCACTTGGGGGGCCACTTGCCCAGAACCACTTGGAATTCACTTTAGAACCGGGAGGTCCTTTGGGCCAATTCCCACCTCCAGCCCGGAGTAGGAACTGGCCTTCCCTGCAAAGGGTCCCCTAGCCTCAGCCTGACACCCTAAAGGAGGGGTCCCACTGCTCCAGCAGGCGGGCGGATGGTGCTGGGGACTCGTTCCTCCCTGAGCATTCCCCGCACTGGCACGAGGCTCTGCCTCCGGTACAATGTCGACCCCTAAATCTTCCGATGAAAGTCTCCTGACGGCTCCAGAGGCCACCCACACCTGCCCTTGCCTTTTCCCAGTAGAAGCCATGGTTTCCTGCGCCCTCGGTGACCCTCCAAGACAAAACAGGGCCCAAACCATCACCGCTGTTTCTGAGCGGGCCTCCCTTTCCTAAGTGGCCTCGAAAATGCGTTCACTGCCCAGGTCTACCCAGATGCTTCAAAAATAGCTTGTCTGTTGTCCACAAACCTGGTAAGAAAGAGCTATAGACTGAAATCTGGACAGCCCTTCCTAGTTTCTACCCAAATAAGGAGGAAATGAGTCTCCCAAATGGCATTTAGATGCTGAGTTATCAGGATGTGGAAGCAGTTTTCAAAAGAATTCCAAAGAGAAAAACATTTTGCCGACATGGAAGAGTAAGTGAGAGCCCTTTTCCTCGGCCTGGCTTTGAGGGTTGCTACCCACCCTCCAGGGGCAGAAGTGGGGAGAAGGGTATGGCATTGCAGAAAAAAACCCAGGGTGTGGGGTCTGAAGGCTGCTGGGGAATAGCACAGTGCTCCTGCCTGCCCTTTAGGGGCCAGGGGGTCCCACGTCATCACTCACAATGTGATGGTAAGAACCTCTGTGCAGGGAAGTCGCTGGGATCAAGTAAGACGTTGTCAGAAATTGCTTGGCCCTGAGTCGGACCCATCAGTGGTCCTCCCTCACCTACCACACACAAGTGACATTCCAGGTCCCCCGAAACTCTCCAACTTGTGCAGCAAAAGCAGCAACAGGGAGAGGACAGATAGAAGCAGGGTGGGCTCCCCGGCACTCACGAGAGCAGCTGGGTGTTCGTCCCCGCTGCCAGCCCAGCCCCTCAGCCCCGCTGGCCCCCGCAGGGAAGCATGGCTTCTGCTGACGGTACCACCCACACCAGCGCTTGTACCTTGAACACGTTCTCACTGTTAATGAAGCCAAATCCTGAGAAGGTGGACTGCAGGTTGTTCAGCGCCTGTTCAGGAGCAAACACATGTCAGGATGATTTTTATATTTATTTCTTTTTGGGTAGAGGCGGGAGTCTCGCTATGTTGCCCAGGCTGGTCCGGAAAGCAGAGAATACTTCTCAGTACACTCCGCGAGTTCTCCACTAGCATGGTGCCTGGCAGCTACTAAGAACCAGAGTTAAGTGTTCGGTGAATGGCTGAATGAATCAATGCACAACTCAGTGTGATTTGGGGAAGGGAAAAGAACGTAAAGGATTCCCGACACTGCTGAGAGCCCTGCCAGGGCTGGTAGCCATGACTTTGTGGGTGCCACATTTGGTAATATGCCTGTCTGCAACAGCGGCCTGGGTGGCTAGGGGGTTGTCAGATGGATAAGCTCATATGATTGGGGTTCAGCAGGGCAGAAGTGAACCAAAGCAAGCAGCTGAGAGAGCGATGAGGAAGAGCAAGCGATCCTCCCACCTCTGCCCCCCAAAGTGCTGGGATGACAGGTGTGAGCCATGGCACCAGGCCAAGAGTGACTTTTTTTTTTTTTTTTGACAGAGTCTCACTCTGTCACCAAGCATGGAATGTAGTGACACAATCTCGAGTCACTGCAACCTCTGCCTCCCAGGTTCAAGCGATTCTCCTGCCTCGGCCTCCTGAGTAGCTGCGATTACAGGCACCCACCATCATGCCTGGCTGTTGTTTATTTATTTTTTTCTTTTGAGATGGAGTCTCGCTGTCGCCCAGGCTGGAGTGCAGTAGCGCTATCTCGGCTCACTACAAGCTCCGCCTCCCGGGTTCACGCCATTCTCCTGCCTCAGCCTCCCGAATAGCTGGGACTACAGGCACCCACCACCATGCCTAGCTCATTTTTTGTATTTTTAGTAGAGATGGGGTTTCACAGTGTTAGCCAGGATGGTCTCGATCTCCTGACCTCGTGATCCACCCACCTCGGCCTTCCAAAGTGCTGGGATTACAGGCGTGAGCCACCGCGCCTGGCCATGCCTGGCTAATTTTTATATATTTTTTAGTAGAGACAGGATTTCACCATGTCGGCCAGGCTGGTCTCGAACTCCTGATATCAGGTGATCCACCTGCCTCAGCCTCCAGGGTGTCTTTTAATCCGAGCTAGACAGCCTACTGTCCAAGGAGGGTGCCGGGTCTCCATCTCTTTCTCTTGTACCTTGTGCAGCTGTCACTTCCCTCCCCTTCCCCATGGAAGGGGCATGGCAGGCACGGGACACCCACGCCTGAATGGTAGTGGCCCACATACCTGCCTCATGTCTCCCTGGGCTGTGAAGATGATGGCTTCCAGGCCGTCATCAGTGTAGGGTACCCTCTCCTTCTCGATAACATTCATCAGCCTGGCGAGGATCTGGGCGTCGGTCAGCTTTGTGTAGCGGAGGACTGCGCAGCGGGACTGAATGGGCTCTGAACAGAGACGGGACGGCAGTGAGGCTTCCCTGCGGAGGCCAGCATCACCCTGCTAGCTCTTTGGTTACAAGGCTGCAGCTGCATAATCCACACAGCCCCAGGCACTCAGTAGAGACTTGGGAGGCTGAGGCAGTAGGATCACTTGAGGTCAGGAGTTCGAGACCAGCCTGG
Organism: Colobus angolensis palliatus; assembly: GCF_000951035.1. Classification (NCBI taxonomy): domain Eukaryota; kingdom Metazoa; phylum Chordata; class Mammalia; order Primates; family Cercopithecidae; genus Colobus; species Colobus angolensis. The sequence goes on from NW_012113142.1 coordinate 3,456,069, forward strand.
ACAACATGGTGAAACATGGTGTGGTGTCACACATCTGTAATCCCAGCTACTCAGGAGGCTGAGGCAGGAGACTAACTTGAGCCCGGGAGGCGGAGGCTGAAGTGTGCCAAGATCACACTACTGCATTCCAGCCTGGACAACAGAGCAAGGCTGTCTCTCAACAAATAAGTAAATAAATAAATAAATAAATGAGAGAGAGAGAGACTTGGTAAAAACAGGGTGATATGTCAAGGTGTCAACCAATAAGCAATGATGAGGCCTCAGCTGGCACTGCCCGGCATGGCCTTGGCTAGCCACGGCTTCCAGACGGGGAAATGATCCTCCAGTAGAGATACATCCACGTGCCACAAGTCTTCAGATAAGTCAGCCCCGGCCCAGATGGACTCTGGAATTGGTGTGTGCTGGACGTTGGCCCTTCTGGGCACATGATAATTCAATCTGAATGGGCCACCCCAGTTTATTTCTTTTTTTCATAGACAGGGTTTTGCTATGTTGCCCAGGCTGCTCTTGAACTCCTGGCTTCAAGTAGTCCTCCGCCTCAGCCTCCCAAAGTGCAGGGATTACAGGTGTGAGCCACCATGCCTGGCCAGTTTCTTTCTTTTTCTTCTTCTTCTTTTTTTTTTTTTCTGAGACCAAGTCTTACTCTGTTTTCCAGGCTGGAGTGCAGTGGTGTGATCTAGGCTCACCGCAACCTCCACCTCCCAGGTTCGAGTGATTCTCCCGTCTCAGTAGTTGGGATTACAGGCACACGCTACCATGCCTGGCTAATTTTTTTATTTTTAGTAGAAATAGGGTTTCACCATGTTGGCCAGGTTGGTCTCGAACTCCTGACCTCAGGTGATCCACCTGCCTCGGCCTCCCAAAGTGCTGGGATTACAGGCATGAGCCACTGTGCCCTGCCAAATCAAGAACTAGGAATGCATTTTTCTCCATTTCATCACTGGCATCTGGAAAGCAGAGAATATTTCTCATTAAACTCCACGAGTTCTCCACTAGCATGGTGCCTGGCGGCTACTAAGAACCAGAGTTAACTGTTCGATGAACGGCTGAATGAATCAATGCACAAATCAGGCGATTTGGGAAAGAGAAAATTGTAAAGGATTCCTGACACTGCTGAGAGCCCTGTCAGGGCTGGTAGCCATGAGTTTGTGGGTGCCACATTTGGTAATGTGCCTGTCTGCAACAGCAGCCTGGGTGGCAAGGGGGTTGTCAGATGGATAAACTCATATGGTTGGGGTTCAGCAGGGCAGAAGGCAAAGAAAGCAGCTGAGAGAGCGATGAGAAATGAGGAAAGAGGACAGCTGGGCTGTGCAGGCAGCCTGTGTCAGAAAGAGAAGGATGGGCCAGCCGCAGTGGCTCACACCTATAATCCCAGCACTTTGGGAGGCCGAGGCAGGTGGATCACTCGAGGCCAGGAGTTCTAGACCAGCCTGGGCAACATGATGAAACCTCGTCTCTACCAAAAATACAAAAATTAGCTAGGCATGGTGGCACAAGCCTGTAATCCCAGCTACTGAGGAGGCTGAGGTAGGAGAATCACTTGAATCTGGGCGGCAGAGATAGCAGTGAGCTGAAATCGCACCACTGCACTATAGCCTGGGTGACAGAGGGAGACTCTAAAAAAAAGGAAAGAGAAGGATGTGAAACCAGCAGGAAGTTGACAGACCAGAGCACTCTTGGGACCTGGGGCGGGACAAACCCGTGCAGAAGCAGACAGACTGCAAGGAGGGAGGTGGAAGGGCAAACAGTAAGGTCAGAGAGAAGATGGACTGCAGGATTTCAGAGAGGCTTCCCGGAGGCAACAAATTCCAATGTACAGATACTGCCTATGCCAAGTGCTCAGAGCACACGAATAGCACAAGAGGTATCTAGAGAGCGACTATGATCGTGACACTGTGCAGGGGACATCAACAATGTCCTGTGTGCCTCCAAGAGTGCAAGAGGGAGACAGACCTGGGGCTCCAATCCCAGCTGCTCTTGCACTTGCTCTGGGACTTTGGGCAAACTACTCAACCTCTCCAAGTTGGCTTTCTTTCCCTTTTTTCCTTAGATCCTAAACATCAGGATGAGCTCCAGTTTACTCATCTCTAAAGTGAAGCTAATAATACCTCCTTATAGGATTATATAAGATTAAATTTAAAAGTTGATTACAATGGGAAACATGTTGTGCATAATATATACAATTTTTCCTTGTCAATTAAAAAAATATAAATTTAAAAATTTGATTATACAGTGCTTGGCCCATGCTATGCAATCAAAAAATCCCTACTCTTCCAGTGCTAATGAGCCAAGGCGAGGCCAGGTGCAGTGGCTCACACCTGTAATTCCAGCACTTTGGGAGGCCTAGGCAGGCGATCACGAGGTCAGGTGTTTTGAGACCAGCCTGGCCAACATGGTGAAACCCCATCTCTAATTAAAAAAAAAAAATTAGCTGGGTGTGGTGGTGTGGGCCTGTAATCCCAGCTATTCAGGAGGCTGAAGCACAAGAATTGCTGGAATCTCGGAGGTAGAGGTTGTAGTGATCCGAGATTGCACCATTGCACTTTAGCCTAGGTGACAGAGTGAGACTTTGTCTCAAAAAAAAAAAAAAAAAAAAAAAAAAAAAAAA
>NW_012113142.1:3458726-3475773 GCF_000951035.1 Colobus angolensis palliatus
AAATCCAGGTGTGGTGGCACAGGCCTGTGGTCTCAGCTGCTGGGAGGGTGAGGCAGGAAGATCACTTGAGCACAGGAGTTTGAGGCTGCAGTGAGCTGTGATGGCACCACTGCACTCCAGCCTGAGCGAAGAGGGAGACCATGCCTATAAAAAAGAAAAAAGCCCAGGTGAGCCCCACGTGGACCCCCAGCCACCCAAAGCTCCCACTCACCGATGATCTTATCCGAAGCGTTACAAGCAAGGGCGAAGCGAGTGGTTTTAGAGTAGATTTCCATGGTTCTCCTCAAGGCTTGCTGGGCTCCATCGGTCATGCTGAGAAGAAAAACAGGTTTGTAAGTGGGACCCAGGGCCCGTGCGACACAAACCGCTCCGTACACAAAAACTCAGGACAGAGAAATGCCCAACGTTCCAAATGAGGGTCTCATCAGAAGTACATAGGCCACTGCTCTAATGCTAAAACCCGCAGGCCGCTCTCTCAAAGACTGTGCAAACTGCATTTAGTACCCACAGCATCAGAACAGCCCTCAAGTGAAATTCACGAAAACCACCATCTAGAGGGGCTGCCATCACACTTGTGGGAATCGGTTCCTCTCCAGCCCTTCATGACATCAAATTCAAGAGAAGAGTCATGACACCAGCTGCCTACTTTCCTTTCTTCCTTTTTTTCTTTAAAGAGACAGGTTCTTTTTCAATTTTAATTAATTAATTTATTTATTTAGATGGAGTCTCGCTCAGTTGATTTATTTATTTATTTATTTAGACGGAGTCTCGCTCTGTCGCCCAGGCCGGAGTGCAGTAGTGCCATCTTGGCTCACTGCAAGCTCTGCCTCCCGGGTTCACGCCATTCTCCTGCCTCAGCCTCCCGAACAGCTGGGACTACCGGCGGCCGCCACCACGCCCGGCTAATTTTTTTGTATTTTTAGAAGAGACGGGGTTTCACTGTGTTAGCCAGGATGGTCTCAATCTCCTGACCTCGTGATCCGCCTGAAGAGACAGGTTCTTGCTGTCACCCAGGCTGCAGTGCAATGGTGTGATCATAGCTCACTGCAGCCTCGAACTCCTGGGCTCAAGCCATCCTCCCATCTCAAGAGGCTGATGCAGGAGGACCACTTGAGACCAGCTTGGGCAACATAGTTAGAGCTCTATTTCTACAAAAAATTTAAAAAAAATACAAAAAAGCCTGTTTACCAGATTATCATAATGCAGAGCACGGCCTGTAACATTAAAAGGAAAAACCAGGATACAAAAATTATATATATTATGATCTCAACTATGTAAACATTGATAGTGTATAAAAAGAGAAGAAATAAAGCAAACTATTAATGGTCGGGCATAGTGGCTCATGCCTGTAATCCCAGCACATTGGGAGGCCAAGGTGGGCAGATCTCTTGAAATCAGGAGTTCAAGACCAGCCTGGCCAACATGGCAAAACTTCAACTCTACTAAAAATACAAAAAAAAAAAAAAAATTGTCTGGGCGTGGTGGCGCACGTCTGTAGTCCCAGCTACTCGCAAGGCTGAGACAGGAGAATCATTTGAACCCAGGAGGCAGAGGTTGCAGTGAGCCAAGATCATGCCACTGCATTCCAGCCTGAGTAACAGAGTGAGACTCCAACTAAAATAAATAAATAAAAACACAGCAAACTATTAATATATTCTAAATTTTCTTCAAAGAACATGAATTACTGCTACATTATAAAAAATTTTTTTTTTTTTTGAGACAGTCTTGCTCTGTTGCCCAGGCTGGCGTGCACTGGCACCATCTCGGCTCACTGCAACTTCTGTCTCCCAGGAACAAGCGATTCTCCTGCCTCAGACTCCCTAGTACCTGGGATTACAGGCACCATTACACTCCAGCCTGGGTGCCACCACATCTGGCTAATTTTTATATTTTTAGTAGAGACAGGGTTTCTGTGTTGGCCAGGCTGGTTTTGAACTCCTGACCTCAAGCAATCCGCCCACCTTAGCCTTCCAAAATGTTGGGATTATAGGCGTGAGCCACCACACCTGGTCCTAAAAAAAATTTATTTCGCCGGGCACAGCATCTCATGCCTGCAATCCTAGCACTTTGGGAGGCCGAGGCAGACAGATCACTTGAGGCCAGGAGTTTGAGACCAGCCTGGGTAACATAGTGAGACGCTGCCTCTAGGGGGAAAAAAAAAAAAAAAAGCTGGTTGCAGTTGCACAAGCCTGTAGTCTCCGCTACTTGGGAGGCTGAGGTGGAGGATCATTAGAGCCGAAGAGTTCAAGGCTGCAGTGAGCTATGATTGTGCCATTGTACTCTAGCCTGAGCAACACAGTAAGACCCTGTCTCAGAAACAACAACAAAAACACAACGTTATAGCGTTAGGGTTCTATATTCTTTTTTTAATGTCATTTCAATTTTTTTTTTTTTTTTTTTGAGATGGAGTTTCGCTCTTGTTGGCCAGGTTGCAGTGCAAATGGTGTGATCTCAGCTGACAGCAACCTCTGCCTCCCAGGTTCAAGCAATTCTCCTGCCTCAGCCTCCCAAGTAGCTGGGATTACAGGCATGTGCCACCATACCGGCTAATTTTGTACTTTCAGTAGAGACGAAGTTTCTCCATGTTGGTCAGGCTGGTCTCAAACTCCTGACCTCAGGTGATCCGCCTGCCTCGGCCTCCTGAAGTGCTGGGATTACAGGTGTGAGCCACCAAGCCTGGACTCAGACTCTTCATTTATACCAACCACAGTGTTGTGATGGTTGCACAACATTGCAAATGTACTAAATGCCACTGAAATGTACACTTCAAAACAGTTAAAATGGTAAATTTTATGTTACGGTTAATTATGTCCATTTAACCACAATAAAAAATTTTACAGGCCAGGCACAGTGGCTCACACCTATAATCTCAGCATTTTGGGAGGCCAAGGTAGGTAGATCACCTGAGGTCAGCAGTTCGAGACCAGTCTGGCCAACGTGGCGAAACCGTCTCTACTAAAAATACAAAAATTAGGCTGGGCTTGGTGGCTCACGCCTGTAATCCCAGCACTCTGGGAGGCTGAGGCGGGCGGATCACGAGGTCAGGAGATTGAGACCATCCTGGCTAACAGAGTGAAACCCCATCTCTACTAAAAATACAAAAATCAGCTGGGCGTGGTGGTGTGCGCCTGCAGTCTCAGCTACTTGGGAGGCTAAGGCAGGAGAATCACTTGAACCTGGGAGGTGGAGGTTGCAGTGAGCTGAAATCACGCTACTGCACTCCAGCCTGGGTGATAGAGCGAGACTCTGTCTCAAAAAATAAATAAATACAAATACAAACACAAAAATTAGCTGGGCATGGTGGCAGGTGCCTGTAGTCCCAGCTACTTGGGAGGCTGAGGCCAGGAAACTGCCTGAACCTGGGAGGCGGAGGTTGCAGTGAGCAGAGATTGTGCCACTGTACTCCAGCTTGGGTGACAAGTAGAAACTCCATCTCAAAACAAACAAACAAAAACAAAAAACACTTCATTTAAATTATTAATGTAAGAGATGCTGAAACCAGCACATTACATGAATGACTATCTTAGACAAATGTCTGTAAGTTACTTAATAAAGAAAAGATTTAAGGTGCAGGCACCTATTAAATTGCTTGTTGAAGATATAAACAAATCTACCATAAAAGTGCTTTTTATCCTGATTGAATAAAGTCCAAAAAGAGATTTAGAGATCAAGGTCAAAATATATTTGGCAAAGCACTCTACCTGTCTGCTTCATCCAGAATGATGATCTTATGTCGGCCTTTAGGAAGAGTGACTTTTTGTTGAGCGAACATTTTAATTTTATTCCTCACAACGTCAATGCCCCTGAAAGAATAACAAGATTTTACCGGCACCTTCTGAGACAAATTCAGTTGCCTTCACGAGGACTTTTTTTTTTTTTGAGACAGAGTCTCGTTCAGTCGCCCAGGCTAGAGTGCAGTGGCTGGATGGATCTCGGCTCACTGCAAGCTCCGCCTCCCAGGTTTACGCCATTCTCCTACCTCAGCCTCCCGAGTAGCTGGAACTACAGGTGCCCGCCACCTCGCCCAGCTAGTTTTTCTGTATTTTTTAGTAGAGACGGGGTTTCACTGTGTTAGCCAGGATGGTCTCCATCTCCTGACCTCGTGATCCACCCGTCTCGGCCTCTCAAAGTGCTGGGATTACAGGTTTGAGCCACCGCGCCCGGCCTACGAGGACTTTTAAACAATCGGTGTATCAGGGACTGCAAGACCCAATTTCCATTTTTGAGTTTTTTGGGGGGGCAATTATAACTATTTATAAGGATTGAGATTTTATGCATTTGTTCCTTCTTGGAGTTCTTTCAAAGAACAAAGAAAATATACACTTTTTTTTTTTTTTTTAGACAGGGTCTCGCTGTGTCATCCAGGCTTGAGTGTAGTGACCCTCTTGGCTCACTGCAACCTCTGCCTCCCAGGTTCAGTGAGCCAGGATCGCACCACCGCACCCCAGCCTGGCAATAATTAGAGACTCTGTCTCAAAAAAAAAAAAAAAAAAATCCTCATCCTTCAGTTTTTTAACTGCATTGCTTGAGATACCGTATTATCTTTCAAAAGATATAACAGAAGTGCAAATACACCACCTTTGTTATCTTGTAAGCGTTCACTGACCACAGCCAAGAATTCAAAATTTTTCATTTTCCACCCACAACAGGCAAGAGAAAAAAACTGACAGGACTCTTCCTAACTATTAGGTGAATCAGAAAATAACTGCAATGTAGGCCAAGCATGGTGGCTGACACCTGTAATCCCAGCACTTTGGGAGACCGAGGTAGGTGGACCACTCGAGGCTAGGAGTTTAAGATCAGCCTGGCCAACATGGTGAAACCTCATCTCTACTAAAAATACAAAAATTACCTGGGCGTGGCTGCACACTCCTGTACTCCTGGCTACTCGGGAGGCTGAGGCACGAGAATCGCTTGAACCCAGGAGGTTATGGTGAGTCGAGATCGTGCCACTGCACTCCAGCCTGGGTGACAGAGCGAGACTCTGCCTCAGAAAAAAAAAAAAGGAAAGAAAGAAAGAACTGAAAAGAAAAGAACTGCAGAGACACCAATAGCGACACTCTAGACTCTGCTGATGGTGAAACTGATCATATAAGCAAAATCTCAGACTATGAATCTTCAGATGCCAATATCCTCCATACATTTTCCCAAACTGAAGAATCAAAGACTGAACAATATGCAGCTATCCCTCGGTGTTCCTGAGGACTGGTGCTAGGCCCCTCCTCAGACACCAAAATTCACTTATGCCCAAGCCCCTTATATGAAATGGTAATTTGCATGTTAATTAGCTGGGATTACAGGCGCCCGGCACCACACCCAGCTAATTTTTGTATTTTTAGTAGAGATGGGGTTTCACCATGTTGGCTAGGACGGTCTCAAATTCCTGACCTCAGGTGATCCACCGGCCTTGGTCTCCCAAAGTGCTGGGATTACAGGTGTGAGCCACCGTGCCCAGCTGAGAAAAAGTTTTTGAAAATTTCCAAGAAAAAAAAATAATAAACCAGCAAGTTGACAAGTGAGCAATGCTCTTTCACTGGGAAGGGGTGGAGGAAATCACATAGCTGGCAAGGCCAACTTTGAATACAACCCAATGCTGAGAAAGGCTGTTTCTGTAACAATTCTCAGTGCAGAGCACCCGCCCCACTGCAGGTCTGACTCTAAGACCTACCTGTCGTTTGAAGCATTGAGTTCCAACACGGCATCTTTGAGTGCCGGGCCCAGCAGGGCCCGGGCCAAGCACAGAATGCTCGTGGTCTTACCGGTTCCTGGCGGGCCCTGGGAAGGAGAACTCCAGTAAAGACTACAAACCACCAGAAGGACCGCAGATAGCTCCTGAGTTCTGCTCACCGCTGCATGTTCCTCTGTCCCCTCTGACCCCCGCATCCCACACACAGCACACACAGATCAACACAGCTGACCGGACACAGTGGCTCACACCTGTAATCCCAGCACTTTGGGAGGCTGAGGCAGGCATATCACCTGAGGTCAGGAGTTCGAGATCAGCCTGGCCAACATGGCGAAACCCCGTCTCTAACTAAAAATACAAAAAAATTAGCCAGGCGTGGTGGCAGGTACTTGTAATCCCAACAACTCAGGAGGCTGAGGTGGGAGAATCGCTTGAACCCGGGAGAGAGGGGTTGCCACAAGCAGAGATTGCACCACTGCACTCCAGCCTGGGTGACAGAGTGAGACTCCGTCTCAGGGAAAAATAAAATAAAAAAAAAAATACAGCAACCAACCCCAGGCCTCCCAACTAACTTGAAAGAAATGCTTCCCTTTGCCATAGGAATGGTAAGGGGCTCTCCAGGCAGGGAGGGCTATGCACAAAAAAGTACTTCAACGCGCAGTGGGATGAGACACGGAGACACTCAACAGGCCCAGGGCTGGGTACTCACCGCAATGATGATGTTGGGCACATTCCCTTCCCTTGCAAAGACCTACAGCAAAAATGATCATTAAAACTGGTTAAAACTTGATTCTGGATGACCAGATTAAAAAGATAGAAGAAAGAACAAACAAGCAGGTTAAAACTCGGCTGAGCACAGTGGCTCATGCCTGTAATCCTAGCACTTTGGGAGGCCAAGGCAGGACAATCACTTGAGGCCTGGCGTTAGAGGCCAGGCTGGGCAACATAGTGAGACGCTGTCTCCTCAAAAAATAAACAAAATTAGCCAGGTGTGGTGGTGTGCGCCTGTACTCCCAGCTACTCGGGAGGCTGAAATGGGAGGATCAGTTGAGCCTGAGAAGTGGAGGCTGCAGTGAGCTGTGATTGCGCCACTGCACTCCAGCCTGGGCAAGAGTGGGACCCTGTCTCAAAAAGAAAAAAAAAAACACAAAACCCAGTTAATTTGTAGGCTTGAGGAGCTGAATCTCCCCAGCCACACAGCCCGTGTAATAAACGTGGCTACAAATTTATCCACGTGGATGCCCCATCCACCTCATTTCTTATTCTTTTAGAGATGCAGTCTGGCTCTGTCACCCAGGCTGGAGTGGAGTGGTGTGATCAAGGCTCACTGCAGTCTTGAATCCCCAGGCTCAAGCAATCCTCCTGCTTTGGCCTCCGGAGTAGCTGGGACTACAGGAACTCACCTGGGCATCTTCAAAACTGAACACTTCATTCTCCTGTACAAACCTGAGGCCTCACCCATGTTTCCCATCAGGGACTGTCCATGCCACGAAGCTGAGGTCACCATCATCTTGGTTTGGCCTCATCCTCACCCCGGGTACTTCAATATTACCAGGGCTTCACCATCCTCCTCTTCGTCTCCAGTGTCCTTTACTTCACTCCATCCCTGCTACCACTTTCTCATTATCTTGTCTGATTGCTATCAATGGGCCATTAAGTGATCTCCATGCTCCCATTCAAATCCATTTCCCATCCTGTAACCACAACCACTTTCCTAAACACTTACTAAAACTGCTTTTTTCTTTCTATTTTTTTTTTTTTTTTTGAGACGGAGTCTCACTTTGTCACCAAGGCTGGAGTGCAGTGGCGCGATCTTGGCTCACTGCAAGCTCCGCCTCCCAGGTTCATGCTATTCTCCTGCCTCAGCCTCCCGAGTAGCTGGGACCACAGGCGCCCGCCACCAGGCTGTCTAATTTTTTTGTATTTTCAGTAGAAATGGGGTTTCACCATGTTAGCCAGGATGGTCTCAATCTCCTGATCTCGTGATCTGTCCACCTTGGCCTCCCAAAGTGCTGGGATTACAGGCATAAGCCACCGCGCCCGGCCTCTTTTATTTTAAGATGGAGTTTTGCTCTTGTTGCCCAGGCTGGAGTGCAATGGCGTGATCTTGGCTCACTGCAAGCTCCGCCTCCCGGGTTCAAGCGATTCTCCTGCCTCAGCCTCCAGAGTAGCTGGGGTTACAGGCACCCAGTACCAGGCCTGCCTAACTTTTTGTATTCTTAGTAGAGACAGGGTTTCGCCATGTTGGCCAGGATGGTCGTGAACTCCTGACCTCAGGTGATCCAATCACCTTGGCCTCCCAAAGTGCTGGGATTACAGGTGTGAGCCACTACACCCGGCCCTATTGAAACATTTTTACCTAACTGAAATTCTTGACTCCTCCCTGCCCTCACTATGAAGCCCAAACTCTTTTTGTTTCTCAAAGTAAGGGTCTCACTCTGTCACCTAGGCTAGAGTGCAGTGGCGTGATCACAGCTCACTGCAGTGTCAAACTCCTGGGCTCAAGAGATCCTCCTGCCTTGGCCTCGAATAACTGGGATTACAGGCACTTGCCACCACGCCCAGTTTGAACCTCAGACTCTACAGGCATGCGCCACCACACTCAGCTCATTTTTAAATTTTTTCGTAGAGACCGGTTTCACCATGTTGCCCAGGCTGATCTCGAACACCTGGCCTCAAGTGATCTGCCCGTCTTAGCCTCCCAAAGTGCTGGGATTACAGGTGTGAGCGCCTGGCCTTAGGTCATCTTTTAAAAAGCTACTCAAGGCCGCTCATGGTGGCTCACACCTGTAATCCTAGCACTTAGGGAGGCCGAGGTGGGCACATCATGAGGTCAGGAGTTCGAGACCAGCCTGGCCAACAGTGGTGAAACCCCATCTCTACTAAAAATACAAAAATTAGCCGGGCGTGGTGGCGTGTGCCTGTAGTCCCAGCTACTGGGGAGACCGAGGCAGGAGAATAGCTTGAACCCAGGAGGCGGAGCTTGCAGTGAGCCAAGATCGCGCCACTGCACTCCAGCCTGGGCGGCAGAGCAAGACTCTGTCTCAAAAAAAACAAAAAAACCAAAAAAACAAAAAACAGCCACTCACCTCTAGCCTGCTCACAGTGTCTTCATTCCCGACAATTTCATTCAGCTTTACTGGCCTATATTTTTCAACCCTGTTAAGAAAATGCATAAAAATGCTGACATGGTTATCTTCACACTACCCCACAAAAAGCACTTAAGGGTCATCCTGAGAGCTTTGTTGGAAAATTACATACATTCAGTACAACTATGCCAAACAGTTGCAGGTTTTAAATGTAATAAGATGCCAGCCGGGCACGGTAGCTCACGCCTGTAATCCTAGCACTTTGGGAGGCTGAGGTGGGTGGATCACTTGAGGTCAGGAGTTTGAGACCAGCCTGGCCAACATGGTGAAACCCCATCTCTACTAAAAATACAAAAATTAGTCGGATGTGGTAGTGTGCGTCTGTAATCCCAGTTATTTGGGAGGCTGAGGCACGAGAATAGCTCAAACCCGGGAGGCAGAAGTTGCAGAGAGCTGAGATCGCGCCACTACACTCCAGCCTGGGCTACAGAGTGAGACTCTGTTTCATAAATAAATAAATAAAATGTAATTAAGATGCCCAAGTGCCACTTGAAAAGTTAAGGCATGAGAATTGTACAGCAAAGGCTTCAAACCTGCTACAGCAGAGAAACACCTGTTGTTGCTGGAGCAGGGCCAGCACAGGCCATCTGGAGCAACGGGACACCGTGCTGCAACCCTGTCTGCCCGTCACAAGAGGCCCAGCACACACAACACTGACATCATTTGGTGTGACAACATGGGTGCAGCCAAGCTCCTTTCTCATCCCTTACCTGCCAGTTTCTTTTTTTTTTGAGACAGAGTTTCGCTCTTGTGCAATGGCGCGATCTTGGCTCACTGCAACCTCCACCTCTCGGGTTCAAGCGATTCTAATGCCTCAGCCTCCTGAGTAGCTGGGATTACAGGCATGCGCCACCAGGCCCAGAGAATTTTGTATTTTTAGTAGAGATGGGGTTTCTCCATGTTGGTCAGGCTGGTCTCGAACTACCGACCTTGGGTGGTCCGTCCACCTCAGCCTTCCAAAGTGCTGGGATTTACAGGCATGACCCACCATGCCAGGCAAGGATTACCTGCCAGTTTCTGCAGACATGTGCCAAATATACAGCATGGCTGGCTAGACAAAAACTGTAGATCTAGGCTGGGCGCAGTGGCTCATGCCTGTAATCCCAGTACTTTGGGAGGGCGAGGCGGATAGATCACTTGAGATCAGGACTTCGAGACCAGCCTGGCCAACATAGTGAAACCCAGTCTCTACTAAAAATACAAAATTAGCAGGGCGTGGTAGTACACGCCTGTAATTCCAGCTACTAGAAAGGCTGAGGCAGGAGAAGTGATTGAACCCGGGAGATGCAGGTTGCAGTGCGCCAAGATCACACCGTTGCACTCTTGCCTATGTGACAAAACGTTACTCCATCTGAAGAAACAAAAAAATTAGCTGGGCATGGTGTTGCATGCCTTGTAGTCCCATCTACTTGGGAGGCTGAGGCAGGAGGATCACTTGAGCCAAGGAATTGGACACCAGCCTAGGCAACACAGCAAAACCCCCGTCTCGATTTAAAAAACAAATTTCAAATGTAAATGTTATTGAACCTAACAGTCAAAATATTTTGAACATGTAATCAATTTTTTTTAAAAGACCGAGGTTTTTAAAAACACGAGGTCATACACTACTATCCACAAAAACTTTTGAAAAAACCAACTAGGTCAGAGTAGGTGGCCGCCTGGGATAGCCCTAATTGTCATAAGCATTGTTGTGAGCGAGACTCCGCTCGCAGAGTTTAGGCCGGCCACTCTCGATCCATGTCCCTCGCCTTCCTGAAATCATCTCGATGCCCCCCGAGGTCTCCTCCTCCCTCGGGATCCCCCAAAACGAGCCCCTGCCCCCCGAGTTTCTCCAGAGCACGGGCCGCCACTCGCCCACCCTCACATCCAAATGCGCCCATTCTTTACGGCCTGGGACCTCACCACGGCAACTCGTAGTGGCCGGCGCTGCCGGGGGCCTTGCTGGAGGAAGGAGCAGGGTCCTGGGCCTCCAGCTCGCCCGCGCCACGGCAGACGGCCTCCACCTCCATTCTCGCGCCTCCTCTTCCCGCCACCCGAGGCCCCGCCCCGTGACGCCACCACACAAGCCCCGCCCCCTGACTTCCGCCGCGCGCGAGCGGAAGTCACGTACCCGCGCCTCTCCGCGCAGGCGAAGAGGCTTCCGGTGGTGCCCGGGCGGCTGTCGCCAGAGGCCGCGGTTGCTAGGAGAGAGCTGGCGTCCGGCCTGGGAGCTACAGGAAGGCGAGCTCTGGCCGCGACGCCTTCAGAGAAAGCAGGTCGCTCTCGGAACGGACGTTTGTGTGTAGTTTCTGTGGAAGATCCGCTCCGCGGCGGCGTGGGAGGAGCAGGGCCTGGGGACGTTGCGGCCAAACGCCGACTTCGGTGCTGGGACACGGACAGCGCTCGCGTCCGGGCGCTGCTGGGCAGCAGGGTCCGGGGATGACGTCTGGGGCTGCCCGTGCCCACTTTCCAGATTGTTCTGAATGTCCCAGTGAGCTGCTTCCGTTGGGTGGGCTCCTGCGCCTCAACCGCGTTCGGCACTCGACGTTTATTATCAGGGAATTCTCGGTTGCAAGATGGGAATTCCACCCCCATCCCGTTTTGCAGAGGAGGAAACTGAAACTGTCCTTTTGTCAGATGAAATGCGATGTTCGTTCCAGGAAAATAGGGACTCACGGCCGGGTGCGGTGGCTCACCCCTCTAATCCCCGCAGTTTGGGGGACAGAGACCAGAAGAGCGATTAAGCCCAGGAGTTCGAGACCAGCCTGGGCAACATAGTGAGACCCCATCTCCACAAAAATAAAAGTAAAAAAAATAACTGGGCGTGGTGGCGCGCACCTGCAGTTCCAGCTACTCGGGAGGCTGAGGCGGAGGAGTGCTTGAACCCAGGAGGTGCGGGCTGCAGTGAGCTCTGATCACACCACTGCACTCCAACCTGGTCTGCAGCAAGACCCTGTCTCGAAAAAAGAAAAGAAAAATAGATACGTCAACCTTGTAAGGGTTTTGAGCATTTTTGTGGGCTGTTTTTCTACCTAGTCTTTCCTCCCATAGCCCAAAATGTCATAATAATCAATAATGATGAACCCAGAACATTGGGAGGCTGAGGTGGGAGGATCCCTGGAGCCCAGGAATTTGAGACCAGCCTGGACAACATAAGTGAGACCCCATCTCTACAAAAAAAATTTTAAAAATGATCCAGTTGTGATACGTGACAGTAGTCCCAGCTACTTGAGAGGCTGAGGCAGGAGAATGGGTTGAGCCCATGAGGTCGAAGCTACAGTGAACCATGATCAAGTCAGTACACTCCAGCCCCAGGGGACACAGAGAACTGTTTCTAAAAAAATAAGAAGAAAAGAAAATAGGTACTTCAGATTCACAAGTGCTTTGATCATTCTGTTTTGTTTTTGTTTTGTTTTGGAGATGGAGTCTCACTCTGTCACCCAGACTGGAGTACGGTGGTGTGATCTCAGCTCACTGCAATGTCCAGCTCCCGGGTTCGAGTGATTCTCCTGCCTCAACCTCCCGAGTATGCCACCACACCTGGCTAATATTTGTATTTTCAGTAGAGATGGGGTTTCGCCACGTTAACCAGGCTGGTCTCAAACTCCTGACTTCAAGTGATCCACTTGCCTCAGCCTCCCAAAGTGCTGGGATTACAGGTGTAAGCCACCACCCCTGGCCAAGCAGTTTGTTTTAATGATGGTATTGAAGTGTACAGATTCAGAACTTACACAGTGTTTTTCTTTCCATGTAATTTGGAAAAAATGCTTGAATTGCTCATCTTTCCCCTATTCCCCCTTTAAACCGATGGAGCTGTCTTGTCTGTTTTTTCGATCATTATTCACAGGTCTTTCATTTTTCCGGAGGAGAAAATACACACTCCTCTTGAAATATAAACTTTTCTTGAAATGTCTCTGCGGTTTTTCCGTAGAATTGTTCCTGTGTGGTAATCTTCATGTTTTCCTTGTAATCACTACCACACACATCCTTCCCATCACATAACACAGTTTAGAACCTAAACTAATTTTTAATAAATGCAGAACACGATTCCTTTCATGGTTCTCCACTCAACAAGAGGCCTTTTGGTGCTGCCAGGGCTATCCTCTAACTGATGTGCTTGGAATGCCAGGAGAACCAGAGACGGAGGTGATTCTTAGGGCAAAGCTGCACTGTCAGAACATTTTTCTTTTTTTTAGACTGAGCCTTTTGTGACCCACTGGACTTGGGCCCAAACCGAGCTCAGAGCTTAAAAACTCCAACTGCGTCCCTGGAACTGAAAAACAGCAACGATGGGGAACCAGGGAGTGCTGGGGAAACCACAGGCTCTTGTGAAAGGGCAAAGAGTAGCCACAGAGAATTCCTCCCAGCAAATCCATGAAATCTCAGGAAATTAAATACACACTGACGCTAAGCTCCCAGACTATCATCACAAGAGGGCAAGGCAGTTATACACCAAGAGGAAGCATGTAGAAAGAAAATAAAATTGAAACCAAAATCCTTGGCCGGGCGCCGTGGCTCAAGCCTGTAATCCTAGCACTTTGGGAGGCCGAGACGGGCGGATCACGAGGTCAGGAGATCGAGACCATCCTGGCTAACATGGTGAAGCCCCGTCTCTACTAAAAAATACAAAAAATGAGCTGGGTAAGGTGGCGGGCGCCTGTAATCCCAGCTACTCGGGAGGCTGAGGCAGGAGAATGGCGTAAACCCGGGAGGCGGGGCTTTCAGTGAGCTGAGATCTGGCCACTGCACTCCAGCCTGGGCGACAGAGCGAGACTCCGTCTCAAAAAAAAAAAAAAAGAAACCAAAATCCTCTTTCCCCAAATCCAGAGGCTTCCAATCACATTGTCAGAGAGGTCAGGCAACACATCTTGGTTTGAATGATGCCTTGACTTTCACCGTTAGCTCACTTCCTGAGTTATGTTGCAGGATGTGAGGCTGAAAAATCTGCTGGCGTGCCAAGATCAGGACTACAAGATAGCCCGGTCTTCTCCCTGCCCATTCCAGCCTCCATTGGCCCAGAATGTCATACACACTTGATGCTGTTTGCCTTGTTTACAGTGAATTTTAAAAGTTCATCATCTTAGGCTGGGCCTGGTGGCTCATGCCAGTAATCTCAGCACTTTGGGAGGCCCAGGCAGAAGGATTCCTTGAGAACAGGGATTTGAGCCCAGCCTGGGCAATGTAGCAAGAATCCCATCTCTATAAAAAAGAAATATTAGGCTGGGTGGGGTGGCTCACGCCTGTAATCCCAGCACCTTGGTAGGCTGAGGTGGGTGGATCACAAGGTCAGGAGTTTGAGACCAGCCTGGCCAACATGGTGAAACCCCATCTGTACTAAAAATACAAAAATTAGCTGGGCAACAAGAGCGAAACTCCATCAAAAAAAAAAAAAAAAGAAAGAAAGAAAAGTATTATTTGTTTTCAAGTGGATTTCTTTGTGATTTTAAGCTATTTTTTGTTTCCGTTTTTATTTTTATTTATTTATTTATTTTGAGATGGGGTTTCAATCTTGTTTCCCAGGCTGGAGTACAATGGCACGATCTCAGCTCACTGCAACTTCTGCCTCCCAGGCTCAAGCAATTCTTCTGGCTCAGCCTCTCGAGTAGCTGGAATTACAGGCATGTGCCACCACACCCTAATTTTGTATTTTTAGTAGAGACAGTGTTTCACCATGTTGGTCAGGCTGGTCTCAAACTCCCGACTTCAGGTGATCCGCCCACCGCAGCCTCCCAAAGTGCTGGAATTACAGGCGTGAGCCACCACGCCCAGCCTTTATTTATTTTTTGAGATGGGGTCTCATTCTGTCACCCAGGCTGGAGCACAGTGGCATGATCTTGGCTCACTGCAACTTCTGCCTCCTGGGTTCAATAGATTTTCCTTCCTCAGCTTGCGGAGTAGCTGGGATTACAGGTGCACACCACTATGCCCGGCTAATTTTTGTATTTTTAGTAGAGACAGGGTTTTACCACGTTAGCCAGGCTGGTCTCGAACTCCTGGCCTCAAGTGATCCACCCACCTCTGCCTCCCATAGTGCTGGGATTACAGGCATGCGCCATCGCGCCCGACAGTTTTTTGTTTTTTGTTTTTTGTTTTTTGTTTTTTTTTGAGACGGAGTCTTGCTGTGTCGCCCAGGCTGGAGTGCAGTGGCGCGATCTCGGCTCACTGCAAGCTCCGCCTCCCGGGTTCACGCCATTCTCCCGCCTCAGCCTCCGAGTAGCTGGGACTACAGGCGCCCGCCACCATGCCCAGCTAGTTTTTTGTATTTTTAGTAGAGACGGGGTTTCACCATGTTAGCCAGGATGGTCTCGATCTCCCGACCTCGTGATCCACCCATCTCGGCCTCCCAAAGTGCTGGGATTACAGGCTTGAGCCACCGCGCCCGGCCCAGTTTTTTGTTTTTAAACGGTGATGCTGTCATTTAAATAATTGTTTCCTCTCAGGCACTGCGGTGTTCCATACATTTATAGTTTTTTTTTTTTATTGTTTTCAGTAGAGACAGGGTTTCACCATGTTAGCCGGGATGGTCTCGATCTCCTGACATCGTGATATGCCCGCCTTGGCCTCCCAAAGTGCTGGGATTACAGGCGTGAGCCACTGCACCCGGCCCCATTTATGGTTTTTCTAACATTTTCATTAGCATTTTTAAAATTAGGTGCCCTGCTCATCTTCCCTGTGTCGTTCCAGTTTTAGTCTATGCACTGCCAAAGCGAGCACTTTGTAGCATTTTCAAGATTGAGAGGCACAGCGTGTACCGAAAAAAACATTTCCTAGATATATCTACTGTATAAGGATGTCTCATCTGGGTAAAATTTGTCCCCGGGTATTGCTCTGATTAGATTTATGGAATTCGGAAGCTGGTTAGAAATTATGTAACCAGCACGTTTTATGCCTTTAACAAATATTGACCGAGTGCCTAGAGCCACTGCGAGGGGCACAGGAGCTTCCATTGTAAGGAAGGAAACTGACAGCAAGCGGCCAATGTTATGTTTATTTCAATATAATTATGGACTGGGCCCGGTGGCTCAAGCCTGTAATCCCAGCACTTTGGGAGGCCGAGGCGGCCGGATCACCTGAGCTCGGGAGTTCAAGACCAGCCCAACTAACACGGAGAAACCCCGTCTGAATTACAAACACAAAATTAGCAGGGCATGGTGGTGCATACCTGTAATCCCAGTTACTTGGGAGGCTGAGGCAGGAGAATCGGTTGAACCCAGGAGGCAGAGGTTGCAGTGAGTTGAGATTGTGCCACTGCACTCCAGCCTGGGTGATGAGAACAAAACTCCGTCTCACAAATAAAATAAATAAAAACATAATTATGATCAGTGTCAGAAAAGGGACTGGTGGGTTGTTAGGATATCAGCAATAGGCTAACACCTCGCTTGGGAGGTCAGGAAGGGCTTTGACGGGGAGGTGGTTTGGCCTGAGATGTAAATCCCCAATCTGAGATTTGAATGCTTATTGGCTTTCCCTGGAAGGACCACCTAATACCCTGCCCTGCCTCCCATTGCTCCGTACACTAACACCATGTTTATTGCTTTCTCTCTCTCTCTTTTTTTTTTTTTTTTGAGTTGGTCTTTTTGTGTTGCCCAGGCTGGAGTGCAGTGGCGTGATCATAGCTGACTGCAGCCTTGACCTCCTGGGCTCAAGTCATTCCCCCCACCTCAGCCTCCCAACTAGCTGGAACTACAGGCACATGGCACCTTGCCTAGCTAATCTGTTGATCTTTGGTAGAGACAGGGTCTTACTCTGTTGCCCAGGTATCTTGAACTGCTGGGCTAAAGTGATCCTCCCACCTCAGCCTTCTGAGTAGCTGGGACTACAGGCACATGCCACCATGCCTGTCCAATCTGTTTACTTTTTGTAGAGACGAGGTATCACCTTGTTGCCGAAGCTGGTCTTGAACTCCTGGGCTCCAGCAATACTCCTGCCTCAGCCTCCCAAAGCGCTGGGATTACAGGTCTGAGCCACTGAGCCCAGCCCCTGTTTGTTTATTATTGTTCTTGCCCACAATCTATATTTAGCCAGATTTGTTGCCTTCTTTATTGTTTGTTTCCCCACTAGAATGACACTTCTTTGAGAAAAGGAACTTTCTTTGTCCTGTTCCCATTGTATCCTCATTGCCGGTAGTGGCCCAGAGAGAGGCCTCACATTTCCTGAAGGGACGAAGGGATGAGTGACAGCAGAGCTGGGGCACATGGTGCTCTGATC
This sequence comes from Colobus angolensis palliatus, assembly GCF_000951035.1. Taxonomy (NCBI): domain Eukaryota; kingdom Metazoa; phylum Chordata; class Mammalia; order Primates; family Cercopithecidae; genus Colobus; species Colobus angolensis. The sequence continues at coordinate 3,475,749 of NW_012113142.1, forward strand.
AGCCCGGGATGAGGGGGAGTGGGGG
>NW_012113142.1:3476752-3477125 GCF_000951035.1 Colobus angolensis palliatus
GGTGGGATTTGGCAGAGAGATGGTCAGCCTGGAATGGGTGGGAGTGGGAGCGGGAGAGAGATGGTCAGCCTGGGAGAGGTGGGAGTGGGAGCGGGAGAGATATGGTCAGCCTGGGACGGGTGGGAGAGGGGGCGGGAGAGAGATGGTCAGCCTGGGACGGGTGGGAGTGGGGACGGGAGAAAGATGGTCAGCCTGGGACGGGTGGGATTTGGGGTAGGAGAGACATGGTCAGCCTGGGACGGGTGGGAGTGGGGGCGGGAGAAGGATGGTCAGCCTGGGACAGGTGGGATTTGGGGCGGGAGAGAGATGGTCAGCCTGTGACGGGTGGGATTTGGGGTGGGAGAGAGATGGTCACCCTGGGACGGGTGGGATT
>NW_012113142.1:3482734-3483253 GCF_000951035.1 Colobus angolensis palliatus
GGGAGTGGGGGCGGGAGAGACATGGTCAGCCTGGTATGGGTGGGAGTGGGGGCGGGAGAGAGATGGTCAGCCTGGGATGGGTGGGATTTGGGAGAGAGATGTTCAGCCTGGGACGGGTGGGAGTGGGGGCGGGAGAGAGATGATCAGCCTGGGACAGGTGGGAGTAGGAGCGGGAGAGAGATGGTCAGCCTGGGACGGGTGGGAGTGGGTGTGGGAGAGAGGTGGTCAGTCCGGGAGTGGTGGGAGTGGCGCTGGGAGAGAGATGGTCAGCCTGGGAGGGGTGGGATTTGGGGTGGAAGAGAGACGGTCAGCCTGGGATGGGTGGGATTGGGGAGAGAGATGGTCAGCCTGGAATGGGTGGGAGTGGGGGTGGGAGAGAGATGGAGACCCCGGGAGAGGTGGAAGTGGGGGCGGGAGAGAGATGGACAGCCTGGGAGAGGTGGGAGTGGGCGCGGGAGAGAGATGGTCAGCCTGGGACTGGTGGGAGTGAGGGCGGGAGAGAGATGGTCAGCCTGGGAC
>NW_012113143.1:0-413 GCF_000951035.1 Colobus angolensis palliatus
GCCAGGATGGTCTCAATCTCCTGACCTTGTGATCCGCCCGTCTCGGCCTCCCAAAGTGCTGGGATTACAGGCTTGAGCCACCGCGCCCGGCCTGCTCCTGAACTTTATTGCTCTTTAGATACTGATCCATATGAGATTCAGAAGAGACCAGGTAATGCATTTCAGGTTTATTTGTGATGAATATATAGCGTCAAGCTTCAGGGACTGATTTGCTTCTCATGTGCATTGGTACTAGTCTGACTGTCATCACACTGTGACATCAGTCCTCTCTGAAGGACCAAGAGCTCCCTTTCTCTCCTCATTGCTTTAGGCCTGACCTTTACTGAGATCTCCCTCCTAATAGTCTGTAGTCTATGACAGATTGGCAAAGTAAACTTTGACCATTTCTATGTTTGTTTTTCTCTGCGCTAGCA
>NW_012113143.1:5523-5892 GCF_000951035.1 Colobus angolensis palliatus
AGGACATGACCGTACACCGGAGACATTACACTACCAGAGACACTGTACACTTAGGCTGCAATAAGTTTATTAAAAATATTTTCTTTCTTTTGCAATAAATTACTTTTTTTTTTTTCGTGGTACTACTCCTTGCAGAGCAGAGTTAACCCATAGGCAGCATGCCCAGAATTGGCCTCTATAAACTTTTAATTTTTTTAACTTCTTGACCCTTTTGTAATAACACTTAGTTTAAAATATGAACACACTGTACAGCTGTACAAAAACATTTTCTATCTTTATCTCCTTATTCTATAAACTTTTTTCTATTTTTAATTTTTTTTTTTTTTTTTTTGAGACAGAGTCCCACTCTGTTGCCCAGGCTGGAGTGCA
>NW_012113143.1:5942-7184 GCF_000951035.1 Colobus angolensis palliatus
GCTCACTGCAAGTTCCGCCTCTCAGGTTCACGCCATTCTGCTGCCTCAGCCTCCCAAGTAGCTGGGATTACAGGCGCCTGCCACCATGCCTGGCTAATTATTTTGTATTTTTGGTAGAGACAGGGTTTCACTGTGTTAGCCAGGATGGTCTCGATCTCCTGACCTCGTGATCTGTCCACCTCGGCCTCCCAAAGTGGTGGGATTACAGGTGTGAGCCACTGTGCCTGGCCTAAAATTTTTAATATTTTTTACTTTTTAAAATTTTTTATTAAAAACTGGACCCAAGCAAGCACATTAGTCTAGGCCTACACGGGATCAGGATCCTCCACATCACTGCCTATCACTTCCACATCTTGTTCCACTGGAAGATCTTCAGGGAAAATAACATACATGGAGATGTCATCTCCTATGTCACCAATGCCTTCTTCTGGAAACCTCTTGAAGGACCTGCTGCAGACTATTTTACAGTTAACTTTAAAAAAAATAAGTAGGAGTACACTCTAAAAATAATGATAAAAAGTATAGCATGGGCTGGGCACAGTGTCTCACACTTGTAATCTTGGCACTTTAGGAGGCTGAGGCAGGTGGATCACCTGAGGTCAGGAGTCCAAGACCAGCCTGGCTGATGTGGTGAAACCCAGTCTCTACTAAAACAAAATTAGCTGACATGGTGGCCCATGCCTGTAGACCCAGCTACTCAGGAGGCTGAGGCAGGAGAACTGCTTGAACCTGGGAGGCAGAGGTTGCACTGAGTTGAGATCGAGCCATTGCACTACAGCCTGGGTGACAGAGCAAGACTCCATCTCAAAAAAAAAAAAAAAAAAAAGGGAGAACTTCGCCTGACATGGTGGCCCATGCCTGTACACCCAGCTACTCAGGAGGCTGAGGCAGGAGAACTGCTTGAACCTGGGAGGCAGAGGTTGCACTGAGTTGAGATCGAGCCATTGCACTACAGCCTGGGTGACAGAGCAAGACTCCATCTCAAAAAAAAAAAAAAAAGAAGTGTCGTATGGTAAATACATAAGCCAGTAACAGTCGCTTGTTATCACTATCAAGTATGATGTACTGGACATAATTGTACGTGCTGGACGTTTACAAAACTGGCAGCACATTAGGGGTGTTTATGCCAGCATCACCACAGACACGTGAGTAATGTGTTGTGCTATGACGTTAGGAGGGCTACCAGGCAACAGGAATTTTTCAACTTCATTATAGACTTATGAGACCACTGTCAGTATGGTG
>NW_012113143.1:7804-8922 GCF_000951035.1 Colobus angolensis palliatus
AAAAAAAAAAAAAAAAAAAAGTATCGTATGGTAAATACATAAGCCAGTAACAGTTGCTTGTTATCACTATCAAGTATGATGTACTGGACATAATTGTACGTGCTAGACGTTTACAAAACTGGCAGCACATTAGGGGTGTTTACGCCAGCATCACCACAGACACGTGAGTAATGTGTTGTGCTATGACGTTAGGAGGGCTACTAGGCAACAGGAATTTTTCAACTTCATTATAGACTTATGAGACCACTGTCAGTATGGTGCATAACTGTATTTCAAATACATATCTAAGATTTAAAACCTATAATCTTTTTTTTTTTTTTTGAGATGGAGTTTTGCTCTTGTTGCCCAGGCTGGAGTGCAATGGCATGATCTTGGCTCACTGCAACCTCTGCCTCCCAGTTTCAAGCAATTCTCCTGCCTCAGTCTCCTGAGTAGCTGGGACTACAGGCACCCACCACCACGCCCAGCTAATTTTTGTATTTTCAGTAGAGATGGGGTTTCACCATGACGGCCAGGATGGTCTCAAACTCCTGACTTCAGGTGATTCTCTTGCCTTGGCCTCCCAAAGTACCAGGATTACAGGCGTGAGCCACCGTGTCCGGCCCCTATAATCTATTAATGTTAGATGCTGGAGCTATTAATATTTGGGTTCTATCTAGATATATAATTAAACAAGAACAAACATGGACAGATGGTATAGAACAGATGGTGGCTCACAAATGCAGGTTAATGTCCTTGTCCACACTCCTGATATTCCTCACCTGGACCACTTCATTTTATTTTATTTTTGAGACAGAGTCTCGCTCTGTCGTCCAGACTGGAGTGCAGTGGTGGAATCTCAGCTCACTGCAGTCTTCAGGTCTTGGGTTCAAGCAATTCTCATGCCTCAGTGGCTCACTGCAACTTCCACCTCCTAAGTTCAAGGACTTCTCCTGCCTCAGCCTCCCGAGTAGCTGGGACTACAGGTGTGCGCTTCTATACCTGACTGATTTTTGTATTTTTAGTAGAGATGAGGTTTTGCCGTGTTGGCCAAGCTGGTCTCAAATTCCTGGCCTCAAGTGATCCACCCGCCTCGGCCTCCCAAATTGTTGGTATTAGAGGTGTGAGCCACGGCACCC
>NW_012113143.1:11939-13207 GCF_000951035.1 Colobus angolensis palliatus
GTCAACATGGTAAAACCCTGTCTCTACTAAAAATACAAAAATTAGCCAGGTGTGGTGGCATGCACCTGTAACCCCAGCTACTTGGGAGGCTGAGGAAGGAGAATCCCTTGAACCTGGGAAGTGGAGGTTGCAGTGAGCCGAGATCATGCCACTGCACTCCAGTCTGAGCAACAGAGGGAGACTCCATCTAAAAAAAATAAATAAATAAAAAATCACTCACTAAAAAAACTAAATTCTGTAATAATAATATTAAGAATAGCTTAACTATAAGCACTTAGTACCTGTCAGGCACTGTATTAAACACTTTACATTTGTAACACATTTTATTAATATGTTCATGGCAACCCTATAAAACTGTAGTAGTAGTATTATTATTAAGAAGACAGGGTCTCCTCCTTTCATCCAGGTTGGAGCGCAGTGGCGTGGTCATAGCTCAAATTCCTGGGCTCAAATGATTCTCCCACTTCAGTTTCCTGAATAACTGGGACCGCAGGTGTGTGCCACCACGTCCAGCTAATTTTTTAATTTTTTTGCAGAAATGGAGTCTTGCTTTGTTGCCCAGGCTGGTTTTGAATTCCTGGGCTCAAGTGATCCTCCCATCTTTGCCGCCCAAAGTGCTGGGATTACAGGTATGAACCACTGCACCCAGCCACAGTTATTATTATTATATGACATGGAAACCAAGGCATCATGACGATAAGTGACTGAGATTGTATGGGCAGGAAGCAGAGAGCTGGCTAGAAAGCCAGGCTGTTGAGGCTGTACCCCTCACTCCTTCTGAATCTGCTCTCCCCAAGAAGGGCAATTCTAGCCAGTCTGCCGTTGCCCAGCTACGTTTGAAAGATGTTCAAATTTGGGGTAGTATGTTGAAAATAAATGTAATTATAATGCCTTTAAACATAACCAATAAAAATGTTAATCATTCCAGTAGGCAAAAATTGAATTACTAACAAAAATCTTTATTTTTTCAATTCTTTTATGCAAAAATAAGGATTTTTGTTAGTATTTCAATACTAACAAAATATGTATGTTATGTTACTAATAGGTAACATAAAATGCACTGTTTTAACCAGTTTAAAACTTTATTTATTTATTTATTTATTTGTTTGTTTGTGTTTTTAGAGGCAGGGTTTCACTCTGTCACCCAGGCTAGAGTGCAGTGGCATAATCATAGCACACTGTAGCCTCAAACTCCTGAGCTCAAGAGATCTTTTGGTGTAGCTGGAAGTACAGGCACATGCCACCATGCCCAGCCTGTTTTAACCATT
>NW_012113143.1:13747-14264 GCF_000951035.1 Colobus angolensis palliatus
ATAAAAATGTTAATCATTCTAGTAGGCAAAAATTGAATTGCTAACAAAAATCCTTATTTTTTCAATTCTTTTATGCAAAAATAAGGATTTTTGTTAGTATTTCAATACTAACAAAATATGTATGCTATGTTACTAATATTATGTTACTAATATGTAACATAAAATACACTGTTTTAACCAGTTTAAAACTTTATTTATTTATTTATTTGTTTGTTTGTTTGTTTGTTTTTAGAGGCAGGGTCTCACTCTGTCACCCAGGCTAGAGTGCAGTGGCATAATCATAGCACACTGTAGCCTCAGACTCCTGGGCTCAAGAGATCCTCTGGTGTAGCTGGAAGTACAGGCACATGCCACCATGCCCAGCTTCTTTTAACCATTTTTAAGTGTACGGCTCAAAGTTTTTTTTTTTTTTTGAGATGGAGTCTTGTTCTATTGCCTAGGTAGGAGTGCAGTGGCATGATCTCGGCTCACTGCAACCTCTGCCTCCCAGGTTCAAGCGATTCTGCGTCAGCCTCCC
>NW_012113144.1:0-3098 GCF_000951035.1 Colobus angolensis palliatus
GTGACTCCTTCCTTTTCTTCTATAAGTTTTCAGAATAATGCCTTTTTTTTTTCCCTAAGAGTCCTGGTCCTAGGTACCAGTAGTGCTCATTCCTTATGAGATCACCAGTCATGGATAAAAACTGACTCCTGGAGAAGGGTTTACAAAGAGAATGCAAGATGAAGGTGTGACTCCTTCCTTTTCTTCTATAAGTTTTCAGAATAATGCCTTTTTTTTTTCCCTAAGAGTCCTGGTCCTAGGTACCAGTAGTGCTCATTCCTTTTGAGTGGGTCAATGTTTCTAGTCATGTTCTGTGGGCAGGATGAGGGTATCCTTTTTTTAAAATAAGAGATGCCATTCATCTGATTTTTATTGATAATACAGGAGTTCTCTTAAAATTTTTTCTCTCTTAAGTATGTATGTATTTCTCTCATGTCAAAATTCCAGTTCCCAGTAACACAGACATTTGTTTTCATCTACATACATATGCAGTAGTCTCTGTGTAAGAATACCAGACATTGGAAAAGAGTCACTTACTGATCAGGAAGTCCTGAACAGATCTTACCAAGGTGAGATATAAACCTTCTATAGTGTAATAGAAGTTACACTATAGAAGTTACACTATTTGGGCTTATACTATACAATTTTGGGATTGGGAGGTAGCTATCTGTTAAAACAGTTAACATCTTCTTTAATATATAGAATATCTAACGCTTTTGCCGTACCCTGCTTAAAAGTTTGTAACATCAGTCAGTACTGTGAATAAATTACTTACCATTCTACAATACAATGGATATGATGACTTGAATAGCAATAGATACATGTATTGAGATCTGTGTAAAGGGTCAAATACAAGGAAGGATTTTGTACTATTGGACTAGAAAATATTTTATCCTAAATGGAAACAGAACACATGGGCATGTAAGCAGGTTGAGTGCGTACTTCAATTCCCTGGTAAGAAATCTCCTGCTGAAAATTTGAGTCAGATAGTCTGAAGTGTTCCACTGGAGCTAAATCAATATATGAAACTTAAAATGTTGGAATAATCTGCACTTAGGTAACCATGCAGTGCAGTGACTGCACGGGTGCTTTCAGAGTAGAACAATATAAAATTTGAGGAGCAAAAGTGCAAACATTTGAGAAATGCTCATAGTTAAGTGGTGACTGCTGAGAGGGAGATTTTAAAGGAAGAGATATAAAATTAATTATAGAAGATAAAAGATAATATAGTACCAAAAAACTCACAAGAGAAATATTTTAAGAAGTGAATAATATATTAAATAAGACAGAGAAATCAGCAATACAAGACAACGGAATTTAAACCTTAACAGATTATTTGTGACCTGACCACTGAGTAAAAATACTTAGTAAAGTGGTTAGAGTGGAAACAGTACTGTTTCTCAAGGGTACAACAAAAGACAATGACTTAGAGAGGTGACTGCAAAACGGAGTGGCAAGATTCTAAGTAGTCACTAAGACTCACTGTGAGAACAAATGTATTGATCTATTTTGTTCTAAAATTAATTATCTGCAAAACTTCTGCAATGCTGAGGGGCCATATTTTGTTTGTGTGTTTCAACTCATACATGACCTCTGCTATCTCACAATAGCCTGTAAAAATAGCAACTGCCCCACAATACCTTGGAAGTAGGAACTGGGCCTCATGCAGGCTGCCTACAGGACAGGGAAGCAGCTGGAGACCCATGAGATGGCTGAATCAAACACAATCCAGTTTGGGCTTGCTTTGGAAACATGGGGCAAGAAATACCAATTACATAAGACAGTGAGTGGTGGGAACTAAACTAAAATGCCATGTGGTAGGTCATGGATGGAGAGAACCACAGGGCTATCGATAAGCCAAAGCTGCAAGCTGTCAGCGCCTATGTGAAGACACAAAAAGTCAATGAGTGCAGTGAGAAGAAGGTGATTCAGGAAGTGCTGCAGCAGAGCTGTGGGCAATAGAGACACTGCAGCTCTTGACTCAAGGATGGAGAGAGGAGGTGGTTTTGAAACAACCTTGGATACTGACAGATTGCCTTCTCTAGCTCTAAGTTCTTACAATAAGCCAAGTCAGTGGCTGTGTGTGGTTTTTTTTTGTTTTGTTTGAACAAATAACTTAGAAGACTCAGACATCTTCTGTAGTATCAGTTCTGGCAGTGTCAGAGCTAGATGAACCCTGTAGTTTAAATTTTCGAAGGGTTGGTAAATGATGTAGGGCAAGAAGGAAAGAAAGGATGATGAGCTTTAGCACAGTAAGAGGAACCAGGAGAAAGGTACTTTGGTGAGGCTGAAACTACTTCGGTTCCCGCTCTGCCTCCCTCTTTCATGAATCACTATGGCCTGAATAGGTAGAAAACCAGTGCACATGTTGGAAATCAGGTTGAGTGGATTTCACCTCATTTCCACATAGCGCCCTATCCAGTGAGGGGAACTCATCTGCCACTTTGTGGTCATAGGGATGAGCAGGCACAGTGCAATTCCTTGGGGAGGTGAGGGCATGTCTGCATATAGTTGTCAAGCAAGAAATTATTGAGTGTTGCGATTGCAAAGAAAATAATAGAACTGAGAACACTCGAGTCTTTATAGATCAAGCCCCAGAATAGCAATCATGACAGGGCAGGTTATGAATTTATCCAGCTGTGTGAGGTAACAAGGCCTCCTACAGCTCTACTTTTGGGAGCTTCAGTTGAGTGATAAGTCATCCTGTCTCCAGAGTAAGGCAGTAGCAGGAAAACGACTGTATGCCCATTGTAAATTCTTCCACCTTTCAGTGGAGATATAGTTCAGGTCTTACTTGCCCCTGTGGATTATCCAAGGCAACTAAAATCAATTGATGAAATTCCCTTCCTACTGGGTTAGTTTTCCTGAGCTGAAAACAGCCTTCTGAAAACCAGAAATCGATTCTGTGAAGCTCTTCTGAATAGGAGAGTTAATAATTTGGTAAACATTTCCTCTTTTTATAAAGGATATTTTCCCTACATCTAAGAAAGTCAATGCCAAAAAGGTATGAAACATAGAGAGACATCCCGGATGATATCGGAGAGAATGAGCATCAGCAAGTGTTGGCTGTCATTAGCAGGTACTATGCTAATACATAGGCCGTGGTATATGTAAAGCAA
>NW_012113145.1:0-1476 GCF_000951035.1 Colobus angolensis palliatus
GTGAAACCTCGTCTTTACTAAAAAATACAAAAAACTAGCTGGGTGAGGTGGCGGGCACCTGTAGTCCCAGCTACTTGGGAGGCTGAGGCAGGAAAATGGTGTGAACCTGGGAGGCAGAGCTTGCAGTGAGCTGAGATCTAGCCACTGCACTCCAGTCTGGGCGACAGAGCGAGACTCTGGCTCAAAAAAAAAGAAATAAGTGTTTGTAGGGCTGATAGGTCAAGAAGGAACACGAATTACCCATACTTAATAGTTACTAACACATTGCCCGCTTGCATTATCATTCACTTCTCCCTTTCTGGCCAAATTATTTCAAAGTTAATTCTAAATATCATGACACCCTTAAATATACCACATTTCTCTAAAAAGTGAAAATGGATTCTTACATAACCACAATACAATTACTACATTCAACAAAGTTAATGGTATCATCTAATACCAAATCTGTGTTAAAATTTCTTTGATTAAAAAAAATTATATATATTTTGAGACAGGGTCTCACGTCTGTCATCCAGGCTGGAGTACAGTGGCATGATCATAGCTCACTGCAGCCTCAACTTCCTGGGCTCAGGTGATTCTCCCACCTCAACCTTCCTAGTATCTGGGACTTCAGGTACATGCCACAATGCCAGCTAATTGTTTGTATTTTTAGTAGAGACAGGATTTTGCCATGTTGCCCAGGCTGGTCTTGAGCTCCTGGTCTAAAGTGATCCACCTGCGTGGGCGTCCCGAAGTGCTGGGATTACAGGTGTGAGCCACAATGCCTGACCTCAAAAAATATTTTTATAGATTAAAGTCAAGTTGTCATTTATCCCTAAGGTAATTAAAAAAGTTAACATGTCCCGATAAAAAAGTGAAATTCTTTTGTGAAATTCACATGGAAAAATAAAGGTGGAAAATAACCAAGAATACACTGAAAAATAAAAGCCATAACAGGGTACTATCCTTATCAGACACTAAAGTATGCTACAAAACCTTTAGAATTAAAATGTGTCCTTTGAGTTGAAGCTGCAAGCAGAAAATAAAGAAAGAAAACATTGTGGTGCTGGCCCATGACTAGACAAATAGACCAGTGGAATCAGGGAGCAAGTCAGGAAGTCAACCAAGTACTTATGGAAGTTTGGTATGTGATGAAGGTGGCATCTCAAATCCCTGGAGTAAAGATGGACATTTTAATAAATGGGGTTGGGCAACTAGATATCCATCTGGAAAAACGTAACATTGGACCATATACCACACACCATATACAAGAAAAATCCCAAATGACTGGATCTAAATGTAAAAAATTAAACCGTAAACATACTAGGATAGAATGGGGGTAAATATTCTATCACCTGGACATAGTAAAAGGTTTTCTAAATTTGACTAAAAACCCAGATGCCGCCGGGCGCGGTGGCTCAAGCCTGTAATCCCAGCACTTTGGGAGGCCGAGATGGGCGGATCACGAGGTCAGGAGATCGAGACCATCCTGGGTAA
>NW_012113146.1:0-1171 GCF_000951035.1 Colobus angolensis palliatus
AGTTTAATTAGATCCCATTTGTCAATTTTGGCTTTTGTTGCCATTGCTTTTGGTGTTTTAGTCATGAAGTTTTTGCCCATGCCTGTGTCCTAAATGGTATTGCCTAGGTTTTCTTCTAGGGTTTTTATGGTTTTAGGTTTTACATTTAAGTCTTTAATCCATCTTGAATTAATTTTTGTATAAGGCATAAGGAAGGGATCCAGTTTCAGCTTTCGGCATATGACTAGCCAGTTTTCCCAACCCCATTTACTAAATAGGGAATCCTTTCCCCATTGTTTGTTTTTGTCAGGTTTGTCAAAGATCAGATGGTTATAGATGTGTGGTGTTATTTTTCAGGCCTCTGTTCTGTTCCATTGGTCTATATATCTGTTTTGGTACCAGTACCATGATCTTTTTGTTACTGTAGCCTTGTAGTATAGTTTGAAATCAGGTAGCGTGATGCCTCCAGCTTTGTTCTTTTTCTTTAGGATTGTCTTGGCTATGCAGGCTCTTTTTTGGTTCCATATGAAGTTTAAAGTAGTTTTTTCCCAATCCTGTGAAGAAAGTCAATGGTAGCTTGATGGGGATAGCATTGAATCTATTAATTACTTTGGGTAGTAGGGCCATTGTCACGATATCAATTCGTCCTTTCCATGAGCATGGAATGTTTTTCCATTTGTGTCCTCTTTTATTTCCTTGAGCAGTGGTTTGCAGTTCTCCTTGAAGAGGTCCTTCACATCCCTTGAAAGTTGTATTACTAGGTATCTTATTCTCTTTGTAGCAATTGTGAATGGGAGTTCACTCATGATTTGGCTCTCTGTTTGTCTGTTATTGGTGTATAGGAATGCTTGTGATTATTGCACATTGATTTTTGTATCCTGAGACTTTGCTGAAGTTGCTTATCAGCTTAAGAAGATTTCGGGCTGAGATGATGGGGTTTTCTAAATATACAATCATGTCATCTGCAAACAGAGACAATTAGACTTCCTCTTTTCCTAATTGAATACCCATTATTTCTTTTTCTTGCCTGATTACCTGGGCCAGAACTTCCAATACTGTGTTCAATAGGAGTGGTGAGAGAGGGCATCCCTGTCTTGTGCTGGTTTTCAAAGGGAACGCTTCCAGTTTTTGCCCATTCAGTATGATGTTGGCTGTGGATTTGTCATAAATAACTCTTATTATTTTGAGATAC
>NW_012113147.1:0-1229 GCF_000951035.1 Colobus angolensis palliatus
GGGAGGCTGAGGCAGGAGAATGGTGTGAACCCGGGAGGCGGAGCTTGCAGTGAGCTGAGATCCAGCCACTGCACTCCAGCCTGGGCGACAGAGTGAGACTCCGTCTCAAAAAATAAAAATAAAAATAAAAATCTAGGTAAAAGGGCTGGCATGGTGGCTCATGCCTGTAATCCCAGCACTTTGGGAGGCTAAGGTGGGCGGATCACCTGAGGTCGGGAGTTCAAGACCAGCCTGGCCAACATGGCAAAACCCCGTCTCTACTAAAAATACAAAAATTAGCCAGGTATGGTGGCACGCACCTGTAGTTCCAGCTACGCGGGAGGGTGAGGCAGGAGAATCACCCGAACCCAGGAAGCAGAGGTTGCAGTGAGCCAAGATCGTACCACAGAACTCCAGCCTGGGCAACAGAGTGAAACTCTGTCTCAAAAAAAAAAAAAGTAAGAAATCTACAGACAGATGATGTCACAGAGAGATTTAGCACCTAGAAATTTATACTGTAATATTGTAATATCTCACAACATAATTACAGTTGGGTCTGAATTCAGCTCTGAGCTTTCTGCAGCCAAATAAAAAAGTTACAGAAGTCTAGACACGGTGACCCATGCCTGTAATCCCAGACTTTAGGAGGCTGAGACAGGAGGATTGCTTGAGCCCAGGAGTTCGAGACCAGCCTGAGCAACATAGCCAGATCTCATCTTTACAAAAAATAAAATAAGTAGCCTGACTTGGTGGCATGTGCCTCTAGTCCTAGCTACTCAGGAGACTGAGGTGGGAGGATCGCTTGAGCCCAGGAGTTTGAGTCTGCAGTGAGCTATGATCACACCACTGCATTCCAGCAAAAAAAGTCAACTTAAAACACCATTACAACTAATTGAAATTTTCCTGAGTCCTCATAAAGGGTAGGCTGGGTGACTCAGTGGGCAGGTCTTTAATAACGTCCTTATAACACTCACAACAGTCACCAGTGTCTAGAATTCTTAGTGCCCATGGAGACAGAATGATGACACAGCACTGTTCGGTAGGAGCAGTTCTCTGGGGTAAAAATCCATGGGTCTCTGGTTATTTGGCTCCGTGCAGGGCCTTAGACAGTCCTCTAGGAACTTTTTCTTTCTTTTCTTTTCCCTTTCCTTTCCTTTCCCCTTTCCTTTCCCCTTTCCCCTTTCCTTTCCTTTCCTTTTTCTTTTCCTTTTCTTTCCTTTCCTTTCCTTTCCTTTCCTTTCCTTTCCTTT
>NW_012113148.1:0-1146 GCF_000951035.1 Colobus angolensis palliatus
AAAAAAAAAAAAAAAAAAAAAAAAAAGAAATATGTATTGTAGCTGAGAAGCCCTAGGCCAGGATTACTCTAAAAAGTGAAAGGTCTGTCCATGTGTAATCACCTTTTTTTTTGAGACTGAGTCTTGCTCTGTCTCCCAGGCTGGAGTGCAGTGGTGTGATCTCTGCTCACTGCAACCTCCACCTCCCAGGTTCAAGCAATTCTCCTGCCTCAGCCTCCCAAGTAGCTGGGATTACAGGCGCCCACCACCACACCCGACTAAATTTTTTGTATTTTTAGTAGAGACGGGGTTTTGCCTTGTTGGCCAAGATGGTCTCAAACTCCTGACCTCAGGTAATCCACATGCTTCGACCTCCCAAAGTGCTGGGATTACAGGCATGAGTCACTGCGCCTGGCCAGCTAGTATTACCTTCTTATCAATATAATGATAGTGTTTGATTAAAGTGATTTGGATACATCAAACCACATGGTTCACTAAAATACTAACCTAAAAATGTATATATGCCTTCAATTTTCTTGTGGTTCAATAATTTTATGAGAACCTAAATTCTTCTTTTTTTTTCCCACTTCACTGAGAAAATTTGATCTCATGCAGTGTTTGTTTTACTGTATACTAAAGGTCAACTAATGGGCTACAGTTCTACATTAAGAGCAAAATGATGGCTGTATTTACCAAAACCTAGCATAAGACCTAACAGTTTATGAATGCTTAATGAATATTTTTAAAATTCATAAGTGAATATTCTAATATAGATTATAATTTACTTACTTTTGTAAAATAACAGCACTTTGATAGATCTTTAAGTAGTTAAGTATGATTGCTTTAATCTTACTACTAAAAACCATTTTCTATCACATTTGTAATCTAAGTTTAATGGGTTGTAGTGCCTTTTAGCTTAAGTGCAGTGCATTGGAAATAGCATTTTTAAGGGTGGGTGTCAGAAGACCTAGAGTTTTCTCAAGCTAATGAGAGGAAGGAACTGTTGTCTTGAAGTAATAAATCATGGATTTTTTTTTTTTTAAGACAGAGTTGGAGTTTTGCTCTTGTTGCCCAGGCTGGAGTGCAGTGGCATGATCTCAGCTCACTGCAACCTCCACCTCCCGGGTTCAAGCAATTCTCCTGCCTCAGCCTCCTGAGTAGCTGGGA
>NW_012113149.1:0-1950 GCF_000951035.1 Colobus angolensis palliatus
GGCGGGCGCCTGTAGTCCCAGCTACTCCGGAGGCTGAGGCAGGAGAATGGCGTAAACCCGGGAGGCGGAGCTTGCAGTGAGCTGAGATCCAGCCACAGCACTCCAGCCTGGGCGACAGAGCAAGGCTCCGTCTCAAAAAAAAATAAATAAATAAAATAAATAAATAAACACTGCTTTATCGAAGGTTATATGTGACACTGAGCTCAGAAACCCAAAGGCCCCTTTCCAAGTTTAAGGAATAGCGATTGGAACTCTTGCCTCTTTTCCCACAGCCAGAAATATGCAGTTACACTGCAGAGGCCTCAGTGAAGTGACTTTTTTTTTTTTTCAGAACTACCTTTTTTTTCAGAACTACCCCATTCCCCAACCCAACCTTGGAGGACAGCAGTGCAGTCCTCCAGGTGGAGTGCTTGGCTCATTGCCACCTCCGCCTCCTGGGCACAAGTGATCCTCCGCCTCAGCCCCCCAAGTAAATGGGTCTACAGGAGCGCACCACCACACCCGGCTAATCTTTGTATACTTTTGTAAAGACAGTTTCACTACATTGTCCAGGCTGATCTCGAACTCCTAAGCTCAAGTCATCCGCCCCCTACTCGGTCTCCCAAAGTACCAGGATTACAGGCATGAACCACCGCGCCTAGTGGAAAATACTTTTCTTTTTTTTGAGACGGAGTCTCACTGTGTCGCCCAGGCTGGAGTGCAGTGGCGCGATCTCGGCTCACTGCAACCTCAGCCTTCCGAGTTCAAGTGATTCTCCTGCCCCTCAGCCTGCCCAGTAGCTGGGACTACAGGCGTGTGCCACAACACGGAACTAATCTTTACGCTTTTTTTTGTCTTCTTCCTTTTTGTGGAGAACGGGGGTCTCACTATGTTGCCCAGGCAGGTCTCGAACTCCTGGGTTCAAGCTGTCCTCCCGCCTCTGCCTCCCTCAGAGCTGGGATTACAGGCTTGAGCCACCGCACCCGGCCGAACTAATTTTTGTATTTTTAGCAGGGACGGGTTTCACCGTATTAGCCAGGATAGTCTCAATCTCCTGACCTCGTGATCCGCCGGCGTCGGTCTCGCAAAGTGCTGAGATTACAGGCGTGAGCCACTGCACCCGGCAGAAAGTTACTTTTAACAGTAACATCACCTTTTTTTTTTTTTTTTTAAGACAAAGTCTCACACTGTCGCTGTGGCTGGTGTGCAGTGGAACGATCTCGGCTGGCTGCAACCCCACCTCCCAGGTTCAAGCGATTCTCCTGCCTCAGCCTCCCAAGTACCTGGGATTACAGGTGCCCGCTACCACACCCGGCTAATTTTTGTATTTTTTAGTAGAGATGGGGGGGGGTTTCACCATGTTGGCCAGGCTGGTCTCGAACTCCTGACCTCGTGATCCGCCTGCCTCGGCCTCCAGGTGTTGGGATTATAGGCGTGAGCCACCGCGCCCAGCCTAACATCACACTTGTTAAAACAGCTGACCACACTTTTTAAAACAGCATGTTGGCTGGGAGCGGTGGCTCATGACTGTAATCCCACCACTTCAAGAGGCCAAGGTGGGTGAATCACCTGAGGTCAGGAGGTCAAGACCATCCTGGCCAACATGGTGAAACCCCATCTCTACTAAACTTACAAAGAATTGGCCGGGCGTGCTGGCAGGCACCTGTAATCTCAGCTGCTCAAGAGGCTGAGGCAGGAGAAAAACAAACAAAAAAACCCCGCATGTCTTTATTTACTGAAAGGCTCTTTTGAGTCGGGAAGCTAACCAATCCACATAGATCATCTGAGCAGTCCCTGCTGTTTCCTCTACTTGACACTCTTCTCTACGTGGCTCTGTTCAAACATCATCATCTCAGTGTGGCCTTTCCAGGTCACCCTACATAACATTTTAACCGTTTCCCCCATCATTCTCTGCCTTTCTGTTTTTCTCTATAGGACTTAGCACAGTTCCACTTTTTTTTTTTTTTTTTT
>NW_012113150.1:0-1633 GCF_000951035.1 Colobus angolensis palliatus
AAAAAAAAAAAAAAAAAAAAAAAAAGAACTGTAGCCAACAAAATTACAAGTTATTCCACTGAAAAATAATTAAATTGAGTGATTCTGTTCAACCTGTGTTTGTCAAGTACAGTGTCGAGGGGAATCACTGTGGCAGCAGAGAGAACTCTCTAACAGGCCAGATTTTAGGACACAAAAGATTGAAAAAAGGATATGTAATCCTGGATAAAAGTCTAGCTAGAACCTGTGGGTATAATGCAGCAAAGAGGCTGAATCTGAAAAACAACAAAAAAATGCTCTAAAGACAGCAAAATAGTGTCTTGAAAGCTGCTTCTTTTGGATTGAGAACAAGGAAGGATAGGCCCAGTGTGTGTGACAGATGGCATAATGTTAGATGACGAGGAAAGGCAGAATTCTCAGCTCTCAGCTTTTCTGTTTTCTCTATCAAGGGAAAACGATCCTCAATCTAGAAACATTAAGCAAATATCTAAAAGGGGCTGAATCTAGACAGGTGGAAAAAATGAGAGAGCTGTAAGCCCAGGTGAAAGATGGAACATAGAATGGTGTCTTGCATGTAGCATTACTCAATCAGAAGTTGCTGAGTTAAGCCCCTCCTTTTGAAATATCTTGCACATTGACCAGGTGCAATTGCTCACACCTGTAATCCCAGCACTGTGGGAGGCTGAATCACTTGAGCCCAGGAGTTCAAGACCGGCCTGGGCAACATGGCGAAACCCCATCTCTACTAAAAACACAAAAATTAGTCAGGCATGGTGGCACATGCCTGTAATCCCAGCTACTCAGGAGGCTAAGACAGGAGACTCTTTTAAACCTGGGAGGCAGGGGTTGCAGTGAGCAGAGATCACACCACTGCACTCCAGCCCAGGTGACAGGGTGAGATTCGTTCTCAAAAACAAAACAAAACAAAAGGAATAGCTTGTATGTATGACCTCAGTCTTTGAAAACTCATGGAGAATTTTGGAACCAAAAGACTAGAGGTTTTGGAGCACATTTTCCACTTTTCATATGGCAAAGAAACATGAATTATGACCCTTGTCAAAATTCTAGAAACAATTATTATTATTATTATTTTGAGATGGAGTTTTGCTCCTGTTGCACGGGCTGGAGTGCAGTGGTGCAATCTCGGGTCACTGCAGCCTCCACCTCCCAGTTTCAAGCGATTCTCCTGTCTTAGCCGCTGAGTAGCTGGGATTACAGGTGCCTACCACCATGCCAAGCTAATTTTTGGTATTTTCAGTAGAGACGCAGTTTCACCATGTTGGCCAAGCTGGTCCTGAACTCCTGACCCCAGATGATCCCCTCGCCTCGGCCTCCCAAAGTGCTGGGATTACAGGTGTGAGCTACCACGCCCAGCCTAGAAATAATTATTAAAGAAATTGTGGGCCAGGCATGATGTCTGATCACAAGGCAGGAGATCGAGACCATCCTGGCTAACATGGTGAAACCCTGTCTCTACTAAAAAAAAAATACAAAAAAATTAGCTGGGCGTGGTTGTGGGCACCTGTAGTCCCAGCTACTTGGGAGGCTGAGGCAGGAGAATGGCGTGAACCTGGGAGGCAGAGCTTGTAGTGAGCCAAGATTGCACCACTGCACTCCAGCCTGGGCAACAGAGCGAGACTCCATCTCAAAAAAA
>NW_012113151.1:0-1106 GCF_000951035.1 Colobus angolensis palliatus
AAAAAAAAAAAAAAAACAAGTGTTCACCAAGATACGGAGAAATTGGAACCCATGTGTGTTGCTGGTGTGAATACAAAACGGTGGTACAGCCACTGTGAAAAACAGTGTGCTGATTCCTCCAAAGTTAAACATAGAATTGCTGTATGATCCAGCAATTCCATTTCTGGGTATATATCCAAGAGAATTGAAAGCAGGACTCAAGCAGGTATTTAGACACCCATGTTCATAGCAGCACTATTCATAAGAGGCAAAACAAGGAAACAACCCAAGTGTCCCCTGATGGACAAATGGATACAAAGTATAGTGTGTGCACATACTGTGGAATATTACTTATGCCTTAGCAAACATGCTGCAGGCTGGTCGCGGTGGCTCGTGTCTGTAATCCCAGCACTTTCGGAGGCTGAGGCTGGTGAATCATGAGGTCAGGAGTTCAAGACCAGCCTGGCCAACGTGGTGAAACCCCGTTTCTACTAAAAATACAAAAAATTAGCTGGGCGTAATGGTGGGTGCCTGTAGTCCCAGCTACTCAGGAGGCAGAGGCTGAGGCAGGAAAATCTCTTGAACCCAGGAGACAGGTTGCAGTGAGCTGAATCACACCGCTGCACTCCAGCACTGGCGACAGAGTAAGACTCCTTCTCAAAACTAAACAAAACAAAACATGCTGCAGCGTGGCTAAACTTTGAGGACATTGTGCTAAGTAAAATCAGCCAGTCACAAAACAATAAATACTGTATGATTCCACTCATAGGAGGTCCGTAGAGTAGTCAAATTCATAGAGACAGAAAGTAGAGTAGTCACTGCCAGGAGTTGAGGGGGAAGAGAGTATTTAATGGATACAGAGATACATTTGGGAGAGATGAAAAAGTTCTGAAGATGGATAGTGGTGATCATTACATAACAGTGTGAATGTACTTAATCCCACTGACTCATACACCTAACAATAATTAAAATGGAGCTGGTTGCAGGGGCACATACCTGTAATCTCAAGCTACTCAGGAAGCCAAGATGGGAAGATCACTTGAGGCCAAGAGTCTGAGACCAGCCTGGGCAACATAACCAGACCCCCATCTTACAATTTTTAAAAAGTCACTGTAGACAATAGATGT
>NW_012113152.1:0-1612 GCF_000951035.1 Colobus angolensis palliatus
TTTTTAGTAGAGACGGGGTTTCACCGTGTTAGCCAGGATGGTCTCGATCTCCTGACCTCGTGATCTGCCCGCCTCGGCCTCCCAAAGTGCTGGGATTACAGGTGTGAGCCACTGCCCCAGGCCCACTAAAAGGTTTTTAAAAAATGACACCCTAGTATAGTGTCAGACACACGCCTCAGTCCCACCTCATGTCCCCAACCATGAGTCCAGCAACGACCCACCCGCTGCATAAATCAGAGGCCAGCGAAGGCAAGCTGGCGGCTAGATTTGGAACATGCTTCGGTGACTCAGAGCAGCAGCTGGAAATAATCTGCTGCTGTTGACTTCACCGCCCTCCCATTAGGCAGCTCGGGGGACCTGCCGCGGCCCACTGAGTATTCCGGTGCCAGAGAGCTGGGGAACCTGTCCTGAAGTTGGCAGCCGCGGATGAAGCCACAGGCAGGACTTGAAGGCCTGCAGCGAGGCCTGACCATTAGCCTCCCTGGCAGGACCCCTTGAGGGACAAGGACACCTCTAGCAGGAAGGATCTGGGAAGGCGGCCCAACAGGCCAGGAGCTGAGTACACAGCACGGCGGATGAGAGCGAGGCGCTCTGGCCAGACCGGGTCTCAGTCCAGCTTTAACACTTCCCAGCTCTGACACTGGGGACATGGATTCGCTGTTCCAAGTCTCAGTGTCCTTGTCTGTAAAAGTGTGTAATCGTGCCTACTTTTTAGGCTGTTGTGAGAGCCAAATGGGATAAATATGACTATCAGCTCTGAACACGGTACCCGGCTTCTAGTTAAACATCAGCTATTGTCGTTGCAGGATGCATGCTGGTTAGTACTGAGCACCGACTGCGTGCCGGGTGCCTTCATGGCACTTCTCGGTTGCACACTGGTTAGTATTGAGCGCTGACTGCACGCCGGGTGCCCTCATGGCACTTCTGGGTTGCTCTGGCTTCTGTCTCCCTTGGCTCTACCAAGAAACCTCCATGGCTGGCAAGCTCGGGGACAAACACATAAATGGCTGCTGTGAATTTTGTGCTGCAAATCGGGGGCCTGTTGAGAAGCCGGCGGCAAGGGAGTCTTTGAGTCCACTCCAGATTCATGTGAGTGTTTGTCCCATCATCCCCAGGGGCAGGTCAGCTCCAGCGATCATTTATCAAAAGGGTTTTATGAGGCCCTGAAGTTCACGGCAATATCCTTGGATTTCAAGACGGTGAGGGCTGGGCTGGGGGACGATGTCTCCCGGAGTGGGAGACTGGGCTGTTCTCTGCTGGATTCTTTTTCAGGCTTAGGGGAGCAAGGCGAGGTTTTAGAGCACCCGATTCTGCTCTGTGAATCTGTAGCCCGTGCTCTGACACTGAATTGTATAATGCAAACCGTGATTGTTTAAAAAGGCACTTTGCAGTTTACAGAATGTTTCTGCCTAGGTTGTCTCAGGCCCCTGAGATAGAAAATGGTCCACCCACTTCCATGCTCAGAAGCGCCAGTATTTAAAAAGGCAGAGAGGCTGGGCGCGGTGGCTCATGTCTATAATCCCAGCACTTTGGGAGGCCAAGGTGGGTGGATCACTTGAGGTCAGGAGTTCGAGACCAGCCTGGCCAACATGGTGAAACCCCGTCTCTACTA
>NW_012113153.1:0-1238 GCF_000951035.1 Colobus angolensis palliatus
GGCCTTTAAATATCCTGCACTCGTGGGCCATGTTGGGCCCTTGTACGCCCATGTACACATGAGCTCGTGTGCACCTATACCCTGATACAGATACACCTGGTAGGGGAAGGTGCTCAGGCACTGGAATGAGGGGTTAACAGGGAAGGACAAGGTTATTTGTGGGCCAAGATTCAGAGATTCCCCTGGAGACCCAGGTGTCCGGGGCGCCCCCACAACACTGGGCCTGAGGCCAGTTGCATTTCTTGGCTGTCACGTGGTTTCCCAGCTTAGCTGGGCTGGGGGAGGAGCAAGGTCCAGAGTCAACTCTGCCCCAAGCCCTAGCTTGGCCAGAAGGTAGCAGACGGACAGACGGATCTAACCCCTCTTGCATCCTCCAGCCATGAGGCTCCTCTGGGGGCTGATCTGGGCATCCAGCTTCTTCACCTTATCTCTGCAGAAGCCCAGGTCCTGGAGGCGGGATGTTGGGCGCTTGGATTGGGGCAGGGCTGGCAACAGGACCCGATTCAGGAGTGAGGGAGAGCAGGGTTGGAGGGTCAGAGCGAAGTCTGACTGCTGATCCTGTCTGCTCTCTCCAGGTTGCTCTTGTTCTCTCCTTCTGTGGTTCATCTGGGGGTCCCCCTATCGGTGGGGGTGCAGCTCCAGGATGTGCCCCGAGGACAGGTAGTGAAAGGATCAGTGTTCCTGCGAAACCCCTCTCATAATAATGTCCCCTGCTCCCCAAAGGTGGACTTCACCCTTAGCTCAGAAAGAGACTTCGCACTCCTCAGTCTCCAGGTAACTAGACCCCACGCCCTCCTGCTGCATGTGGGGGCCTCCCGCCCTGTTCCCCTCTGTCTTGTAAGTATCTTCATCTTCCCACCGGCCTCCTCCCCTCCTGTCTTCCCACCCTCGCATTCTCCTTCTATGTTTCTCCCTTGGTCTCTGTCCTTTTTGGCCAGCTCTCTCTTGCTCTGTGACCCGCTCCGTCTCCCTCTCCTGACAGGTGCCCTTGAAAGATGTGAAGAGCTGTGGCCTCCATCAACTCCTCAGAGGCCCTGAGGTTCAGCTGGTGGCCCAGTCACCATGGCTAAAGGACTCTCTGTCCAGAAAGACAAACATCCAGGGTGTCAACCTGCTCTTCTCCTCTCGCCGGGGGCACCTCTTTTTGCAGACGGACCAGCCCATTTACAACCCTGGCCAGCGGGGTGAGTCTCAGCCCCAGGGCCTCAACATTGAACCCCCTCCAAGCCCTGTCAGGA
>NW_012113154.1:0-1698 GCF_000951035.1 Colobus angolensis palliatus
CTTGAGACCAGCCTGGCCAACATGGTGAAACCCTGTCTCTACTAAAAATACAAAAATTAGCTGGGCATGGTGGCACGTGCCTGTAATTCCAGCTACTTGGGAGGCTGAGGCAGAAGAATCGCTGGAACCTCGGAGGCGGAGGTTGCGGTGAGCCGAGATGGAGCCATCGCGCTTCAGCCTGGGCAAGAAGAGTGAAACTCAGTCTCAAAAAAAAAAAAAAAAAAAGGAAAAAAAAAGAAAACCTGAGTCCCTGTTCTTAGCAGGTGTTTGAAGAGGAGGCCTGGAAGCTGGAACTTCAGAGTTCTTCCCTCACTCATCCAGTTCCATCTCTGAACCTGGGAGCCTAGGTCCATTGTCCCCCTCTCCTAGTGCCAAGCACAGCAATTGGTAGGAAGCTGGCAGGACCAAAGAGACCCAAGACCTGGGGGTCTCCTGAGAGGGCTTTCTTGGCCTTGAGGTAAAATAATTACATTAGCTACCATTTACGAGGTGCATAATAAGGGTCAGATACTGAGCCCAGGACTTCACATGCATAAAATCTCATTTAATCCTCACAACCAACTTTTTTCCAAAGGATGCCAGGCGCTGCCAGGTAGGCTATTTACTTAAAATTACTGGGTAGGATTGGCACGCAAGCCTTTTCAGTTTTGTTGTTAATGAGACAGGGTCTTGCTCTGTTGCCCAGGCTGGAGTGCAATGGCGTGATCTCGGCTCATTGCAGCCTCGACCTCCCAGGCTCAATCGATCCTCCCGCCTCAGCCTCCTGAGTGTCTGGGACTACAGGTACGCGTCACCACGCCAGGATCTCTCTAAGTTGCCCAGGCTTGTTTGGAACTCCTGAGCTCAAGAGATCCTTGGGCCTCAGGCTCCCAAAGTGCTGGGATTACAGACGTAAGCCACAGCACCCAGCCAGCACGCAGGTCTTTAATATCAGAATCTTCAACAGTCCAGCTTTATAGAATGTTGGGGGGCAGCATGGCGGATGGGGGGGTTGTGACTGTCTTCAGGCGTTAGACCGAGAGATGCCCCTCAAGGCAGCACCTGCTCCCCAATCAGCCAAGCCCTCATCTCCCGGAAAGAGGGGCTCTGAGAGCAGGGGATTGGTGGAGGGTCGGGTAGGGGGTTAAGGAGTGCTTCTTTGGGGGCCCAGGCGGAGCCGGGGCGGGGCTTGGCGAGCCCAGGGGAGGCGCCGAGCCGGTGGCTCCGGCTCACAGGCCAAGATGGCTGTTAATTAAAGTGCTGGCACTAGCTCCTTTCTGCAAAGTTTGAAGCCGTTATTTTCCACTCCAGCGAAGCGGGGAGAATCCGGCTGGGCTGACGGAGACGCCACACAGCGTCAGGGGAGCAGGCGCTTTTTCGGAGCGGGAGGCGGGGCGCCGTGCGGCTGTGAGCGCGCCTCTTGGATGCCCCGGCCGGCGCGGGGGTGGGTGGGCGCTCCCGCCCACTCCTTGGCCCCGGGCAGCTAGCCGCGGTGTGCCCGGAGGACTCTGCGAGTGCTGTGGGTGGCGGGCGAGCCCCAGCGGCGTAGCAGAGGAGGGGCCCGCGTGCGAGCTTACTAGGGAAAAGGGGGTCTGTGCAAATCCCAGGCTGACGACCGCGCACGCGCCCCTCGGGTCACCAACCCGGTCGCTCTTGGTGGGGCACACCGAGGAGACCGCCGTGAGGAACCGGGGGGCCGGATTGCCTGACAGCCGAACG
>NW_012113154.1:4806-5700 GCF_000951035.1 Colobus angolensis palliatus
TCTCCTGTGTCTGCCTTTTCTGTCTCTCCCTGGGTTTCTGGACTCTCCTCCCCGGGTCTAACCCCACTCTTCTCTATTCCTTGTATGTCTCTCTCTCCCACGTGTGTCTATCAGATATCCCTGTGTC
Source organism: Colobus angolensis palliatus (assembly GCF_000951035.1). Lineage (NCBI taxonomy): Eukaryota > Metazoa > Chordata > Mammalia > Primates > Cercopithecidae > Colobus > Colobus angolensis. Next base: position 4,934 of record NW_012113154.1, read on the forward strand.
TCTCCTCTTTGTCCTTGGTTCCTGACCAAATGGGAGGCCCCAGTATCCAGCAAAGGCTCATTCTGCAGACAGCCCCATGATTCCCCCTATTAATCACCAATAAGGGATGCAGCAATGTCACCTTCATCAATAGAAGTCTTCCTTTCCCAAAGAAGTTTGGGCTGACATAGAGCTGAGGTTTCAGAGGATCGACGGCTTGCCTGGATAGGGAGGCAGTCATCGGGCCACAGGTTGGCCCTAGACCCTGCACCACCTCAGGAAGTCCCCACAGGTCCCCAGAGATGAGGCAGGAAAAGGTCCCGGAGATGCTGTGTGCTTAGAGTGGGGAACTTGCTTCAGTCACTGGGAGGTAAAACCATCTCAAAAGCTCCTTTTCCCTCCAGCAGGGGCAGGGTGTTGACAGAGTCTGATGAAGGAAGGGGTGCTCATTGGAGATGGGACCACAGGCTAAAAGGAAAAAAGGAGGTGACTTTAACTAGGGGTTTCAAAGGCCCAGCACTTAATAGTTACTCAGACCGGCTCCCTCAGAAGAAAACCAGGAGAGGCCGGGCGCAGTGGCTCACGTCTGTAATCCCAGCACTTTGGGAAGTGAAGGCAGGTGGATCAACTGAGGTCACGGGTTTGAGATCAGCCTGGCCAACACAGCGAAACACCGTCTCTATTAAAAATACAAAAATTAGGCCGGGCACGGTGGCTCAAGCCCGTAATCCCAGCACTTTGGGACCGTCTCTACTAAAAAAATACAAAAAGCTAGCCGGGCGAGGTGG
>NW_012113154.1:7335-8024 GCF_000951035.1 Colobus angolensis palliatus
AAAAGCCCAGGTGTGGTGGTGGAAGCCTGTAATTTCAGCTACTTGGGAGGCTGAGGTAGGAGAATCACTTGAACCTGGGAAGCGGAAGTTGCAGTGAGCTGAGATTGCACCACTGCACTCCATCCTAGGTGACAGACCGAGACTCTGTCTCAAAAAGGAAAAAGATCTAAGGAGATCAGCCTCTCCCCTGGTGGTGGCAGATGGTCCCCTGGCTATCCTCTCTGGCCCCTATACCTTTCACAACACAGAGCACAGTGCCTGGCACAGCGGGAATGCAGTAAATATGTGAAAATGCAAGCGTCCCCCATGGGCTACACTGCCTCCCCTGTGGGAGCCACATCTGTACACCCAAGACCCCAGCATTGATCTGCGGGCAGGAACATGTTTCCTGGATACTCTCTCACCCAGTTCCCTTGGTCAGACCATTGCCTCAGTTTCCCCTCCTGGCAGCCCTTGAGGAGCTGATTCTACAGCGCTCCCTCATAACAAGGCCCAAACCTGCCTTCTTGCTTCCTTGGCAACCTCGTTTACCCACACTTCCCCTTGGACCCCAGGAGGAGCTGCAGACCTCAACTGTCTCCAGTCAGGCAGAGAATTGGGACCCCTGGATTCCATCCCTGGATCCCCCACCATCTAAGGATGGAAGGGCATAAATTCTCTCTGCCTCCATGGATAATTAGGATAATTAC
>NW_012113154.1:9569-9956 GCF_000951035.1 Colobus angolensis palliatus
TGAGCCTCGCTGAAAGTAGCATCAGCATTCCACAGGCACAGGTGATCTTTAAACTGAGAGACCTAGGTCCAACCCTGGGCCACCGTGTATGATCCTGGGCAAGTCACTTCTCTCAATTCAATTTAGGATTAGTGACAGCCATAGAAAGGCACATCCTTTGGACTAAAGGCTGGTTGACCTAGGTCTACGCACTTGACCTCTGTGCTTCAGTTTCCTCATCAATAAACGTAGGTAAGGAGATCTACCTCACTTGATTGAGGATTAGTGAGGTATATTGTTAAGTGCTCGATAAACATAGCTTTTATTATTTATCTGTGACTGTTGCAAAATGCTTTCAAGTATGCCATCTCGGTGGCTCACGCCTGTAATCCCAGCACTTTGGGAGGC
>NW_012113154.1:14991-15505 GCF_000951035.1 Colobus angolensis palliatus
AGGATGGTCTCGATCTCCTGACCTCGTGATCCACCCGTCTCGGCCTCCCAAAGTGCTGGGATTACAGGCTTGAGCCACCGCGCCCGGCCCCAAGGACTTTTTTGACCTTTGAAGGGCACCAGGAGTGTCCTGCAGTGCCAGCTTTCCTGCTGCTTGTCACTCAAGCCACATCCCAGTTGCAGGGCAACCTTCTAGGGAAATGCTCCCCATCAAACAGGGGCTCCTCAAGGGCGAATCTGTTTTTTTCCTTAGACTTGGGACACCTAAGGGCAAAGACTGTGTCTGCATCATTGTTTGGGAAGCTTCCTAAAGGTAAGACGCGTATCTCCTCCATCAGACTGGGGCCTCAAAGACAAAGACTGTGTTTTCTCTTCAAACCTCAGCTCCTTGAGGGTGAGGTGTGTATCTCCACCCAGACCAGGGATCTGGGGATTCCTTGATGCAAAGACTGGCTTCCATGAGTAGTTCTGAGGGGTAGATACTGTGCTTTTCCTTTTTCTTTCCTTTTTTTTTT
>NW_012113154.1:22705-23195 GCF_000951035.1 Colobus angolensis palliatus
GAGAAACCCCGTCTCTACTAAAAATACAAAATTAGCCAGGCATGGTGGCGCATGCCTGTAATCCCAGCTACTCAGGAGGCTGAGGCAGGAGAATCTCTTGAACCCGGAAGGCAGAGGTTGCAGTGAGCCGAGATCTTGCCATTGTATTCTAGTCTGGGCAATAAGAGCGAAACTCTGTCTCAAAAAAAAAATCCTCCCTTGACCCCACCCCCGCTTACAGCTACTACTTCATTTCTCTGCTCCCCTTGACAGCCAAATTATCTTAAAAGTTGTTACAACATCCTCATATCCCACTGTCATTTGGCTGTTGCCACTCCTCTGAACCTGCTCCTGTCAAGGGCACCCTAGGCCAGGCATCGTGGCTCATGTCTGTAATCCCAGCATTTTGGGAGGCAGAGGTAGGCATATGGCTTGCACTCAGGAGTTCAAGACCAGCCTGGGCAACATGGTGAAACCTCCATCTCTTAAAAAAAAAAAAAAAAAAAAAAAA
>NW_012113155.1:0-1485 GCF_000951035.1 Colobus angolensis palliatus
ACATATACAACATGGAATACTATGTTGCCATAAAAAGAAATGAGATCATGTCCTTTGCAGGGACATGGATGAAGCTGGAAGCCATCATCAGCAAACTAACACAGGAACAGAAAACCAAACACCGTATGTTCTTACTTGTAAGTGAGAGTTGAACACTGAGAACACACAGACAGAGGGAGGGGAACAACACACACCAGGGCCTGTTGGGGTGTGAAGGGGGATAGGAGGGAAATTAGAGGACTGATCAATAGGCGCAGCAAACCACCATGGCACACGTATATCTATGTAACAATAGGTATATATGTATCCTATATGTATACAACTCTATACATGTATCCAGTTTTTTTTTTTTTTTTAGAAGAAATTTTTTAGAAAAGAAAGAAATTGAAACTTCTGCTGTTTAGACTTTGGGTCTCTCTCACAAGTAGGTTTTTTTACTTCATTCACTAAATGAATTATAACTATTGTATTACAAAGTGTAGACTACATGTCTAGCTCAGAGCTAAACAGTGAGGACACAGCAATCAGGAAAATAGTCTTATAGTCTTTCAGAGAAGGCTGATATTAGTTGCAACCTTCAAAGTTGAGTTGTTTGCAGCACAGATGCTATGTGGATGTTATCAGAAGCCTACATATGTATGTGTGTGGTGTGTGTTCACGCATATGTGTGTGTTCTCTCCAGAAAGTGTTTTCAGTAGATGTATTTAAATGGAAACTGGAGGGATGAGTGGAAGTCAGGTAAAGACTGAGAATCAGAGACACTTATGGAAGCTACAGTAGTGCAAGCATTAGATGATGGTAGCCTGGAGTGACACAGTGGAAAAAGTAAGTGAATGGATGCAGAGATGTTTACTATGTAGAGTTTATAGCACTAGTGAGTAATTAATGTGGGAACTGAGAGAAAAATCAAGGATGACCATCAGCTTACTGTGTTGGAAAACAGAATGGATACAGATGCCAGTTATGTATACAAGGAGTGCATAATGAAAAGCACAAATGCAAAGGCAGAGGAGATATAATGGACTTTGGTTTGAGCATAAGAGAGAGAGAGATGCCAAGTGAGAATATTCTACAGACTAGGAAATATAAATTGTGAATTCAGCAATATTGTCTAGGTTGGAGATATAGAACAGAAAGGCTTCAATACATTAAAAATAAATAAAACCACGACATCAGTCAGAGAGCATTTCTAGAATAAACAGAAGAGAAAACCTAGAGCAGAAATTGAGGAGTACGGGGTGAAGAGAAAACTTGTAATCAAAATATCCATTATCTGGCTCTCAGTTCTCTTGTTTCATGAAAAAGCAGGCATCAAAATGACACCAACATTTCACTAATCAGTAATAATTAATAATCCTTCTGCTTTCAAATCACACCTGTTGTCTGTCCTTATCCATTCAATCCACTTTTGGATCATCTGTCTCTCTGATTGATGTATATCATAAACTAGATAGTGTAAATAAAATATTAAGTAACTACAAAATG
>NW_012113156.1:0-1442 GCF_000951035.1 Colobus angolensis palliatus
GTGAAACTCCATCTCAAAAAAAAAAAAAGAAAAAGAAAAAGAAAAAAAAAGAAAGTTAACCTGGCTCCATGAGGAGAGAAGATCTCTGTAAATGGCCGATAGTCACTCTTTCCCCTCCCACCTGCCATTCCTGACAATGATCATCTCTGCTCTGAACTGAAATTTCCTTCTGAAAGTCAGACCATCTGCCTCAGAGCCTCCATTTCTCTCAGGGACCCAAGCCAGCTGTTGCCCATTCCTGCTTTTCTCTGGGTACAATGCCCTGGAGTGCCACTTCCTAAGTGCCTTCCCTGTGGAGGACCTTGGCCGTGCCTCTGAGGCTGAGCTACCCTATTCTCCCACCTCCCCCCAGTCCTGGCTTGGCGATGTGGAACGGACCATGAGGGTGACCCTGCGAGACCTTCTCCGGAATTGCCGCCTGGCCCTCAAGAAGTTCCTCAACAAGAGGGACAAATGGGTGAAGGAGTGGGCTGGCCAGGTGAGTTGGGGTCAACAGAAATGAGGGAACAAGGGGCCAGGCATGGTGGCTCACACCTGTAATCCCAGGACTTTGGAAGGCCGAGGCGGGCAGATCACTTGAGGTCAGGAGTTCAAGACCAGCCTGGCCAACATGGTGAAACTCTGTCTCTACTAAAAATACAAAAAATTATCTGGTGTGGTGGTGTGCACCTGTAATCCCAGTTTCTCAGGAGGCTGAGGCAGGAAAATAGCTTGAACCCAGGAGGTGAAGGTTGCAATGAGCCAAGACTGTGCCACTGCACTCCAACCTGGGTGACAAAGTAAGACTCCATCTAAAAAAATTTTTTTAAAAATTAAAAAAAAAGAAAGAAAAAAAAAAAGAAAGAAATGAAGAAATGAGGGAACAAGAAGATGGAGTTAAAAAGATGGAGTTAAAAGGAGGTGGCCAGTGGAAAGACAGAATCTTGAGTCTCACACAATGTGGTTTCTTACCCCTCTTTCTGGGCTGTGGCTCTGGTACACTCCAAGCTGGACCCTTAGCTCCTGACCTGAGGCCCATGTCCCATCCTTCAGGGCAGATTGGGTGCAGATGGGAGAGGCACACGGTTCTTGAAATAGCTGGGACTTGGGAGCTGGGCTGTGTGGGTGGCCAAGGACAGGGCTTTGGGACATGGCTTCTGCACATCCTCAGATGGTGATCACTGCCAGTCAGATCCAGTGGACGGCTGATGTCACCAAGTGCCTGCTGACAGCGAAGGAGCGGGGAGACAAGAAAATCCTCAAGGTCATGAAGAAGAAGCAGGTGGGAGGCCGAGCGCAGTGGCTGATGCTTGTAATCCCAGCACTTTGGGAGGCAGAGGTGGGAGGAGCCCACTTGCTTGAGCCCAGGAGTTCGAGACCAGCCTGGGCAATATGGTGAAACCCCTTCTTTACCAAAAAATACAAAAATTAGCTGGTGGCACACATAGGAGTGAGCTGAGATC
>NW_012113157.1:0-8714 GCF_000951035.1 Colobus angolensis palliatus
AAATATCAGACCCCCCCACAAGAGAACAAGAATCACCATAACTTCAAACACTAAAAAAAATATATATATATATATCTTAAGGGGGGATATAGAAAATTATATAACATTTCTGACAGTTTGGAACCTAGGATTCTATGCTTAGTCAAATTATATCCATTGTCTGGGAAAATAGAAGTATTTTCATATATGAAAGTCTATGTATGGAGGGATTCAGGAAATTTATTTTGCATAGAACCTCTGAAATAATTCCTAGAGAATATGTGCAATAAAGAGAAGACAATATGAATCTAAGAGTAGTAGTTGGGAGCCATAATTATTTGCAAGATATTAACAAACTTATGAGTATAGAATATTAAGAAGTATTAAAGTATTGTGTTAAAGGGCATGGAAACCCAGCCAGACTGATAATTGAAATTCAAGCTTTCCTACTAATTATCTATGTGACCTTGGACGTGTTTCTTAACTTCTTTCTGGCTCAATGACTTTATTTGTAAAATGGGGAAAATAAATGTATTCACCTCATAAGAGTATTATGAGCATTAAGTAAATTAGTGCTTGTCAGGTGGTTAGAACAATTCCTGGCAAATGATAAGCACTCAATAAATGTTAACTGTAATTATTTTTAATGCAAAAGTTAATAACAATTTTGAACTAAAACTGCAGGTATTATAAAATGGAATTCATTTGGAATTGAGAGAAGATAAGTTTAGGTAGCATGTTTTCTAATGTTTTTTGCTTTTGATATAATAGATAGCATGGGTACTACTTAACTTTTGTCATTCCCAGAAATATGTTCAATTAGGAGTGTGTGTTAAAAATTTAGTCTGAGTCAATTCCTGTTTTTTGAGACGGAGTCTTTTTTTTTTTTTTTTTTTTGAGACGGAGTCTTTTTTTTTTTTGAGACGGAGTCTCACTCTGTCACCCAGGCTGGAGTGCAGTGGCGTGATCTCGGGCCACTGCAAGCTCTGGCTCCTGGGTTCATGCCATTCTCCTGCCTCAGCCTCCCGAGTACAGGTGCCTGCCTTTTTTGTATTTTTAGTAGAGACGGGATTTTACTATGTTAACCAGGATGGTCTCGATCTCCTGACCTCGTGATCCACCCACCTCCGCCTCCCAAAGTGCTGGGATTACAGGCGTGAGCCACCGCGCCCAGCCTCAACACTGTAATTCTATGAAGACGTACCATCATATGACCCAAAAACCCTGGCTGTATTTGACTGGTCTGGGTTGAGCCTGTAGCTAAAATCTGGGCAATCACAGCACTTCCTTAATAATCTGAGAAAGATTGGCTAGCTTGATGGGCAAAACTGTGGAACATGAGATGTGAGATTATGAACACTCATTTTTCAGTTCCTTCAATTCTTTTTCAATTCATACAGCAAGTCTGAAAGAACAAGCATTTAAAGAAAATTAGGTGAAATTTGAGGAGACCAAGTCCTGTTGTCATTTAAATTTCTGGTCCCTGTTTCTCTTGTGGCTTCATAATAATCTTCTTGTGGTTTGGTATTTTGAGTTTGTACATTCTCCTTTTCCATATAGTAACTCAAATAGGATTTTTGTTCCCTCTAAAAGATCTGATTAATATAGAGGGCAAAATTAAAGAGATTATTAACCTAAAGCAGGGTTTTCAATATTAAAATTATATGAGAAATTTAAAAATGAATGTGTGTCCCACCCACAGAGAATTATTACTATCCCAAACAGGAGGAAATGAACTAGGGAGAGGAGCTAATAGAAAAAAAAAGCTGGATAAAATTTTGTTGAGCCTTCAATATAGAGGATGGTTAAAATCAGAAGAACAAGGAAAAAAATGATCGTATCTTATACAAACTGAGCCAGTGGAGTAGTTTGAAAGTGGGGAACCGTCATAGCAATTATTTCAAACCTGAACCAAAGCAAGTGAATCTTGTTAAAATTTCACAATCATAGTGAGAGTTTCATGCATCTATATAGTATTAAGCTAAGAGGATACATACATGCTTTGCCTTTCATTTTGCCAGAACTCTGGGTGGCTACTGATGGTGTTTTACTCATGCAGAATGAAAACAAGTGGTAAGTCAAAATGCCACTGTATAGATAGGTAGGTTGGTTGCTAGCTATCATGAGGCACTCTGGTAAGCAAAGTCTCAATCTCTGGATCCAAATCTAGCCTGTGGTACTTTTGATCTAGCAATGCTGTAAGAATTAGTCAGTGGATTGAGACTTTATGTAAGTTGTTTCTTTTTGTATATCTTGCCAGCTGCCCTTCCTCTAGTCCATTGCCTGTACTTCAGCTTGAAATATTTTTTGATTTTTTTTTTTTTTTTTTTAGCAGAGTTTCACTTTTGTTGCCCAGACTGGAGTGCAATGGTGCAATCTCATCTCACTGCAACCTCCGCCTCCCAGGTTCAAGTGATTCTTGATTCTCCTGCTCAGCCTCCTGAGTAGCTGGGATTACAGGCATGCACCACCAAGCCTGGCTAATTTTGTATTTTCAGTAGAGTCGAGGTTTCTCTATGTTGGACATGGCTGGTCTCGAACTCCTGACCTCAGGTAATCTGCCCATGTCAAACTCCCAAAGTGGTGGGATTACAGGCGTGAGCCACTGCTCCCGGCCCGAAGGATCTTTTAAAAATAAAAAATCTGGTTTAACTCTGCCTTCCTTAAATGTAGTCAATAGACACCATTTATCTTCAAGATAAAGTGCAAACCATTAGCAGATTAGTTTATAGTTTTGACTTAGTTATGACATTTTTTAGAAGGCTTTCCATGCCTCCCAATATTGAACTAGATATATTCTTCTTTTATTTGTAAGCCTGTATCTCCAAATAATTACACTTAGTTGTCACACTTCCTATATTCAATTATAATTGCCCAATAGTTCTTTGTAATCCTAGTAGAACAGAAACCTTTAAAATCAGAGACTTGTTTTCTTATTACTGAATTCACTGTTGATCCTGAATAATGTCTGAAACAAATTTAATGCACAACAAAAGTTATTTGTTAATTAATTTTTTGTAAATTACATTTTTAACTCAAATATAAAAAGCTTGGTTAGGCTACCAGATGAATTATACCAGTTTTGCTTTTCAGACCTGAAGTTATCTAGTTAATGTAACTCTCCTACATTTTATAAAGAATTGATAGTCATCTGTTTAAAACTAGCAGGAGACTAGTCAGGGAAATTAAAATTCTCTGTGAATCTTGTGTTGAAATTCTAATCTCTTCTAAAGTGATGTAACTATTATATTGCCAGTGAATTAAAGAAAAGAGATCATTTCATAATCTTAAGGTTATAGCCTAACGCATGAAGTTTAATTTTTTACTTCCCTGAGTGAAGGTGAAATGATGTGATTACATTTCATCTGAAACCTAAAATTAGCTCAATCCAATATGTTCTTTTTGAAAGAGTAAAAGGAAAATGATGTAATGTTTTGTATGTCACATTTAATTCTGCTGGTAGTCTTTGTAATGACATATCTTGTGATTTTGTGTTTGAAATTTTGCGGAAGGAAATGGAGCATTGAATGGGCTATATACAGTTGATTTTGTTAATCAAATGAGTAGAGAAAAAAAGCTGAAACCCAAGAAAAAATATATTCTTTATATTTCACTATGAAATAGGGTAATAAAATGCTCAAATATATACATGATAATTTTTGGTGATTTGAAATGGCGTGTGAAATAATCTGATTTTCTGCTGTGATGTTGCACTTGAAATAATAAATGCAAACAAATGTGGATAATAATTCAACTGCTTATACTCAGTTTTTGAAATTAATGTCTATTCGTAACACTAATATGTCCAATGAAATAAAATGAAGGTCTGCTGCTAACAGAATTTTTTAAAAGTAAAAATATAAAGTCCAGGTGAAATAATATATTAACCTTTTTATCTTTTCCTTTTATCATTAAATTTGCATCAAATTAAGATGCAAATTTTTTAATGCATTTTAAAAAATATTGTCCAGTTTGATACAAAAGGTACCAAATATATTTCTAAATTATTAGCAATTTTTGATTCTCAGAAATTGATATATTAATCAATAATAATAGGCTGAGGGTAGTGGCTCACACCTGTAATCAAAGCACATTGGGAGGCTGAGGTGGGCGGATCACCTGAGGTCAGGAGTTGGAGACCAACATGGCTGACATGGTGAAATCCCGTCTCTACTAAAAATACAAAAATTAGTGGGGCGTTGTGGCATGCGCCTGTAATCACATCTACTTAGGAGGCTGAGGCACAAGAATTCCTTGGTCCGGGAGGTGGAGTTTACAGTGAGCCGAAATCGTGCCATTACACTCCAGCCTGGATGACAGAATGAGACTCCATCTCAAAAACAAAACAAAACAAAACAAACAAAGAAAAACAATAATAATGACATTATTATAATCAGAAATGCAATATAAAATATAGACAGTGGAATTTCTAAGAAAATTCTGCCCTGAGCTAATATTTTCTAAATATCTCTGGGGATGAGGAATTGATTAATGAATTTTCATGGGTAACTTATGCAAAAAAGTTGTTTAATTCAGTTTACTTCTGGTAGGTGTGTAGGAAGAGAAAGCAGGATTGGAATGGTTTGAAATAGTGAAGATGCGGGTTGTGAAATGGTGAATGAGAGCAGCTTATTGGGCATCAGAGAGTTTGTTTCATTCCCAAGTGCTCCTTGATTATTATTTTTAATTGAAATAATTGTAGATACACATACAATTGTAAGAAATAATACCGAAATAGCTCATTTGTATACTTTGCCCAGTTCCAGAAATGATAACATTTTGCAAAATTATAGTTCAATGTCACAACCAGGAAACTGACATGTATACAAGCCCTTTAATTTTATCAAAGGCTCTAATTATTTTATTCAGCAATCTGTTTTCTCTTCCACATAGTTTACTGCCGTGTAACCAAGATTAAACAGTGTTTCAAAAAATTAATGTAATTGATAACTTGTAATCATTTTATTTATTTGGGAAATATTAGTTATATATTTGTTTCCAACTGCATACCAATCACAAAACCCATAAGAGTTCTATGTATGTATTATTTATGTATATTTATGTATTTGCTTATATGTATTATATATTATACATAGTATATAAAATCTTGTGACATGAGAAATTAGGTAACCAAATATACGTATGTGTGAATATACATATTTTGTGCAATCTTGTGGCATGAGAAATTAGGATGCTGCAAGATTTGTTTTAGATAGATGGATAGAGAGAGAGAGAGATGTTGTAGGATTTTCTCCTTAGGGTCCTTGTTACACAGCCAGGAAAGATTAGGCTCGCAGACACTTTGAAGAGTGAATAGGGCAGGGTTTATTGGGTGAAAAGGAAAAAAAGAAGAAACGGGGAGTCTCAGCAAAGCCAGAGTCCTGCTAGCCGTCTTTCTGCCTCACAGATTCAATTCCAGATTACCACCCCGGAACAGGAGAGGCCAGGCTCCTCCCTGCTGCAAAGGGCGTGAACTTCCCATGACTCCACCCCATTCTCCCAGTGCACAGGCTCTTCAGAGGTTCTCTGGGGACTCCTTTATACTTGGCTGTCAGAGGGAGACAGACACAGAGACATATAAAGAGAACATTTCTCTATTTTTGTGGTTGCTATATTTACACATACATATATTTAGTTACCAAATTTTCATTCCACAAGGTAATTAAACATCCTGAGTGGAGGGTAGAGGCAGGGCATGCTGAAGATGGCCTACATTGCATACGGTACAATGTCCAAGATTCAAAGAGAAATATTTGACTAAGGTAATAAGTTCTTACACATTTCTGCTAGACATCAGTCATAACCTTGGCGTAGGTAAATCCAAAATATCCCCACTGATAATCGTGATATTTAGCGTGTCTCTTCACATTTATGAAGACCTTTTTGGAATTTAGGGTCTTAGCTAGTAGCTCACAGGCCTTTTTGTGTTTGTAAAATAGGAGCGTGTTTTATTCTTCTCAAGAGTTCTCTTTAATTGTGTTCTTGCTTAGTCATGTAGAGCCAGTCTTCTTTTTAAGATGTTTTCATCAATTTATCTTTTTTTGTTATAAGTTCAATTATGTAAAACTTTGAGTGTCATATTTTTAGAGATGTTTTGTTGTTTTCTATTGCAATAATTGTGTGCCATTAGTTACAATAATTATTTTATTTTTAACTTTGATAATTTATCTTGTGTGAGCTTTTCTTCACGATTAATTAGTCTTGACCAAAATGGAATGGTCCAAAAATGAACCTTCAAGATATTACTTGCAATAACTTTGCCAATGTGATTGAATAACTTTTACAGTAGGCTTTGCACATAAATCCAATATCTAATAAATAATTTACCTTTACTCTTATCTAGGAAATATTGCTATCACTTTGGCTCTCATATTTCACTCATGTGAGGAAGAAGCCAGCAACATGGAATGTGGTACATTATTTTTGAAGAGTGATCAACCCTTGTCATTATTTGTTTGAGCAACATGGTTACTATTGAACATAGAGCACCTACAGGTTCTAGCATCCTCTCAAACTTGGCTACATTTTATTACAAGACATAGGAAAAATATCACGTATAAATATATTTTTTAATCTTTCTTTTTTTTTTTTTTTTTGAGATGGAGTTTCACTCTTGTTGCTCAGGCTGGAGTGCAATGGCACGATCTCTGCTCACCACAACCTCTGCCCTCTGTGTTCAAGCAATTCTCCTGCCTCAGCCTCTGGCAGGTGCCACCATGCCTGGCTAATTTTGTAGTTTTTTTAGTAGAGACCGGATTTCTCCATATTGGTCAGGCTAGTGCCAAACTCCCGACCTCAGGTGATCTGCCCACGTTGGCCTCCCAAAGTGCTGGGATTACAGACGTGAGCCACCGCGCCCAGCCTATATATTTTTATTTTACAAATGCAAAGATGTTTCCATGAAAATGATCAAAACATGTTTTCTGTTTCATTTCTTTCACACAAAATGACGTCAACTTACAAACTTACACAGATATTTTTGTCATGACATTAATTTACAATGTAATATTCTTTAAGTATCTCTAAGAGAAAAGAGAATTAGGGTATGTTAAATACTTAATGTTATAATATTTTATAGTATCTAAGACCAGGGCATCCCTGAGAAATGAAAAGGAGGCAGAACTTGGTAAATGAAGGAAACCACAAACCAACATGTGCAATAGCGCTGTTGCTATCTCTGTTTGGTAGTGGTAGTTGGTAGTGCTGGGAGGATTTAGGGGTCACGGAAGCACCCAAGAGGGTACTGGGATGGAAGTACCTTAGGAAACCCAGTCAGATTGGTGAACGCCTCCACATTGAGGATCCTCCCCATACTCAATCTTAGACCAGGCAGACGCAACTGTGTTTTCTGCCTCCAGTATAGAGTAGTAAATTTGAGAACATGGGCACAGAGACAGGTAAACCCTTGATAACTGTAAATACCCTGGAGCTATGCTACCCTCAGACCTGCAGCTGCATCAACCACCCCAAAATAATAATAAATACATAACACACAACACAAAATCAGCAAATATTTGCAGAAATCCAATACCATTAAAATGAAATGGGAGATTTCCATGATTCCCCTCGCAGGACATGTGACAGGGGCATGGCTCGTCTGTTCAGTCACCCAGCAGCTCAAACCCCTGAGAGAAGGGGGAGCAGGCAGATGGACGGGTACTGGAGCCCAAGTAGGCTTGTGTTACAGTGTGCTCTTTCAGCCTTATTGTCCGGGACAGCTGACTGTCAACTGCCTTGTCCTGGGTTGTTGTCTGGTGTCCTGAACCAATCAGGACACATGAACTATTCGAAAGGTGATGAATGCAGAGACTTTACTGAGCAGTGGAGGCAGCTTTCAGAAGGATGGGGAGCTGGAGTGGGAAGGTAGAGGGTAGGAGGAGAAAATCTTCGCCTGGAGTTTGGCTGTTCTCGGAGACACTCCTCTGAAAGTTCAGACACTTCTTCCTTCCTTCTCCAATGATACCCTGCTGCCCTCTGCCACTCTCTGCCATTTTCTACCACTTTGTTCCTCTTGACGATCAGCCACTCGTGTGTGTGCCTGCTAAAGTCTTAGATTTATATGGGCACAGGATAGGGTTCATGGTGGGCCACAGTGGTCTTGGAAAGTGCAACATTCAGACATGAAAACAGGAGCACCTGTTCTCACTTAGGTCCACCAGCACAGGCCCAAGGGTGGAGCCCTTACCAGGGACCCTGCCCTTTTCTACTGAGCACTTCCCTGCCTCGCTCCCATATCAAAAATACAGAAACCTTAACATCAAAGTAAAACAGAGGCAACCATAGGTGATGGAACAAAATAAGAGGAATTTAGAATAAGTATTGTCTGTACTGTCACATGCAGAATAATGTATTGCAGTGATAAAAAATAAAGAGACAGAGATTATGTAAATGAAATCGCCAATAAGAGTAAACAAGCAGAAAAAAATCTTAAAATATAAGCCGAAATGCAAATAGGAATAGATGGAGGAAAGAATTTGTGATTGTATGATCAAACTGAAGAATTTTTTCAGAACATAGGAAGTATGTTTCAAAGCACAAAATCAATCTAATAACATAATAGAAAACCATGAAGACAAAATACACATAAACGTGTACACACACGTACACCCAAACTGACATAGTGAAATTGGAGAGCACCAAGAATATAGAGAAAATTCAAAACATTCTTTAGAGGAAATATCAGACCCCCCCACAAGAGAACAAGAATCACCATAACTTCAAACACTAAAAAAAAA
>NW_012113158.1:0-1021 GCF_000951035.1 Colobus angolensis palliatus
CTCAAAAAAAAAAAAAAGAAAGAAAGATTGGGGCTATACTATGAAATACCTGTGTACCTTAAGACCTTCGGTCTATTTTAATGGGAAGCATAGAGAGTTTTAAGCAGCAGATGCATCAACCTCCTGACTCAGGTTTTGAGCTTGTGTTATCAGACACATGTCAATGCCATTAACTATTTCATTCCCATTTTCTCAAAATTATTAAATATTAACTTTGATATAGAAACTAACCTGCTTTCTTTTTTGATATAGGAGGCTTAGCAGCTTGTTTTAGAATTAAATCTTCAAAAAATTTTGTCCGTTCTTCTTTACCCGGTAAGTGGACATTAAAAATCTCTCCATAATCACGGATAAATAATTCTTGCACCTTAAAAAAGAAAACAAATGCAATATATATCATATATACAGATGATCCCCAACTTACAATGGTTCAATTTATGATTTTTAGACTTTTCAACAGCATGAAAGTGATATGTATTCAGTATGTCCCTCCACTTACAATTGGGTTATGTCCAAAAAACCCATCATATGTCAAGGAGCATCTGTACAGTATATACACAGATGTATGCAGTATATATACACACATGCATACGAAATGCATGTGTTGGCCGGGTGCGGTGGCTCAAGTCTGTAATCCCAGCACTTTGGGAGGCCGAGACAGGCGGATCACGAGGTCAGGAGATCGAGACCATCTTGGCTAATAGTGAAATCCTGTCTCTACTAAAAAATACAAAAAACTAGCTGGGCGAGGTGGCGGGCGCCTGTAGTCCCACCTACTCAGGAGGCTGAGGCAGGAGAATGGTGTAAACCCGGGAGGCAGAGCTTGCAGTGACCTGAGATCTGGCCACTGCACTCTAGCCTGGGCGACATAGCAAGACTCCATCTCAAAAAAAAAAAAAAAAAAAAAAAAAAAAAAAGGAATGCATGTGTCAGTCATTTAATACAATAGCAGGTTATTATACACATATTTTTAATGACAAGCTAAATTTGTATATTTTTTAAACAAGTCTTTAAAGAATGT
>NW_012113159.1:0-1347 GCF_000951035.1 Colobus angolensis palliatus
GGCTCAAGCCTGTGATCCCAGCACTTTGGGAGGCCGAGACGGGCGGATCATGAGGTCAGGAGATCGAGACCATCCTGGCTAACATGGTGAAACCCTGTCTCTACTTAAAAAATACAAAAAACTAGCCGGGCGCGGTAGCGGGCGCCTGTAGTCCCAGCTACTCGGGAGGCTGAGGCAGGAGAATGGCGTGAACCTGGGAGGCGGAGCTTGCAGTGAGCTGAGGTCCAGCCACTGCACTCCAGCCTGGGTGACAGAGCAAGACTCCATCTCAAAAAAAAAAAAAAAAAAAAAAAAAGAAATGTTGCATTAAGACTCTAGTTCTCTTAACCATACACATGAATTTAGAAATACAGCATTTGTATTATGACTGTATCATAACTGCTCAAAATGTTAGCACATATATGGAAAATGACTATTGCTTCATGAAGTTTTTTGACTTATGATCAGTTCAGCTGTTGAATGTGGGAAAAAGTGAAATATATGTGGTCTAGGTGAATATATATGGTTAAGATGTGGAAGGGAGGTTTAAGTCTGCAACTAAAGAAGACCAGTATAGCAGAAAAGCTTAGTTTAGCATATTGGTTTCTTTTCTTCATTTTGAATGTTCAAACGTAAACTATTAAGAAACCATTATTAGCAGTTTGCCAATAGAAATTTAATTTTGGAAAAAACATTTTTATAATAATGGGATTAAAAGAAAATAAGCATTTGGAAGAAAATTCCAGAATGACAGGTTATTATTAATTTTTGAAGGGTTCTATCATTATTGTATTTAAAAGAGAATTAAAGACTTTTTATTTATGTATTTATTTTTTTGAGACAGAGTCTTGCTCTGTCACCCAGGCTGGAGTGCAGTGGCGCAATCTCAGCTCACTGCAAGCTCCGCCTTCCAGGTTCATGCCATTCTCCTACCTCAACCTCCCGAGTAGCTGGGACTGCAGGTGTCCGCCACCATGCCTGGCTTATTTTTGTATTTTTAGTAGAGACGGGGTTTCACTGTGTAAGCCACGATGGTCTCAATCTCCTGACCTCGTGATCTGCCCACCTTACCCTCCCAAAGTGCTGGGATTACACACATGAGCCACCGCACCCAGCCCTTTTTTTCTTTTGAGACGGAGTTTTGCTCTTGTAACCCAGGCTGGAGTGCAGTGGTGTGATCTCGGCTCACTGCAACCTCCGCCTTCTGGGTTCAAGCAATTCTCCTGCCTCAGCCTCCTGAGTAGCTGGGATTACAGGTGCCCACCATGCCCATCTAATTTTTATACTTTCAGTAGAGACGGGGTTTTGCCATGTTGGCCAGGCTGGTCTTGAACTCCTGACCTCAGGCTGTCTGCCCGCCTCGGCCTC
>NW_012113160.1:0-1007 GCF_000951035.1 Colobus angolensis palliatus
GGGTGTGAAACTGTGTCATAGGATTTTTAGCAGCATCCCTGGCCTCTACCGCCTAGAAGCCAGTACACTCCGAAGTTACAACCACCAAAAATGTCCCCAGACATTGTCAAATGTCCCCTGGGAGGCAAAACTGTCCCCAGTTGACAACCACTATCCTAAGGTTTGCCTTCATCAATGTGACAACACTTTGTTCATGAGAGGGCTAAGCTTTAGGCCCTTTTAAGAATGTGTGCCTTATCTTAGACACCTTTCTATACAGTGGGTTTTTTTTAATAGAGCAAGGAAATTTCCATTCAAGAGGACTTCTGTTGCAATAGTAAGCAAAGGAGCAAATTTCTAGCTGCCTATCAGGAAAATGAGACCACTTGAAAAGTCAGACAGATAAGAAAAGGATCAAGCTCCTTTTCAAGATTAGGGAAACTACCATCTCAGCATTCCACACTCCCTGATACCTCACTACTTCTCTTCCTGCCTGGCTCTGTGGGATGAAGAAATGAGTCCAAAGAGGGAACTTGTCAGTGTAAATGAGACTGTGTTTTCTCCGGTGAGTTGCAAGCAGCTACTCAGACCCTCGTCTCACACCAAACACCAAAATAAAGGCTAAGTGTCTTTCTAAAAATCAACCACAGAAGCTATCACAGTCAAATTGTTATCAAACTTCTGGGTAAGAGAGGATTTTCTAAACCTAGATCGAAGAAAGCCCAAAGAGAAAAAAAACCACATTTATTATTTTACATTGTATTACATTATCTCATATTTTGTTCGAGAAAAATTAAATATTTTTCCTAAAAAAATTAAAAGTAAAAAACACTGTTTTCCTTTTGGAAAAATAATTTGGTGATTATTTGCCTAATTTATTTATACTAAAAGTTTTTGGAACTCTGACCCAGGAATCCCACATATAGGAATCCAAAATACAGAAAAATACAGAATACAGAAATACAGAAAAAGAATCCAAATACAGAAAAAGCAAATGTACAGGGGTATTAATTACAACATTACTTACA
>NW_012113161.1:0-1340 GCF_000951035.1 Colobus angolensis palliatus
ATAATTTTCAACCCAGAATTTCATATCCAGTCAAACTAAGTTTCATAAGTGAAGGAGAAATAAAATCCTTTACAGACAAGCAAATACTGAGAGATTTCGTCAACACAACCCTACAAGAGCTCACGTAGGAAGCACTTAAACATGGGAAGGAACAACTGGTACCAGCCATTGCAAAAACATGCCGAAATATAAAGACCATCAATGCTAGGAAGAAACTGCATCAACTAATGAGCAAAATAACGAACTAACATCATAATGACAGGATCAAATTCACACATAGCAATATTAACCTTAAATGTAAATGGGCTAAATGCTCCAATTAAAAGACACAGGCTGGCAAATTGGATAAAGAGTCAAGACCCATCAATTTGCTGTATCCAGGAGACCCATCTCACGTGCAGAGACACACACAGGCTCAAAATAAAGGGATGGAGGAAGATCTACCAAGCAAATGGAAAACAAAAAAGGCAGGGGTTGCAATCCTAGTCTCTGATAAAATAGACTTTAAACCAACAAAGATCAAAAGAGACAAAGAAGGCCATTACGTAGTGGCAAAGGCATCAGTTCAACAAGCAGAGCTAACTACCCTAAATATAAATGCACCCAATACAGGAGCACCTAGATTCATAAAGCAAATCCTTAGAGACTTACAAAGAGACTTAGACTCCTACACAATAATAATGGGAGACGTTAACCCACTGTCAACATTAGACAGATCAACAAGACAGAAAGTTAACAAAGATATCCAGGAATTGAACTCAACTCTCCACCAAGCAGACCTAATAGACATCTACAGAACTCTCCACCCCAAATCAACAGAATATGCATTCTTCTCAGCACCACATCGCACTTATTCCAAAATTGACCATATAGTTGGAAGTAAAGCACTCCTCAGCAAGTGTACAAGAACAGAAATTATAACAAACTGTCTCTCAGACCACAGTGCAATCAAACTAGAACTCAGGAATAAGAAATTCAATAAAAAACCGCTCAACTACATGGAAACTGAACAACCTGCTCCTAAGTGACTACTGGGTACATAACGAAATGAAGGCAGAAATAAAGATGTTATTTGAAACCAATGAGAACAAAGATACAACATACCAGAATCTCTGGGACACATTTAAAGCAGTGTGTAGAGCAAAATTTATAGCACAAAATGCCCACAAGAGAAAGCAGGAAAGATCTAAAATGAACATCCTAACATCACAATTTAAAGAACTAGAGAAGCAAGAGCAAACACAATGAAAAGCTAACAGAAGGCAAGAAATAACTAAGATCAGAGCAGAACTGAAGGAGATAGAGACACAAAAAACCCTCCAAAAAATCAATGAATCCAG
>NW_012113162.1:0-2055 GCF_000951035.1 Colobus angolensis palliatus
ATATTTGTTTGATCTGTTAGGCTTAGTGCAGGAGCCCAGTCCAAATCAATGGCCTTGCATAAATTTTATTTCACAAGACGCTTAACCGGCTTTCACTCTTCATGGCATTTGAATATGTTTTAGATATTGTATTTCTGTTTTCAGGATGAGTTGAAGAATTTCTTTGCCAAAAAGCTACAGCCCTTATAGCCGTGAACAAGCCGCTTGATTCTGTGTTTTCGACCTGGGGCATCCCACCTTTTATATCAAGTGACTGAGGCACGCACTTTAAGGCAACCTTTATAAAAGAACTCTTACTAAAAATGACACCATCCTTACCACCCAAAATTTCCTGGAAAGGCTAAAAGGACACATGGCATCTTTAAATTAAAATACCAAAAATTTCAGAAACCCTTGGGCTCCCTTGCCCAAAAGTATATCCACTATCCTTTATGGATATACAGGCCACTCTCTTGGAGACACATAGGTTATCCCCCTATGAACTGATAGCTGGAAGGTCCATACATTTATCACCTCCAATACTGGAGTCTGTCCTACTCCATGCAGACATGACAAGACACTACAGGGGACTCATGTAATGTACCCAGTCCTATCACCAACAGGTTAAGGCCCCCTTCCTACAAAATCTTCCTAAACAACCTTTCCATGATCCTCAACTAGTGGATTTGTCTACTGGAAGAAAAATCAGAGAATAACTGCTTTCGAACTTCATTCAAAAGAAAGAGACCTTATCAGATACTATTAACAATAGATACAGCAGTGAAACTCCAAGGAACCAACCTTTGGGTTCATGTTTCACAACTGAAGAAGAGATTCAAAATTCCACACAATTGGAAGGCCACTTCAATTTCGTCTGCCCCATTGCCAATGCTTCTTGTGATACTTAGGTCGAGGACACAGGCAAGGTTAAGAAAAAAAAAAGACTATATGTTGCTTCAAAAAAAAATCCTATTAATATTTGGATCTCTAAGGTCCTCATGGCCTATGGGATTTGTTTTCTTGGCCTAGGTTAAGCAATTGGAGTTCCTGGTTCCAAAGCATCTCAGAGAGACTGTCAATCGTTCTTGTTTCTGTGACAGTGGTTATGATGCTAGTCTGTTCCATTTTATCCAGAGTTTTAAATGCTTCTATGCGGCCACCCTCTCATCAGATGATTGCCATGATGATACAATAGAAAGATCAGAAGATCTTACAATCCAGGTCACTATGAAGATGACTGAACAATTTATGATTGGTGAAGATCTGAAATTCTAACTTTCCCTGAGTTGGTCAATTTCTGAGAAGTCAGAGAATGACCAAAAGCTGGGGGTGGGGACTAAAGACTGACCATACAAATGAAAAATGGCCAGGCCATATATAAAGATGGAACTCTGACCGGTAGTCTCCAGCAATAAGGATGAGAAGCCAGTCCACCATATACAGCAAACAATCCAGGAAGCCAAACAACTCCTATAGCAATTGGCCCCAAGCAGCTGGGACTTGATTATTCCTATTTTATTTTTTAATTTTTTCCTTGCTTGAAAGTCTCTCTTAATGGACTTGATTAATAACTGAAAAGTTCCCTAATATTTATTTCCACTTCTCCAAATCACGACTAATCAGAGAAAGCCAATATGCATCCCTAATCCATCACATAGGATGCCCTGCTTCCAGTAGCCCACTCACAGCTTCCCCGTGCCGCAGCCTACAACCAGAACATCCCTGAAGCCTTCCCTGTTTTCCATTGTAAAGATTTCCACTCTCCTGCCTGCTGTGAGTGTCTGCCAAATGCAAGTGATGGTGGTTGCCTGCCATCTGTGGCCAGCTCTGAATAAACAACCTTTGCTTACTCTCATTTGGGTGGCTGTGTTCACTTCCACAAGATCTTTAGAAGAATAAGGAAGTGGGTATGTACAGGATAAGGACGTTTTTGAGAAAAGCTCAGATAATCTGAAGGATGTCCTATCACTAGGCTGGCTCCAAAAGCTCAGCACAGCCCCCCAAATACACATGTACGAGCACACACACACCCTACATGCACATACATACAACATGCACACACATACAATAGATGGT
>NW_012113163.1:0-1665 GCF_000951035.1 Colobus angolensis palliatus
TACTTAGACCCAACATGCTGGAGGTGTTGACTCGCATCCCTTGACTGAGGACACGTGTGTAATTGTTGATGTCATCACAAGACCTTTCGACAAGTGTAATTGTGACATACACCTGGGCCCAGTGCACAGTGACATATCACTGGACCTAGACCCTTGGTAATGTGATTCTATTCTGCCTTGATACAGCCCACAGGGGTCATTGTGACATCGCTGGACATTGCACCCAGGTGATTTGAGTCTCCTCCTCTGCCTTGGTGCTGCCCACAGGTATATTGTGACATATTGCTGGGCGTATGTTATGTGACTCTTTTGCTTGTGCCCTGAACACATAGGCCATTGTAACATTGCTGAGTGCAACACCCAGGTGATGTAACACTTCGTCCTGGACCTGTCTACAGAGGGGATTGTAATATATGTCTTCACCAATCACCCAGGGAATGTGACTTTTTCTTCCTGCCTGTTCTCCACTCACAGGGGATATTGGGACATATTGTTGGGTCCAGCACCTAGCTGATGTGACTTTTCTTTTTTCTAGGTTCTGCCGACAAAGGAGATTATGACATATTGCTGGGCCTAACACTAAGGTGATGTTACTTACTTGCTTTGGCTGTGCCCTTGGAAGGCATTGAGACATACTGCTGTGCCCAGCACCAAGATGATGTGAGTTCTCTGCCTGAACCCTGACCACAGGAAGCATTGTGACCTACCTATTCACCCATTGCAATCTCTCCTATGGGAAAAGCACAGATAAATGCCCTCTTTTACCTACGTGATTTGACACTCCTCTACTGCCTGGGCCATGCCCACAGAATAGAGTGATTTATTGCTGGACCAAGCAGTGATGTAATTATTCTGCTTGGTCCTTGCACACACAAGTCACGGTGATACATGTTTGGACCCATAACCTAGATGATGTGCCTCCTCTTCTGGGGTTTGTCCACAGTGGCAATTGTCATGTATCACTAGACGTAGCTCCTATGTGATGTAACTCGTCTTTCATGCTTGGGCCCTTCCCACTGGGATGATTGGAACATAAAGCTGAGCCCAGCACCTAGGTTATGTGACTCTCTTCTTGTTTATGAGCCCTGCCCGCAGGAGGCATTGTGACATATCTCTAGGCCTCTCACTTAGGTAGTGGGACTTTTTTGCCTAGGCCCTCCCCTAGATGAACCTAGGTGATATGACTCTCCTCTTCTGCTTGGGACCTGCATACATTGCGTGTTGCAACGTGTGTCTCTGAGTCCAACACCAAGGTGATGTGACTGCCCTGCATGGATGCTCCCACGGAAATATGATAACATCTCTTTATTCATTATCTAGGTAATGTGACTCTTCTCTTCTGCCTAAGGCCTGCCAAAAGAAAAGATTGTGACAGATCACCGGACCCAGCACCTAGGTGATGTGACTCCCCTCATTTGCCTGAGACCTGCTCTATTTTGGATATTATGACATACAACTGGGACAAATACCTAGGGGCTGGAAGGCTTCTGCCTGAGTCCCTCCCACAGGAGACCTTGTGATGTTTTTTGTTTTTTTGAGACGGAGTTTTGCTCTTGTTGCCCAGACTGGCATGTGGTGGCGCTACCTCAGCTCACCGCAACCTCTGCCTCCCGGGTTCAAGCGGTTCTCCTGCCTCAGCCTCCCGAATAGCTGGGATTACAGGCA
>NW_012113164.1:0-1472 GCF_000951035.1 Colobus angolensis palliatus
GCAAGCTCCGCCTCCCGGGTTCACGCCATTCTCCTGCCTCAGCCTCCAGAGTAGCTGGGACTACAGGTGCCCGCCACCACGCCCGGCTAATTTTTTTTTTTATTTTTAGTAGAGATGGGGTTTCACCATGTTAGCCGAGATGGTCTCGATCTCCTGACCTCGTGATCCGCCCGCCTCGGCCTCCCAAAGTGCTGCGATTACAGGCGGGAGCCACTGCACCCAGCCAATAACATAATTTTTATAATGAGAAACATTGTTGAGCACCTGATATGTACCAGCCACCATATGATATGTTAATGTTTAGGATAGATGTAGTCTCTGCCATCCTGGAATTTTAAGTCCAGTGGGGAAGATAGACTATAAACAATAAACAATTATGCAATACAAATCATTATAAATGTTACAAAATGCTTAAAGTAAGTTGCCTAACAGCACACAAATAATTTATTGCACAGATAAAATTAAAATAATATTTATTGAGCACGTATTATACCCCAGGCACTATGCTAAGTACATTATGCAGACTTGCTTACCTACATCTCAAAACAATCTGAGGTAGGTGCTATTATTCCCATTTTTCAGACAAGCCACCTGAGGCATGAAAATAATTGAGTGAATTGCTCAAAGTCACACAGCTAGTAAGTGATGGAGCCAAGATTTGAATCTAGTCAGTCATATTCTTAACCACAAACTATCCTGTCTTCCTTAAGCCAGTCACTTAGTTTCTCTGCAGGCTCAACTGTAAATTCCTCACCTAAGTTTACTGAAGTGTAAATTATATTTGGGTGTATGTTTGGGGAAGTGCAATGAAAGGAAGAGAAGATTGGGCTCGATGATTTATAGGTTGTCTTTCTGATCTGTGATTTAAATTTTAAATTTTTGGTGAAGTATGTGGTTCAAGAGTATAGCACTTCTGCATTGAGGTTTTTGGTGGGGTTTTTTGGTTATTCAATAATTTCTGGAAATAAATGTAGTAAGTGAGATTTTGTTGTAAAGTCATTCTTAGGCCAGATATGCCTGACACTGCATTTTTATAAAGCTTAGTCGTATAATCCTTTGATGTCAAATCCAACTAATTGCTCTTTCTGGTTACTAGCTAGGAGTCTTACTTACCAACAACTTTTGAATTTCTTCCATACTCTGGAGTTTTAAGTCATCCAATGTCTTTCATTTCTCTTAGTCTTCTTAAATACAAACTTGTATTATTATTTAGTTCAACCACCCCAAGTCTTTAAAAATTAGTTGTTTATATTTGGATTAAAAATATCACAAGATAATTCATGATTTACTTTAAAGGATGGCAACTCATCTATGCTACAGCATCTTTATTCTTTTGTTGATAGAAATTCAATGGCCGGGCACGGTGGCTCAAGCCTGTAATCCCAGCACTTTGGGAGGCTGAGACGGGCGGATCACGAGGTCAGGAAATCGAGACCATCCTGGCTAACACGGTGAAACCCCGTCTCTACTAA
>NW_012113165.1:0-419 GCF_000951035.1 Colobus angolensis palliatus
ATATATCACTTTGCAGATTCCACGAAAACAGTGTTAGCAAACTACTGTATAAAAAGAGATGTGTAACTCTGTTAGAAGATTTCACACAACACAAAGCACTTTCTCAAAATGCTTCTTTCTAGTTTTTATCTGTGGATGTTTCCTTTCTCAATGTAGGTCTCAATGTGCTCCCAAATATGCCCTTGCAGTTTTCATGAAAACAGTGTTGGCAAACTCCTCGATGAAAAGAAAGCTGTAACTCCTTGAGATCACTTCAGGCAACACAAAGAACTTTCTCAGAGAGCTTCCTTCTAGTTTTTATCTGAGGATATTTCCTTGGTCTCCATAGGTTTCAATGCGATCCAAAATATCCCTTCTCAGATTCCCTCAAAACAATGATATCAAAATGCTCCATGAAAAGAATCCTGTAACACTGTGAG
>NW_012113165.1:5939-6490 GCF_000951035.1 Colobus angolensis palliatus
TTCACTATAGTCCTCAATGTGCTCCAAAATATCCCTTTGCAGATTCCAAGAAAACAGTGTTAGCAAACTGCTACATGAAAAGAATGGTGTACCTCAGTGAGATGAATTCACACATCACATACAAGTTTCTTAGAAAGCTTCTTTCTAGTTTTTTTCTGAAGATATTTCGTTTGTCACCAAGGGTTCAAGATGATTCAAAATTACTTGCTCAGATTCCCCAAAAACAGTGCTACCAAACTTCTCGATGAAAACAGTGGTTTAACTCTGTGAGATGAAGTCACACATCACATGGATGTTTCTCAGAAACATTCTTTTTGTTTTTGCCTGAATATATTCCCTTTGTCAAAATAAACTTCAGTGCACTCCAAAATATCCCATTGCAGATTCCGAGAAAAGAGTGTTATCAAACTCCTCGATGAAAAGAACAGTGTGACTCTGAGAGATGAATTCACATATCACAAAGCAATTTCTCAGAAAGTTTCTTTCTAGTTTTTATCTGAGGATATTTCCTTTTCACCATAGGCCTCAAGGTGCTCCCCAATATCCCTTTG
>NW_012113165.1:12165-12820 GCF_000951035.1 Colobus angolensis palliatus
TCCCAAATATCCCTTTCTTCATTCCATGAAAACATTGTATGCAAACAGATCACTGAAAAGAAAGATGTCACAGAGAGAGGTGAATTCGCACATCAAACAGAACTTTTTCAGAAATGTTTGTTCTAGTTTTCACCTGAGTGCTTTTCCTTAGTCACGAAAGGCTTCAATGTGACTGAAAGTATTCCTTCTTAGTTTCCTCAAAAACAGTACTACCAAACTGATACATGAAAACAATTGTGTAAATCTGTGAGATGAATTAGCACATCACAAAGTGGTTTCTCAGAAAGCTTCTTTCTAGTTTTTATATGAAGATATTTTCTTTTTCACCTTAAGCTTCAATGTACTCCAAAATATTTCATGACAGGTTCCAAGCAAACAGTGTTAGTAGACTGCTAAATGAAAAGGACAGTGTTTCTCTGTGAGATGAATTCACACGTCACAAAGCAGTTTCTCAGGAAGCTTCTTTCTGGTTTTTATCTAAGCATATTTCCTTTTTCAATATAGGCCTCAATTCGCTCCCAAATATCCCTTTGTAGACTCCACAAAAGCAGTGTTAGCAAACTGCTGCATGAAAAGAAAGGTGTAACACTGTGAGATGAATTCCCACATCACAAGGAAGTTTCTCAGAAAGCTTCTTTATAGTTAGTATTTCAGG
>NW_012113165.1:18005-18858 GCF_000951035.1 Colobus angolensis palliatus
GATTCTGTGTAGTTTTTAGCTGAGGATATTTCCTTTTCCACCATAGGCTTCAATGCACTCCAAAGTTTCCTGTTTGTAACACCATAAAAACAGTGATGCCCAAGTGCTCTCTCAACAGAAACGTTTAGTTCTGTGAGATGAATGTACACATCAAAAAGGATTTTCTCCAAAAGGTTCTCTCCAGTTTTTACCTGAAGAAATTTCTTTTTCACCTTAGGCCTCTATGCGTTCCCAAATATCTCACTGTAGATTACACAGAAAAACAGTGCTACCAAACTGCACAATGAAAAGAATGGTTTCACTCTGTGAGATGAATTCACCCACCAAGAAGTAGCTTGGTTTCTAAAATTAGTTTCTAATTTTTTTCTGAGAATATTTTCTATTCTACCATATTCTTCAATGTGCTCCCAAATATTCCTTCTAAGACACCACTAAGAGAATGATGCCAAAGTGCTCCCTCAACAGAAACGTTTAGCTCTATGAGACGAATTCACAGAACACAAAGGACTTTCTCAGAAAGCTTCTCTGCAGTATTTACCTGAAGATATTTCCTTTTTGCCATTGGACTCAATGCACGCCCAAATATCCCTTTGCAGATTCCACAAAACACTGTTACCAAACTGCTGAATGAATAGAAAGGTGTAACTCTGTGAGAGGAATTCACTTATCAGGAAGCAATTTCTCAGAAATATTCTTTCTAGTTCAAATCTGAGGATATTTCTGTTTTCACCATAGGCGTCAATGTTCTCCCAAATATCTCTTCTCAGATACCAGAAAAACAGTGACGCCAAACTGCTCAATCAACAAAAAGGTTAAACTCCATTACATGAATTAACCCATCAAAAAACTGTTT
>NW_012113165.1:19683-21739 GCF_000951035.1 Colobus angolensis palliatus
TCTTCTCAGATACCAGAAAAACAGTGACGCCAAACTGCTCAATCAACAAAAAGGTTAAACTCCATTACATGAATTAACCCATCAAAAAACTGTTTCTTGCAAAGCTTCTCTCCAGTTTTTATCAGAAATTATTTCATTTTTCACTGTAGGCCTCCAGGAGCTCCTGATTATCCCTTTGTAGATTCCATAAAAACAGTTCTACCAAACTGCTCAAAGAAAACAAAGATGTAACTCTGTGTGATGAATTCACCCATCACAAAGGAATTTATTGGAAAGCTTCTTTCTAGTTTTTATCTGAGGATATTTTCTTTTCCACCATCTGCTTCTTTCTAGCTTAAATCTGAGGATATTTCCTTTTTCAACATTGAAGATTCCATAAAAACAATGAGATCAAAGTGTTCTATGAAAAGAATCATGTAACTCCGTGAGGTAAACTCAAAAATCACAATGTAAGTTCTCAGAAAGCTTCTTTTTAGTTATTGTCAGAGGATATTTCCTTTGTCACCCTAAGCTTCAATGTTCTCAAAAATATCCCATTGCTGATTCCAAGATAACAGTGTAAGCAATCTGCTCAATGAAAAGAAGAGTGTACCTCTGTGATATGAATTCATTCATCACAAAGCAGTTTCTCAGAAAGCTTCTTTATGGTTTTTATGTAAGGATATTTCCATTTTCACCATAGGCTTCAATTTGCTCCCAAATATCCTATTGCATATTCCAAGAAAACATTGTTAGCACACTGCTGAGTGAAAAGAACCCTGTAACTCTGTGAGATGAATTCACACATCACAAAGCAGTTTCTCAGAAAGCTTCTTTTTAGATTTTATCTGAGGATATTACTTTTGTCACCATAGGCTTCAATTCGATCCAAAATATCCCTTCTCAGATTCCCCAAAAACAGTGCTACCAAACCGCTCCATGAGAAGAATCGTGTAATGCAGAGAGATGAATTAACACATCACAAGGTGGTTTCTCAGAAAGCTTCTTTCTAGTTTTTACATGAGGATATTTACTTTTCCACCATGGGCTTCAATGTGCTCCAAAATATCCCTTTTGAGACATCACAAAAACAGTGTTGTAAAAGTGGTTCCTAAAAGAAATGTTTATCTCTATGAGATGAATACACATACCACAAAGGATTTTCTCCAAACGCTTCTCTCCAGTTGTTACCTGAAGAATTTTATTTTATCAACTTAGGCCTCTATGTGCTACCAAATATCCCTCTGCAGATCCCACAAAACAGTGCTAAAAAACTGCTCCATGAAAAGAATGATGTAACTCTGTGACATAAATTGACCCATCACAAAGCAGTTTCCCAGGAAGCTTCTTTCTACTTTTTGTCTGAGGATTTTTACTTTGTCACCAAAAGCTTCAATGCATTCCAATATATCCTATTGCAGATTCCAAGAAAACAGTGTTAGTAAACTGCTCAATGAAAAGGAAAGTGTAACTCTGTGAGATCAATTCACACATCACAAAGCAATCTCTCAGAAAGCTTATTTTTGGTTTATTATCTGAGGATATTTCCTTTGTCACCATAGTATTCAAAGTACTCCCAAATATCCTGTTGCAGATTCCATGAAAACAGGGTTATCAAACTGCTATATGTAAAGAATGGTGTAAGTCTGTTAGATGAATTCACACATCACAAAGAACTTTCTCAGAAACCTTCTTTCTAGTTTTCATCTGAGGATATTTACTTTGTCATCACAGGCTTCCATGCGATCTGTAGTATCCCTTCTCAGATTCCCCAGAAACAGTGCAACCAAATGACTAAATGAAAAGAATCATGTAACTCTGTGAGATGAATTAACACACCACAAAGCAGTTTCTCAGTAACCATCTTTCTCCTTCTATATGAGGATATTTCCTTTGTCACCATGATCATCTGTGTGCTTCAAAATATCACATTGTATATTCCAAGAAAACAGTGTTAGCAAACTTCTCAATGAAAAGAACAGTGTACTGATGTGAGATGAATTCACAGATCACAAAGCAGTTTCTCAGATAGTTTTTTTCTAGTTTTTATCTGAGGATATTTCCTTTTTCACCATAG
>NW_012113166.1:0-1127 GCF_000951035.1 Colobus angolensis palliatus
AAAAAAAAAAAATACAAAAAATTAGCCAGGCGTGATGGTGGGCGCCTGTAGTCCCAGCTGCTCGGGAGGCTGAGGCAGGAGAATGGTGTGAACCTGGAAGGCAGAGCTTGCAGAGAGCTGAGATTGTGCCACTGCACTCCAGCCAGGGTGACAGAGCGAGACTCCGTCTCAAAAAAAATAAAAATAAAAATAAAGAGGCTGACCTGAACTGGAGCGTGAACTCCTTCACTTACTTGCTGTGTGATCTTGGACAAAACCCTTGATCTCTGTAAGCCTTAGTTTCTTTTTCAAAAAAATGGGGGTAATCAAAAGGCTTCCCTCCTAGGATGATTGTGAGAAGGTGTGCAAGATATTTCAGCTCAGTCTTTGTACATAGTGACCCCTCCATCAACAGAACTGCTCCCCCTACTTGGAGGCCCTAGGGAGCCACTGCAAGATCAAGGGAGAGGAGTGGGCACCCCCATGTACCCAGTGGGCCTGTCTGGCCCATGCCCTGACATTTGTCAGGAAGGGCGGGCGTCATGGACCACCAAAACGGGGTCAAAGGTTAAATAAAAGGAAGAGGTTTTCCCACTAAGAGGTTTCTCACTTAGAAGCAAGAGCAGACAGTCTTTCCACACAAGAGCAGGGTGAAGAATTGAAAACTGTGTTTGCCAAACTTTCACACTCCCCTTCGCCATTTTGTCACGTCTCTTTCCTGCCTGTTCTATTATTTCCTCAACACTTTTCTTTAAAACAATTTTAGATTGGCTCCAGTTTTTCCTTTTTTCTTTATTGAGACAGGATCTCGTTCTGTCACCCAGGCTGGAGGGCAGTGGCGCACTTTTGGCTCACTGTGACCTCTGCCTCCCGGGTTCAACTGAGTCTCATGCCTCAGCCTCCCAGGCAGCTGAAATTCCAGACATGCACCACCACGCCCAGCTCATTTGTATATTTTTTTTGTAGAGACAGAGTTTTGCCATGTTGGCCAGGTTGGTCTCCAACTCCGGAGCTCAAGCAGTCCACCTGCCTTGGCCTCCCAAAGTGCTGGAATTACAGACATGAGCCACCACGCCTGACCACTCCAGTTTTGTTTTTTGTTTTTTTCATTTTTTGTTTTTTGGTTTTTTTTTTTTCTTTTTTTTTTT
>NW_012113167.1:0-1578 GCF_000951035.1 Colobus angolensis palliatus
TTGTATTTTTTAGTAGAGACGGGGTTTCACTGTGTTACCCAGGATGGTCTCGATCTCCTGACCTCGTGATCCACCCATCTCGGCCTCCCAAAGTGCTGGGATTACAGGCTTGAGCCACCGCGCCCGGCCAGATGTGTTAATTTTAAAAGGAAGTTGGCTCTCACAGCAGAGATGCCCTGGCATCCATTGTAAAGTGGTATTGGAGATCCAAGGAGAGGCCTGGCTTAGATAAGGTGGTCTTAGGAGTCCCAGGCATAAAATTAGTTTAAACCACACAAATTATAAATTAGTTGGCTTGCTGAGTAGAGAGTTTGTTCAAAGAGTATGAAGCTTCAAAGAATATCCATAAGAAGTAGTTCAGGAGATACTGAAATAAAGAGAATGATGGTCAGAAGGCCAGGAGTATAAGGAGAATAATACTAAGATTGGAGACAGTTGACAGAGGAGATACTAATCAGTGGCTTCAGATACCACAGAGAAATCACAGAGAATGAAAATTGAGAAAAAAAGCATTTAAGTTAGGAATATGAAAATTATTGTGATATTTCAAGGAATAATTTCAAGGAAGCAGTTCCCTGGAGCACAGGAGAGCCTAGATGTTAACGAAAGAGCACATAGTGAAGAAATGAGAAGCTACCTGTTTAAGAGATGTGAGGAAGCAAAGAAGGAGAAAATGTAGTAGCTAGCTGGGGAAGTAGACAAGAGGAAAGGGGGTGCCTTTCATTACGAATGGAGTGTTAAGTTGTTTGTTTTTAAGCTAAACCTAAACATGGTGAAGGCTTATCAGAGAGTTTAGTTTTTTTTCCTTGAGGCCTTGTGACACAATAGATTTTTTGCCATTTGTTTCCTATTACCCTTCCTAATAACCGCCACTAGGGGGAAATCTGAATCAGAGAGAAAAGTTTGGGAGTCAGACAGTTTGGCTTTGTGTCCTCAGTTTCTAGTTTAAAAAATAAATAAATAAAGGTGAGTGGGTCGTGGACACTCCAGACTCATCACCTTGGCAGTTAGGAGAGTAGGGTCCAGGACTCAGTGGTGGTCAAAGGATACTTTAGCTCTGCTTAACAGCAGTGTTGTAAATGTTTAAGGATGATATATGCAATAGATCACTTATGTAACTAAAATTATTTTTTAGGCAGCAGGTGAAAGAGGAGGCTTTAGTGAGAGTATCTGCTGGTTACATGATTGTCTTTGATTTTCAGTGTATCTCTATTCTTTGCAGGGTCTCTTCTCCTTACTAGTTGAAAGAATTTATTGCATTCCCAGAGACACTCATACAGAACACCAGTCAGAGGGGAAGATGTTTCCCTCCTGAGTGTGAGGCAGAATTGTGCCTAAAGACGAATTAAAAGAGTCATCCCAGAGAATTTGCTAGTGGACTTCTTGTGCTGTGGCACTAGAAATTGTTACCAGACCTTAAAGATTCCAAGCCTATCAGTTTTCAGGGGAATAAAACACTTAATACTCATGCCACTTAAATATTTCAGTTTAAGAAAACTATGAGCAAATATTTATGTGTGCGGTTTTAATTTTTGGTATAAAAATGCCAGTTGCTTCCCTACTAAGCCCAAATAGCCT
>NW_012113168.1:0-1371 GCF_000951035.1 Colobus angolensis palliatus
GCCTGTAGTCCCAGCTACTCGGGAGGCTGAGGCAGGAGAATGGCGTAAACCCGGGAGGCGGAGCTTGCAGTGAGCTGAGATCCCGCCACTGCACTCCAGCCTGGGCGACAGAGCGAGACTCCGCCTCAAAAAAAAAGAACTAGGAAGCCACACTCACTGCTGGGGGAGTCCCAGCGCATGGCCTTGCTGCCCTGCGGAGCTAGAATCTAAAGCATGTGACTCCACCTCCCCAGCCACACCTGATTGGACCAATGTGTGTTCACCTGAGCCAGCGACAGCCAACCCACAGGCTGAACAGAAACCGCGGACTTCTATGGCCTCAAGGGAGGGAAAAGAAATTGAGACAATCAAATAAGGGTTTGACTTTAAGCTGTCTGGAAAGAAGATCATTAAAAGCTCTGGTACTGTAAGGTCATGTCGTTTGTAGTGGCCACTACTGGCCATGCACTACTGAAGTGATGTGTGCAGAGCAGAAACGCAGAACAAGCAGAGATCCCTCCGCCCACCCAAGGCCCCAGACAGAGCAGCTTCAGTAGCTGTTGGCTCTCCCTGTCCTAGCACCAGTTCCTGGGGAGCTTAGCCAGCTTAGGTGCCTGTCCTTGGTTTCTGTAAGATTAGGCACGTACACACAACTATTTTCTGAGACAATTTAACTTGACTGGGTAAATGTTCCTGCAACCAAAATAGTCCTCAGACAAAAGCGCTCACAACGTAATGTTGAGTGAAAGACAGAATGTTGCATTTTAACTATGCTGTACTTATAGCCTCATGAAATGGAATAAAATTAAGAACTAAAAGTGAACAGAGAAAATGAAGGCAATTAATGTGTTAGAGTGGTGGAATCATGGATAGTTTTCCCCCATTTCTAGTTTTGCTGCTGCTACTTAGAGTGGAGGCCCTAAAACTTCAGACCCCAAAACCTCCTTCTAGTTCAGCCTGACCCTCTTGTAAGTCAGGTGTCCAAAGAAATAAGCTTTTTCTTCCAGCAACTACCTCAGACTTTGAGACCTTTCTGGACTACTGTCCTATTCCACCACATCCACAGAACAGCGGAGATGTACTAGTTTGTGAATATAGGATGTTGTAGTTTAAAATTTCTCTATTAAAGCAGTCTTTATTTACTACCAAAAAGGTTCTCTACACACTTTTCTAGGAGACATTAAGAAAGATACCAAGTAATCTAGAAAGTTTTTATTTTTATTTTTTTATTTTATTTACTTATTATTTTTTTGAGATGGAGTTTCGCTCTTGTTGCCCAGGCTGGAGTGCAGTGGTGTGATCTCGCCTCACTGCAACCTCCGCCTCCCAGGTTCAAGCGATTCTCCTGCTTCAGCGTCCCAAGTAGCTAGGATTACAGGCATGTGCCACCAC
>NW_012113169.1:0-1116 GCF_000951035.1 Colobus angolensis palliatus
CCTCCTCCCTCCTCCCTCCTCCCTCCCCATAGTAGGCCCCAGTGTGTGATGTTCCCCTTCCCCAGTCCAAGTGATCTCACTGTTCAGTTCCCACCTATGAATGAGAATATGCGGTGTTTGGTTTTCTGTTCTTCATGGTTCTAATTTGATTGCACTGTGGTCTGAGAGACAGTTTGTTGTAATTTCTCTTATTTTACATTTGCTTTGGAATGCTTTACTTGCAATTATGTGGTCAATTTTAGAATAAGTGCAATGTGGTACTGAGAAGAATGGGTATTCTATTGATTTGGGATGGAGATTTCTGTAGATGTCTATTAGTTCTGCTTGTTGCAGAGCTGAGTGCAGGTCCTGGATACTCTTGTTAACCTTCTGTCTCATTGATCTGTCTAATGTTGACAGTGGGGTGTTAAAGTCTCCCATTATTATTGTGTGGGAGTCTAAGTCTCTTTGTAGGTCTCTAAGGACTTGCTTTATGAATCTGGATGCTCCTGTATTGGGTACATGTTTAGGATAGTTAGCTCCTCTTGATTAATTGATCCCTTTACCATTATGTAATGGCCTTCTTTTTTTCTTTTGATCTTTGTTGGTTTAAAGTTTGTTTGATCAGAGACTAGGATTGCAACCCTTGCCTTTTTTTGCTTTCCATTTGCTTGGTAGATCTTCCTCTATCCCTTTATTTTGAGTCTATGTGCATCTTTGCACTTGAGATGGGTCTCCTGAACATAACACACTGATGGATCTTGACTCTTTATCCAATTTGCCAGTCTGTGTCTTTTAATTTGGGGCATTTAGCCAATTTACACTTAAGGTTAATATTGTTATGTGTGAATTTGATCCTGGCATTATGATGTTTGCGGGTTATTTTGCCCATTAATTTATGCAGTTTCTTCATTGTATCGACGGCCTTTACAATTTGGCATGTTTTTTGCAGTGGCTGGTACCAGTTGTTTCTTTCCATGTTTAGTGCTTCCTCCAGGAGCTCTTGTAAGGCAGTCCTGGTGGTGACAGAATTTCTCAGCATTTGCTTGTCTGTAAAGGATTTTATTTCTCCTTCACTTATGAAGGTTAGTTTGGCTGGATACGAAATTCTGGATTGAAAATTCTTTTCTTTAAGAA
>NW_012113170.1:0-1382 GCF_000951035.1 Colobus angolensis palliatus
GCACTCCAGCCTGGGGGACAGAGCGAGACTCCGTCTCAAAAAAAAACAAAAAACAACAAACAAACAAACAAACAAAAAACGTTATAATCCTCAGGCCGGGCTTGGTGGCTTACGCCTGTAATCCCAGCACTTTGGGAGGCTAAGGTGGGTGAATCATGAGGTCAGTAGTTCGAGACCAGCCTGGTCAAGATGGTGAAACCCCCTTCTCTACTAAAAATACAAAAATTAGCCACGTGTGGTTGTGGGCACCTGTAATCCTGGCTACTCCTTAAATCTGGGAGGTGGAGGTTGCAGTGAACTGAGATCCGGCCATTGCACTCCAGCCTGGGTAACAAGAACAAAAAACTCCATCTCAAAAACAAAAAAAAGTGAGAAAGAAAGAAAATAAAACATAATCCTGTTAATTTCCTTTGTTTTCTGCGTATGTGAGCTAGAACTTAACTTTTAACTTGAGTACACTGATTCCATTTTTTCTGCTGCTCATGTCTCCAGACAAGAAAATGACTGCCCTGTTGGGTTTCAGACTTTACTAGGGCCTGTAGCCCTTTTATTTTGGCCAATTTCTCCCATTTGGAACGGGAACAATTAACAAATGTCTGTACTCCCATGGCATCTTGGAAATAACTAACTTGCTTTTGATTTTACAGGCTCCTAGACAGAAGGGACTTGCCTTGTCTCCAATGAGACTTTGGAGTCACACTTTTGGGTTAATGCTAGAATGAGGTAAGACTTTGGGGGACTGTTTCCTTTCCATGTGTTTTTTTTTTTTTTTTTTTCCTACACGGAGTTTCTCTCTTGTTGCACAGCCCAGGCTGGAGTGCAGTGGCGAGATCTGGACTCACTGCAACCTCCACCTCCTGGGTTCAAGTGATTCTTCTGCCTCAGTCTCCAGAGTAGCTGGGATTACAGGTGCGTGCCACCATGCCCGGCTAATTTTTTGTATTTTTAGTAGAGACGGGGTTTCACCATGTTAGCCAGGATGATCTTGATCTCCTGACCTCGTGATCCACCTACCTTGGCCTCCCAGAGTGATGGGATTATAGGCATGAGCTACCGTACCCGGCCCAGATTGATTCTCTTTCAAAAGCCATATGAGGCCAGGCACAGTGACTCACGCCTGTAATCCCAGCACTTTGGGAGGCCAAGGCGGGCAGATCAGCTGAGGTCAGGAGTTTGAGATCAGCCTGGCCAAGATGGTGAAACCCCGTCTCTACTAAAAATACAAAAATTATCTGGGTATAGTGGCTCATGCCTGTAATCCCAGCTATTTGGTAGGCTGAGGCAGGAGAATCGCTTGAACCCGAGAGGTGGAGGTTGGGGTGAGCCGAGATTGCACCATTGCACTCCAGCCTGGGCAACAAGAGTGAAACTCCATCTCAAAA
>NW_012113171.1:0-1805 GCF_000951035.1 Colobus angolensis palliatus
ACAGAGCGAGACTCCATCTCAAAAAAAAAAAAAAAAAGTCTGCAGTCCAGGTCATTTGCTTTGGAGTTCAACCAGAGGAGAGAGGGCTGGGGCTGCTGAAGGAATTCAGTTCCCAAAGCCAAAACAGCCAGCCACTAGCTAAGCCCCCTGGGGAGGGGGCAGGGCCTAGCTCCCAGCCCTGGACCCCTCACCTGCTCCCGGGATGGGTAGTAGGAGGCACAGATGACTCGCCGCAGCCGGCTGACATAGCTGCCAAACAGGGTGACGAAGAAGCATAGGCCATACATGACGCCTGGGAGCACAGCAGCCAGTCAGCCTCACCAGCAGGCACAGGTGCCAGCCCACCCCTGATGCCCCCCAAACCCTCAGCAGTCTGCACCCCTCATTTCTCACATGGTGTCCACTCCCCCAGGGCCCTCAAGGTGTGGTTGATACCAATGACTACGTAGCCAGTGCTGTCCGGCTCCGAGGGACGAAGGAGACAACGCCGGGACAAAATACTGATGTTGCCTTGCTGCAGGACATCAAATGCTGACACCAGGTCACGATAAATATTCCCAGCATAGCCAGTCCCTTCCACAGTTATAGACACCAACACAGGACCTGGCACAAAGACACTGTGTGAGTGACACTCATGGCAGTTGCTAAGCAGAAAAGCCCACACCTTCTGGAATGAGGAAAGTGGAGCAGCGCAGGTCATAGGATGACTCAGACCCTCGGCTGGGGGCCTCTGATGCCTCAGGCACCCTCATGGTGCCCTGGGGCCTGACCTCAGTTCTGGCTCCTAGGACTGGCCCCATGGTCCAGCTGGGTGGTACTGGTGTCTGGTCTTCCTATCCAAGCCACCACATCTAAAATGACCTTAATGGTCAGTGAGTCCACCCCCCTGTCCTCCATGACCACCCAGAAGCATTTATTTATTTATTTGTTAAATTTATTTTTTAAGACAGGGTTTCACTTTGTTACCCAGGCTGGAGTGCAGTGGTACGATCTTGGCTCACTGTAGCCTCAACCTCCCAGGTTCGAGTGATTTTCCTGCCTCAGCCTCCCAAGTAGCTGGGACTATAGGCACGTGCCACCACGCCCAGCTAATTTTTTTTTTTTTTTTTTTAGTAGAGACAGGGTTTCACCATGTTGGCCAGGATGGTCTCGATCTCTTGACCTTGTGATCTGCCCGCCTCAGCCTTCTAAAGTGCTGGGATTACAGGCGTGAGCCACTGCGCCTGGCCCCGATGGTGAGTTTTTAATTATACCTCAACATGCCAACACTGCCCCCACTATGGTTTTTGTTTTGTTTTGTTGAGACAGGGTCTCACTCCATTGCCAGGCTGGAGTGCAGTGGTGCAATCGTAGCTCACTACAGCCTTGAACTCCTGGGCTCAAGCGATCCTCCCTAGTAGCTGGGACTATAGGCACACATCACACCATGCCTGGCGGGTTTTTTTCCTTTTCTTTTTTTTTTTAGAGACAGAGGCTCACTTTGTTGCCCAAACGGTCTCTAACTCCTTGCCTCAAGCAGTCCTCCTGCCTTGGCCTTCCAAAGTGCTGGGATTACGGGTGTGAGCCATGGCACCAGCTCCACTCTCCAACTCTCCCCCATCTCTCATTCCCCACCCCCACAACGTCCCTGTGATTTTAACAAAACTTTGGAGGTAAATGCTGTCTCAGGAAGCCCCACTCCAGAAGCACCATTTCTCCCAGCCCCATCTTGGGTCCAGAAGTCTGCAGTAGGCCGGGCGCGGTGGCTCAAGCCTGTAATCCCAGCACTTTGGGAGGCCGAGACGGGCGGATCACGAGGTCAGGAG
>NW_012113172.1:0-1451 GCF_000951035.1 Colobus angolensis palliatus
AAAAAAAAAAAATGTAATCAGGCCAGGTGTAGTGGCTCACCCCTATAATCCCAGCACTTTGGGAGGCTGAGGCGGGCAGATTACTTGAGGTCAGGGGTTGGAGACCAGCCTGGCCAACATGGCGAAACCCCAACGTGGTGAAACCCTGACTCTACTGAAAAGACAAAAATTAGCCGGGTGGGGTGGCGGGCGCCTGTAATCCCAACTACTCAGGAGGCTGAGGCAGGAGAATTGCTTGGACCCGGGAGGTGGAGGCTGCAGCAAGCTGAGATCATGCCACTGCACTCCAAGCTGGGCAACAAGAGTAAAACTCCGTCTCAACAAATAAATAAATAAATATATATAAAAGCAATACTGTCATGAACATTCTTGTGTATGTACCTTCTAGTGCTTTTCCAAGTATGTATATTTAAGATAAATTCCTATTTTTGCCAGTTCAACGGTGTGTAAATTTAAATTTTGATAGATTTTATCAAACTGCCTTTGTAAACATGGCTGTATCAACCTAGACTCCTATTAAAATCATGTGTTCTTTTTTTTTTTTTTTTTTTTTTTAAGATGGAGTCTCGCTCTGTCGCCCAGGCTGGAGTGCAGTGGCGCGATCTCCACTCACTGCAACCTCTGCCTCCCGGGTTCAAGCGATTCTCCTGCCTCAGCCTCGCAAGTAGCTGGGACTACAGGCGCCGCCACCACACCTGGCTAATTTTTGTATTTTTAGTAGAGACAGAGTTTCACCATGTTGGCCAGGCTGGTCTTGAACTCCTGACCTCATGTAATCCACCTGTCTCAACCTCCCAAAGTGCTGGGATTACAGGCTTAAGCCACCACGCCCACCTGCTAATTTTTAAATATTTAGTAGAGATGGGGTTTTGCCATGCTGGCCAGGCTGGTCTCGAACTCCTGACCTCAACTGATCAGCCTGCCTCAGTCTCCCAAAGTGCTGGGATTACAGGAGTAAGCCACCATGCCAGGCCAGTTTTAAGCTTTTTAATATATAGAAGGAATATAAATATACATCATGCATGTACATATGTGTATGTATCTACTGTTGGCATTTTTAAAAAATCAAAAGTACATTTTCCACATGTTGAAAAACTTGAATCCACACAGAAACATATTAAGTGAAAAGTAAAAACTCGCTGGGTGCAGTGGCTCACGCCTGTAATCCCAGCACTTGGGGAGGTTAAGGCAGGTAGATCACCTGAGGCCAGGAGTTCAAGACCAGTCTGGCCAACATGGTGAAACCCCATCTCTACTAAAAATACAAAAATTAGCCGAGCCTGCCACGCACCTGTAATCCCAGCTCCCCAAGAGGCTGAGGCACAAGAATCGCTTGAACACAGGAGGTGGAAGTTGCAGTGAGCCAAGGTCGCACCACAGCACTCTAACCTGGATAGTGGAGTAAGCCTGTCTTAAAACAGAGAGACTCTGCCTCAAAAAAAAAAAAAAAA
>NW_012113173.1:0-1095 GCF_000951035.1 Colobus angolensis palliatus
GACAGAGCTGGAAGTAGGTGGAGAACAAAACAGCTAGAGATAATGAAACAAAATTCTGAGCAGAGAGAGCTGAACCGAGAGAGAATTCTGAAGATCTTAAGTTTTCAACAGATATTAATCAAATTGTGGCTGGAAGAGCACTGTGTGAAAATGAGAAAGAACCACCCAAAAGTAAGAAAAACAATGAACCCCTAAGCTCACACAGTACCAGGAATAATTACTATTTCCCTCAATAAAAAAAGAATACACATATAAATAATAGACTCTGAGTAGGGAACCTAGAAGAGTCTGCCTCAGTAGTGAGGCAAAATTAACCCCAAAACAAACAAACAAACAAACAAAAAACTGCTCTTATTCCAGCTCACAAAGCAAGATTCTAAAGGAGCAAAACATTTTCCAGTAACTTAATGTTGTTCCCCCAAATACCAAGGGATATTTATAGAAATACAAAAATATCAACCACAAGATAAATTCACAATGTCATGGTCTGGAAAACTCAATATTTTAAGATACTACTTGTTCCCCAATCTATATAATGCAATGCTAACCAAAAGACAAGCCAGTTTGTTTGTAGAAATTGACAATTTAACTCTAAAATTTATTTAGAAATAAAAAGTCACTAGGGTCACCAAAACAGTTTTGAAAAATAAGAGAAGAAGCTCTACATACAGCGGTTATTATATGGCTGCAATATTCAAGATACTGTGTTACAGTCATCCATTTAGACATACCACACTATGGATCAGAATACTGAGTCTAAAAATAGACAATTTACATATGTTCACTTGATTTTCAACAAGGTTACAAAGATGATTCAGTGGAGAAATGTATATTCTTAACAAATGGAACTGGAACAAGTGTATATCTACATACAAAAACAATGAATCTCAATCCATATGTTATATGCCAAAAAAACTCACAATAGATCATGACCCTAAAAATAAAACTTAAAACTATGAAACTCATGGGCAAAAACATAGAAAAAAAATCAGTGAAAAGTTACTTAAGTTCCATATTAAAAGCACAATCCATAAAAGGTGGTTGAACTTACATAATGAATTTTATTAAAATTAAGAACATCTGCTTTTTAAAACA
>NW_012113174.1:0-1143 GCF_000951035.1 Colobus angolensis palliatus
GAAG
Organism: Colobus angolensis palliatus; assembly: GCF_000951035.1. NCBI lineage: Eukaryota > Metazoa > Chordata > Mammalia > Primates > Cercopithecidae > Colobus > Colobus angolensis. Next base: position 5 of record NW_012113174.1, read on the forward strand.
TCTGTCTTCCCAGTGCTACTTCAAGCACAGCATGACAAGTGCCAAGTGCCATGCCAGGCATCAAAAGGTATCCACCCTGGAACGGACTGTGGTCTAGGGGAGAAGCGGGCAGGGCAGTGTAACCAAGCATGTATGGCAGAGCATCAGAGGTGCCAAGACACATGTATGCACGGATGCACACCAGGAATGCAAAGACAATGCTGATTACTTCCATAGGAGAAGGCTCAGAAACTTCTGCAGAAATAAGGTGGCCCTGTGGGTAAGCTTCGAAGGCAGATATTTGCCAAGAAGGACACAGCCTGAGGTACATTTATCAGATAAAAGCAGTAGCAAAAGCCAGGTGTGAAGGTAAGTCCCAGAAACTTCTAGTTCAATATGGCTGGGGTAAAGGATGTCTGGTGGGACTAGCAAGAGTCAGAAGTGCAGGCAGGGCTAAATTACAGAAAGCCTTACATGCTGCAGAAAGTTTCTTGGCAGGAGAGAAAAAAAAGCCTAGACGTGTTCTCTTCAGTCTTCAGTTAGCTCCCATGCAAGAGAAGGTGCCATGGGCCATCCAGTCAGCTTTATCTCCAGCATTAACTGGGCCATCAGGAGGACGAGGATGATCAAAGAGGAAGGCCACTGGCCAGACATGGGTAGGGTTGGCAGGCAGGGGCAATGTAGTAACCAGAAAGACATCCGTGGGTTCTTCTGTGGGATCAGAGAGCACAGAATATTTCAAGTAGAGCACCTGGGATGGATGTGCCTGCTCTTTTGGGGCAAAATCCAAATGCTGGTTCCAACAAAGGACCCTGGCCTGCTGGGAGCATCAAAAGATTCCCCCAGATGCCTGACAGGTACATACAGAAGTTCTAGCCCAGAAGACAGTCATGGTGAAACAAAGTCTTTCTGCTTTCAAGGACCAGAACATCAAATATTCAGAAGTAACTACTATCCAACAACTAATTAGAGAGGGACTCATATCTCAGTGTCACACACAAATGCAGACTCCCCAGCCAGAGAAGACCTTTACGTAAAATACAACAGCCCGAGTCACCTTCTTGGCTTTTGTTACAGAATATCTCACTGCACAGCCTAAGTGTGTGTGTGTTTGTTTTGTTTTCTGAGACAGAGTCTTGCTCTGTCGCCCAGGCCGGAAT
>NW_012113175.1:0-1168 GCF_000951035.1 Colobus angolensis palliatus
AAAAAAAAAAAAAAAGACCTGGCTGAACTCTCTAGTATCTAGACAATCCTTGGGTAGTCTTCACTCCCACGTGACATTTAAGTACATGCCACTCACCCTTTTGTTTAGGTTCATCATTGACATAATTTTTCTGCTGGGGTAGTTTAAAAACTAGGCAACTATCACCAAAATTCAAGAAAAGATTATTTTTTGTATGGTCAAAAATGTGTAGTTTTCTCACTGAAATCAATGCTATGCATACATAGCGCAGATTCCCCATCCTTTTCAGCAATTCCTCTCAGAATGTATAAAAATATGAAGAGCAAATAGAAAAAAGGTAGTTCTTAGATTTCACAGCAATGTTATTGAAATTAACTTTGAAATATATGTAACTGTTAAATCACATATTCCCTTTAAAATATTAAGAAGAAAAACAGACAAGCAGTGAAAGGGTTTGTGTCTGTGAAGTGGGAGGACTAGTTCCTTCAGAAAGTCCACAGGAAGAGCAGCAGTCAGAACTAAACGTGAATACTTTAGACGGGAATTAAGTTTCCTTAAAGGCCATGAGATAGTTGGAGCCTATATATAATCATTTGTACTTCTCTGATAAAACTCAATTCCAAGAAAACTTAGACGTAATTGCTCCCACATTTGAAATTTGTGTAATGAATTGCTGATTGAAATTCAATGACTTTCACAAGTCTGATTTTTTCCCATGTCAGTTTCTTTGAAGACGTATTGATGTAGAGAAAATGATTCAATGCTTTGAATGCAATTCAACATAGTATATGCAATTTTCAGTTCATTGAAGCAGAATTGAGCTCAAATATGTGGATTGGTATTTATATCTATAGGGAGGGGAATGTCTTTCCTTCTCTTTTAGGTTCTGATGTACAAAGCATTTTGATGACTTCGATACATTTCTTTTAATCAACTTTGAAGATAAATCAGACATATTTGCTAAAATTATTGGAAATATTTTTTTAACCTAGTTCTGGAAAAGAACTTGACTTTTGAATGGACATTCTCATAGTAGTAGAGAATACCAATATTACTTGGGGAAAATGTGGAAACTAGATTTTCATACAACCATTCCACCACTCCTAATCATTTTAAATATATACAAAAATATATATATGGAAATATAAGAAAGAGTTGCATTATCAGGAAAAGCAGTCTAGAAGAAAAC
>NW_012113176.1:0-557 GCF_000951035.1 Colobus angolensis palliatus
CATTCATTCATTTACTTGCTAACCCAAGAAATTATATCTATTGTAAATGAGGCATTATACTGGGTGTTAGGAAAATAAGCAAGAACTAATTAGGGTTATAGTTAGTCTATTTGAGTGTGGAGTCAATCTTCACTCACAATGTAATGTTAAGATAACTATTCTCAATTAAACAAATATCTGTTTGATAGAATTTGAACAATAGACCTCATTAGTAGTAAATATTGTGTATTCATAGTGAGTTTGGGACATGTGAAGCAAGTAGCAAAATACTAATTTTGGAAGCTTTCTTCGCTGCTGCTGCTTCAAAATATTAGACTTAATGCTTAAATCATATAAAATTATTGAATTGCAGTGCCCAAAGAATCACCAAATTATATCAAAGTAATTAATAACTATGGAAGGATGGTCACAAATTATTTCAGAAGTTAAAATGTACTCTGAATTTTTACATCTCTAAAAAAGTTATTTATATATCATGATTTTTGAGAGTCAATCCTACAAATACTTAGTAATATTTATCAGCAGAAAATTTTTCTCTAGGTCTAATTTAACATTTT
>NW_012113176.1:5322-6783 GCF_000951035.1 Colobus angolensis palliatus
GGTGTGGTGGCTTACACCTGTAATCCCAGCAGTTTGGGAGGCCAGGGTGGGTGGATCACCTGAGGTCAGGAGTTCGAGACTAGCCTGGCCAACATGGTGAAACCCCATTTCTACTAAAAATACAAAACATTAGCTGGACGTGGTTGCACGTGGCTGTAATCCCAGCTATTCAGGAGGCTGAAGCAGGAGAATCATTTGAACCCAGGAGGTGCAGGTTGCAGTGCGCTGAGGTCACACCACTGCACTCCAGCCTGGGGGACAGAGTGAAATTCCGTCTCAAAAACAAAACAAAACAAAGGAAAAAAAAGTGTCTGGAGAATGTTAAGGCAAAGCTTTAGCAGAAAAACATCCAGGAAAGTTTTACCAAAGAGTCCTTCCTCACCACAACAATGCTCCTGCTCATTCCTCTCATCAAACAAGGGCAATTTGTTGAGAATTTTGATAGAAAATCTTTGGGCATCCACCTTGCAGTCCTGACTTGGTGCCGTCTGACTTCTTTTTGTTTCCTTATCTTAAAAATATGTGTAGTGGGCACCCACTTTTCTTCAGGTAATAATGTAAAAAAGACTGCGTCATTATGGTTAAATTCCTAGGACTCTTAGTTCTTCAGGGATGAAGTAAAAAGCTGGTATCATCACAAAAATGTCTTAAGCATAGTGGAGCTTATGTTGAGAAATAAAGTTTATGTCTTTTATTTTTATCTTTGGATTTCATTTTTCCATGAACTTTTTGAAGCCTCCTCATATAAATATATTCACTACTTTGTACAACCCAAGGGTTAGACCTATCATTATTCCTGATTTATAAATAGGAAGTTGAGGGAGAAAACAGACATGTTCATGGGTTAAAACTACACAAACAGATTACTGTCAAACAATCCTAAGTGAACACTGAGGCATTAAAAATAATTTAAACTTAGTCAATGAATTAACTGACTGTCAGGAGGCAGGAAGCAGAGCGTGTTCATACATACCAGTTTTGCAAAATTGAAGTTTGTCAGATATTTTGAACACAGTTCTGTAACTGAAGGACCTTCGAAGACTCTTTGGAAACAATCATCTTGTCGTTTCATGTGACAGTGAGGTCACTTCTACAAATTCTCTTCTAGTCAAATAAAAATTGAAGAAGATCCTATGGAAAATTTCTTTTTTTGATGGAAACTTTTCAGAAACAAAAAAGATTTGCTTTGTCGTTTCATATGTACCAATCACATTCACTGTGAAATTAAAACGTGTACCAGAGCTTTGAAACTGAAGACACGCTATATTTCTTCTAGGCCACAACATATAGTCAGGACAAAATACTTTTTGTAAAATTTAGATTTTAGTTTTTTCTTTTAGTTTGTTGTTCTTTAATGTTTGGTTTCAAAACTGAAAATATTGTCTTGACTTTAAGTTTGAAAGTACTCAAAAGCAAACTTGTGGATACACATCTTTGTATCCCCAGCGCCTAGATCTGGAT
>NW_012113176.1:6833-7638 GCF_000951035.1 Colobus angolensis palliatus
ATAAGTTTTCGTTTAAATTTATGTTTTGAAAAAAACTATGCATAAATTTAAAATTTTTTCTGCACCAAAACGAACTCATGCTAAGTTGTTACACATGTCTGAACAAGATCTAGTTTAAGGCATTAAGAAGGATAAGAAATCACTTCGAAAAGGATTCCTAACAGAGCAACATGAATTACGCTAAAATTGAAGCAAGAACAAATATCAAATTTATAGTGAACCTTGGATGGAAGAATGGTTAAATCATTGTCGCTTAAAAAAATAGCTTGTGAGGACAATGCCCCAAAGAAATCAGTGGTTTTCAAATTGATAACTCTTTTTAAGAAGATAAAAGACGACGTTGAAGATGAAGCCCACAGTGGCAGACCATCCACATCAGTTTGCAAGTAAAAAAAAAAATCTTGTTTGTGCCTTAATTGAAGGAGACAGATAATTAACCCAGAAGCAACAGCCAACATCGTGGACTTCTCAGCTGGCTCAGCTTAAACAATTCTAACTGAAAAATTAAAGTCAGGCAAACTTTTCACTTGATGTGTGCCAAAACTGCTGCACCCATGTCAGCTGCAGGCAAGAGCAGAGCTTTCAATGGAATTTTTTTAAAGTGAGATCAAGATCCTGAAGCATTTATTTGAAAAATTATAACACGAAATAGAACATGGCTTTGCCAGCACAATCTTGAGGATAAAGCACCGTCAACACAATGGCTACCGAGAGGTAGAAGTGGTCTAGTCAAAGCAAAAGCAGACTGGTCAAGAGGAAAAATCAGGGCAACAGTGTTTGGGGAGGCTCAAGGCATTTTTCTTGT
>NW_012113176.1:12958-13965 GCF_000951035.1 Colobus angolensis palliatus
ACTGAGAAGTCACGGAGTCCCAGGATAAAATGCAGGCCATAACAACAGAGCTAATTATATTGCAACTGTATGGCAGAGTCCTACCTAAGCAGTCGGAGCAAAAAGGGGCTGATGAAACTAACTTTGGAAAATAGTTTTCTAATCAAAACTTTAAGGTGAAAATAAAGGCACAGTCCATAAACACCACAATGACTGGGTAAAGTCATTTCTCACAGGGGCACAGGTATCCATTCTAATGTATAAATTCTATGTGTATACCAGGGCTCAACAAAAGAGTAGATACACGGCATATGGACTTTCCCCACTCTCTGAAAGCAGAACAGTGGAGCCATTGTACAGCTTGCTTCCTTTATGAATCACTGTCTTATATTGAATAATGTCCAACATCTTGAAAAAATAGAGAATAGGAAAACAATAGAGAAATCAATGAAATTGAGTTAGCTTTTCAAAAAGATCACCAAATTGCCAAGCCATTAGCAAGCCTGACTAAGAAAAAGAGAAGACTCAAAAAACTAAAATCAGAAATGAAAGTGTGGAAATTTTGCCAATCATATAGAAATAAAACTAATTATAACTCATTTTGTGGTGAATAGCCACTATGTACCACAATTCATCTTTGGAAAGAGGTTTGTAGTGTTTTCTGAAAAAATCAAAGCATTTGTTTATTAATTATTATTATTATTATTATGATTTCGAGACAGAGTCTCATTCTGTCACCCAGTTTGGAGTGCAGTGGCGCGATCTAGGCTCACTACAACCTCCACCTCCCAGGTTCAAGCAATTCTCCTGCCTCAGCCTCCCAAGTAGCTGGGATTACAAGCATTTGTTTATTAATTATTATTATTATTATTATGATTTCGAGACAGAGTCTCATTCTGTCACCCAGTTTGGAGTGCAGTGGCGTGATCTAGGCTCACTACAACCTCCACCTCCCAGGTTCAAGCTATTCTCCTGCCTCAGCCTCCCAAGTAGCTGGGATTACAGGCGCCCGCCACCACACCTGGATA
>NW_012113176.1:19245-19787 GCF_000951035.1 Colobus angolensis palliatus
GAATAAATCTGGGATATTTCATAGTGTTTAATTTTTAAAACCTAGATGAAGAGACTACTCATATCCAGAAGTGACCAGAAAAGCTAGAGTAGCTTCTACTTTCCAGGGACTGTGATGTGGTAAAGGAAATAAAGTTATTTTATGTTGTTTTCCCTTCCACATCCAATAATTCGATACATTTCTCTATAATGTACACGCAAATATATATTAAAGATATTTTGTACTCTGATTCAATATCTGCTTAATATTTTACTTTAAGAATATACTAAAATTTATTTTACTAATACTCTCTTGATAATCATTTTATTTTTAATGTTCACTATTAAAAACTGGAAAATGTGTCCCAATTTTTATCTTGCCACATTATGTAGGAGAGTGTAAGAGAGTGCTTGTTTCCATAAATTCTTAAGAGTAATGTTAATCATAATTTACAAATTATCAATTTTAAAAAACCCCACCAATACAATAGGTTAAATATTTTAATTTGTACCTCTTTCTTGTAATTTAAATGTTTTTTACCATTAGTAACTTAAAGCATTTTA
>NW_012113176.1:19837-20206 GCF_000951035.1 Colobus angolensis palliatus
AACTATCCTCATAATCTAGAGGAAAGGGGTAAATAAGACAGTCAGTTTTGGCAATACATATATATTTTTGTGCTTAAGCGCAACAAATGAACTGTAGAATCATGGAATAAATTCAGCAACCAGCATGCTATATGTAAAAGGTACTTATGGTTTGATCAGGTAAATTAAAAAGTCAAAGTTGACTTAGCTGAAAACAAGTTAGCATACAAAATTATATCAATAGAAATACAGTAGGCAGGATCATGGAGTCTGGTCCGCTAGCTTTATGCAGTTTATATCAAAAGTTTAAATTTATATCTATGCTGAGTGCTCACATTTATGAGGGCTACTGTGTAGTCATTTGACAAATTGTCAAATATTAAATTAATA
>NW_012113177.1:0-1223 GCF_000951035.1 Colobus angolensis palliatus
AAAAAAAAAAAAAAAAAGTTATTCATATTTTGATTTCTCAGACCCAAACATATTGAAATTTTTCTATATGTTTTTCTTTCAGTCTTTCTGTTCTGATGAGTAAAGATTTGTGTCAGTTTTCTTTGGTTTGTTGGTTTGTAGTGTTTACTTCTTTAGCATGATCATGATAATACTTGTGTTGTGAAACCAGTGGCAAGCCATGTCTGAAGGTAAAGCCTTTCCAGTGGAATATTTTGTTTTTAATGAGAGTTATTTCTCTATCCAGGATAATGGATCATGATGTTCATGCTTTTGAGCTTCATTCAGAAGCTGTTGTGTAAGATAAGCACTTCTTGGAGCTACCAAAACCCTGGAATTATCCCTTTTAGACAGCAATTTTTTTTAATGTTTTGGGTTCAAGGCCCTGCACAGGATAGTCGTGATCACTGAAATTATAATGATTATATTTTGCTCACTGCATTTATCTGCTTACATACACTTTTTCTTAGCAAATGCACTTCCTCTTGGGTGTTATCTGACTGTGTTTTGTTTTTTATTTATTGATTGATTTTTGAGATGGAGTCTTGCTCTGTCACCCAGGCTGGAGTACAGTGGCCAGATCGTGGCTTACTGCAACCTCTGCCTCCCGGGTTCAAGCTATTCTCCTGCATCAGCCTTCTGAGTAACTGGGATTACAGGCACCCACAACCACGCCCACGCTCAGCTAATTTTTGTATTTTTTAATAGAGACGGGGTTTTACCATGTTGGTCAGGCCAGTCTCAAACTCCTGACCTCAGGTGATCCATCCTCCTCGACCTCCCAAAGTGCTGGGTTTACAGGCATGATCCACTGCACCCAGGCTAAAATAAATAATATTTTAAAATAAAGTGTTTGAAAGGCTTTGAAAGTAATAATTGGACATTAAAGAAAAATTAGAATCAGTGCATGATGGCTCATGCCTGTAATCCTAGCCCTTTGGGAGGCCAAGGTGGGCGGATCATTTGAGGCCGGGAGTTCAAGACCAACTGGGCAACAGAGCAACATAGTGAGACCCCATGTCTACAAAAAATTTTTTTAAAAATTAGCTGGGCATGGTAGTGCATGACTGTAGTCCCAGCTATTCAGGAAGCTGAGGCAGGAGGATCACTTGAGGCTGGGAATTTGAGGCTATAGTGAACTGTGATCATACCACTGCACTCCAGCCTGAGCAACAAAGCAAGAGAGGCTGAGGCAGGAGAATGGC
>NW_012113178.1:0-1316 GCF_000951035.1 Colobus angolensis palliatus
TCCAACTTCTTTTTTTTTTTTTTTATTTTTGAGATGGAGTATTGCTCTGTTGCCCAGGCTGGAGTGCAGTGGCATGGTCTCGGCTCACTGCAACCTCCACCTCCCAGGTTCAAGAGATTCTCCTGCCTCAGCCTCCCTAGTAGCTGGGATTACAGGTGCCTGCCACCACACCCAGATAATTTTTTATATTTTTAATAGAAATGGGGTTACAACATAACTCTGTTGGAAGGCTGGTCTCGAACTGACCTCATGATCCACCCTGCTGGGCCTCCCAAAGCGCTGGGATTACAGGCATGAGCCACCACGCCCAGCCAACCTTTTCCAACTTCTAAAGGCTGTCCACATCCCTTGGCTTGTGGCCCCATTTCCTGGCAATGTGGAGCTGAGTCCTTCTCATGCTGTTATCTCTCTTGATCTCTCTGTTGCCTCCCTATTCAGCTTTTAAGGATCCTTGTGATTACTTAGATCCCCCTCAGAAAAACCAGGATAATCTTCCCATCTGTCAGTCAGTTAAATCAGTAGATTAGCAACTATCTGTTTTTACTGTGTGACCTAACATATTCACAGTGTCAAGGAGTAGGACGTGAATGTCACTGGTCGGGGGAGGGGATGGGTATTATTCTGTTTATCACAAGACTGTATTCAGTTTTCTTCTAATAATTTTTAGGTATGATGCAAGTGGATATAAAATCATGTTGCTAGAATTCTCCACGAAGGTCACAGGCCCCTGGGGAGAGTGACACACCCTGCCTTGTACTTGAAGGCCTGGTTCTGAAGCCAAGGGAGCTGCCGTAACCAGGATCTGGTCTCACATCGGTCTGGAGAGTGGTTGCCACTTCTTGGCTTTAGAGAACCCCCAACTTACGTGGCCAGCGGCCCCCCATCATCGTGGGATCATTGTGCTCAGTGTAAGCTGGAACTCTTTTTCCATGGGTACTGGGGAAGGGAGGACCTAGGATGGTGGCAGTGAGATCATCTCTGGGTTAACCTCATTTTGCTGTCAATGTCTACGGCTGCACAAAGGCTTCTAAGTCATAGGCTCCTGTTGGGGAGCCCTTGGTACCTTCCTATGTTTCCCAGTAAATCAGAAGCTGAGGTGGTGGGGCCCAGGAATCAGTATTTTTTAAAACTTCCAGTTTAATTCTGTGTACAGTCAGATGTAAGAACCACTGGTTTAGACCACATTTTTTATTTTACTTTATTTATTTATCTATTTTTATTTGAGACAGAGTCTTGCTCTGTCATCCAGGCTGGAGTACAGTGGCACAATCTCGGCTCACTGCAACCTCTGCCTCCCGGGTTCAAGCGATTCTCTT
>NW_012113179.1:0-1287 GCF_000951035.1 Colobus angolensis palliatus
GGCAAAAAAGAAACCACTGAGAAGCACAATGCATTCCTTTCAAGGGTCCCCAGGAAACCTTAGACTAGCAATAGTTGAGAACGAGAATACAAAAATGGAGAAAACAGGGGTGTGAGGTGAAAGTCTATTATTACAGCACCTGAATCCTCTGACCTCTTTACCACCTCCACTTAGTTAGGCAAAAACGTGCCCTGGGCAGGATCCTAGAGGTTATTCTATGGAAAAATTGAAAATAAGGCTTAGATTGCCAAATCTCAGACAGAGCAAAAGACAGTGAGGCTTGGGACTGAACTCAGAGAAATCAATAACCAGTGTGAAGACCCAGGGAGGAGAGGATGCCCCATGATTCTCCCTGCCTCTCAGTCTTTCACACTCAGGTACATTCTCTTCCTAGTCATTTTATAAATTAACAATACATTAGAAAGATCATTCATCATAACCAGATTTATCCCTGTGATGCAAGGATGGTTCAACACACAAAAATCAATCAGTGGAATACATCATGTCAACAGAATGAAGGACAAAAAACATGTGATCATTTCAGTTGATGCTGAAAATACATTTGATAAAATTTAACATCCCTTCATGATAAAAACCCTAATAAAACTAGTGATAGAAGGAACATACCTCAGTATAATGAAAGCCATCTATGACAGACCCACAGCTAGAATCACAACAAATGGGGAAAAACTGAAAGCCCTTCCATTAAAATCTGGAACACAGCAAGGATGCCCTCTTTCACCATTGTTATTTGATATAATACTGAAAGTCCTAGCTAGAGCAATCAGACAAGAGAAGGAAATACAAGGAATCCAAATTAGGGAGCTATAGTACCTGTCAGTAGTATATTTGCAACTTTTTGTAAAATTATTTAAAAATAAATTATTTGTAAAAATTACATATTATGACAAAGAGAAGAAATTTTATTTTTAAAACAAAGTCATCCTTTGCAACTATTAAACTTACAGTAAAATTTTTAGATGTCAACTTAAAATAATGCAAGGGAGTTTGGAACTTTTCAAAATTCTTTGAATACCAATGACTTATATCATGGTTGAAATTTCTATCTAAATATAAACTCATTTCTCTAATTCTAATTACAGTTAGGTATTATTAACTTATTTCTTTTTGAAAACAAAAGAATGAATAATCATATAATCCAACTGGATGAATTTGTAAAATTTAAAATCAATGAAAATCTAAAGGGATTATAGTTTCTCTCTATAAAAACCCAAATATTAAATGGAAAAATATTTGTAGCAAACAAAAACACACAGAATCCATAAC
>NW_012113180.1:0-1105 GCF_000951035.1 Colobus angolensis palliatus
CTCAACCTCCCAAGTAACTGGGATTACAGGAATGTGCCACCATGCCTGGCTAATTTTTGTATTTTTAGTAGAGATGGGGTTTCTCGATGTTGGTCAGGCTAGTCTCAAACTCCCGATCTTAGGTGATCCGCCTGCCTCGATCTCCCAAAGTGCTGGGATTACAGGCGTGAGCCACCCTGCCCAGCTATGTTCATTTTTTTAAAAGTTTAACAACTATAGGCCGGGCGTGGTGGCTCATGACTGTAATCCCAGCACTTTGGAAGGCCGAGGCAGAGGGATCACGAGGTCAGGAGATCGAGACCATCCTGGCTAACATAGTGAAACCCTGTCTCTACTAAAAAATACAACAAAAATTAGCCAGACATGGTGGTGTGTGCCTGTAGTCCCAGCTACTGGGGAGGCTGAGGCAGGAGAATGGCATGAACCCGGGAGGCAGAGCTTATACTGAGCCGAGATCTCGCCACTGCACTCCAGCCTGGGCGACAGAGCGAGACTCCATCCAAAAAAACCAAAAGCTTAACAACTATTATTTCTGTGAAGATGACATATGTTAAATATAAATAATTGAAACAATGCAGAAAAGTACAAAGATAAAAGTTAAAATGTCGTCTAAAATTCCACCACCTAAAAATTAATATTGTTAATATTAGAGAAAACATTATTCTACATATTTTGCTATAGCTATATACATATAGAAAATTTAATTAAAATCATTATTTTTAAATAGGAGCAAGCTGTTTTTAATTAAAACTATTAAATTTAATTTTACTTGAATTTAAGCAAATAAAAAGAAATAGAAGTAGCTATAAAGGAATTCTTGAGCTTCATATAAATTTTTCTTCATCCAGAAGAGAGGCTTCTTCCCAAAGGACCCATTTCTACGGTGGTAAGAAAAAAAGATTATGAAAAATACTATGAGTTTTCTCACTAACTTTCAATTTTGAGTTCTGTTAGCTCACTGCTTCGCAAGACCCAATCCACAATCTACTCCAAGATCACACATGGTTCATGTCTCTTAGTCTCCTTTAATTTTAAACCACTCCCAACCTTTTTCTTTCATGGCATTGATTTTCTTTTTCTTTTTAATTTATTTTATTTTATTTAT
>NW_012113181.1:0-1137 GCF_000951035.1 Colobus angolensis palliatus
TTTTCTTTCTCTTTTTTTTTTTTTTTTGAGACAGAGTCTCACTCTGTTGCCCAGGCTGGATTGCCCAGGCTGGATAGGGTTTTGCTCTTGTTGCTCAGGCTGGAGTGCAGTGGTGCGATCTCGGCTCACTCAGCCTCTGCCTCCTGGGTTCCAGTGAGTCTCCTGCCTCGGCCTCCCAAGTAGCTGGGACTACAGGTGTGTGCCACCACGCCTGGCTAATTTTTGTATTTTTTTTTGTAGCAACGGGGTTTCATCATTTGGCAGCCATCACAGTAATAACGATTTAGGAAAGAATCATCATTAGTTTTTGTTTTTTTTTTTTAAGAGAAAAGGGTCTCACTTTGTTGCCCAGGCTGGTCTTGAACCCTGGGCTCCAGCAGTCCTCCTGTCTCAGCCCCCCAAAGTGCTGGGATGATAGGCATGGGCCACCATGCCCAGCTCATCAATACCTATTAAAACAATAGGTGAAAAGTAGAAATTTTATTTAGATTATCGTGTTTAAATTCTAAAAAGTTATTTCTTCTCAGGTTGTCTTTTAAAATTTCTAATCTTGTTTTATGAATGCAATAAATGCAACATCTTATATCTGTCAGGTAATCTCTTTTGTTTGTTTACGTTTTCCTATTCCCTCTATGTTTGTGTTTGTTTTTTATTAGCTTGTTTTGCCCCTCCCTTTCAAATTGGAGTCTAATAACTCATATTAAAACATTAAGCAGACTGGGCATGGTGGCTCACGCCTGTAATCCCACCACTTTGGGAGGCCAAGGTGGGCATATCACTTGAGCTCAGAAGTTTGAGACCAGCCTGGGCAACATGACAAAAATTCGTCTCTACAAAAAAAAATTACAAAAATTAGCTAGGCATAGTGGCCCGCACTTGTAGTCCCAGTTACTAGGGAGGCTGATGCGGGAGGATAGTGGAGGTTGCACTGAGCCGACATTGACAGGCAGAGATTGCAGTGAGCTCAGATTTGCACTACTGCACTCCGGCCTAGACGACCGAATCAGACCCTGTCTCAAAAACAAAACAAAACAAAATAAATTAGTAGCTGTGTGTGTGTTGCATGGCTTGTTTACCCTGGGGCTTTTTTTTTTTTGAGATAGGGTTTTGCTCTTGTTGCTCAGGCTGGAGTGCAGT
>NW_012113182.1:0-1189 GCF_000951035.1 Colobus angolensis palliatus
AGACTTGAATATAATGTGAAGTGGAAATAAATCTGCGAAGAATTTCAAAAAGCAATGATGAAATTAATACTTGTCTATTAATATTGTCAAAAATCTAAAAGGTTGGTAGTACACAGGATGAACAAGGTTTTAAAGACTCTGTTTCCTAGAACTCCAAAGACGGTAAACGCAGTCTGTTGCTAGCACCACAATTTTCACAGGGACTACCAAACTTTTGGTTTCAGAGATTTAAACTTAATTGTACATTTTTTTCTCAGCATATCTTTTGAATAATTAATTCAATTTTTACAAATTTATCTAAAAATATTCATATGTGTATGAAATTATGAACATATAAGGGTAGTTGTACATTTTTATTGAAGAATTATATTGAATATTCTTATACACATATATAACACATACTGTGCAAATGTGTAATTAATAGTCTCTGGAGAGATTTATTTGATTACAAGTGACACGTCAAGTTGCAGTTAATATTGACTATATTTTATTATAAGTTTAAAAATTCTGATAACTAATTCATGCTATTTGTGCAATTAAAAGACAAAATAAAGCAGTACAGCCAATGAATCAAATTAAATATCCTTGGTTCCAGAAAGAGAAAATAGGAAGCTTCTTGGAAATAATAACTTGCAATCATGAATTTAAGTCTTAATATTCTCCAAGTACTATGCTAAAGCTTTTACATAAATAACTTTAAGTGTATTTTGTGAGGTGAGTAATGCCATTGTTTAATAACTATAGTCAAGTTTAGGTATTACATAAATGAATTTATTAGGTTGCATCTAAACACTTTAGATGTTATAGTCTAGGCATAGGATCACTAAACTCAAAACTACAGTACATTTGTATAGAACTGAGCAAAAAGAAAAAAATAAACTTACATGCTACAACTTCAGAAAGCCAGATTCAGGCAGTCTAAGCCATTTCTTAATGTATGAGAAATAACTGTTAAAAAAAACCCTGGTGTCATAGCGCTGAGGAAAACACTCTTACCTTCAAGTTTTGATGAAAGGATAACTCAGGTTTAAAAAAAAAAACAACTGTTGAGAATGCATATGTTATTCTGTTGTGATGCGGCCGACAAAGACATACCTGAGACTGGGAAGAAAAAGAGGTTTAATTGGACGTACAGTTCCACACAGCTGGGGGGGCCTCAGGATCACAGCAGGAGGTGAAAAGCAATTCT
>NW_012113183.1:0-1243 GCF_000951035.1 Colobus angolensis palliatus
GTGTTAGCCAGGATGGTCTGGATCTCCTGACCTCATGATCCGCCCGTCTCGGCCTCCCAAAGTGCTGGGATTACAGGCTTGAGCCACCGCGCCTGGCAGTTCAGTTTCTTTATCAGAGTAGTGGTTACACATGTGTTCACATTATTATTTGTTATGATTTATCAACTTTTATCAAGCTATATTTCACAACACAAAAGCATAAAACACATAAGAAAAAATAAGTGTAACAGCAGAAACAACAAAAAAAAATGAAAGAGTGGAAGAAGGAATTTTAATTTTTAGGGCTGGTGTTCTATTTATTTATTTATTTTCAAGACAGGTTCTTGCTGTGTCACTCAGGCTAGAGAACAGTGGAGTGGCCATCATGGCTCACTGCCGCCTTGACTTCCTGGGCTCAAGCAATCTTCCCACCTCAGCCTCCTGAGTAGCTGGCACTGCAGACATGTACCTCCATGCCTGGCTAATTTTTCCTACTTTTTGTAGAGACCAGGTCTCACTGTGTTGCTCAGGCTGTTCTCGAATTCCTGGGCTCAAGTGATCCTCCTGCCTTGGCCTCCCAAAGTTCTGGGATAATAGACATGAGTGACTGCCCAGCCTGGGTTGTAATTCTTTGTACAATTAGGAAAGTTGTTCTGCTCTCTGCTTCAGTTTTTGGATGATGTTTGATTTTAGTCTTATGTAGACAGATCTTTCTATATTATAATTTAGACTGTTTAGAAGATAAATATGGTAGATATACAAAGCAGTGTTATGCTCAGAATAGAACTTGGATAACATTTATGACCATGTAATAATAATATTAAATAAATACCACTTTAATATATTACATGATGGTTGAGATATTATTACATAATATTTATTATCAATTTTATCATTGGTGTGTATTATAAAACTAAAAATGATACTGCATATTATTAATATATATTTTACATGTTTAATTTTTCAAGCATTAATCACTTAAAAAGAGAGAGAGAGATTAGACACGGTATTAATTTGTTATATGGTTTTTTTTTTTTTTTTTTTTTGAGATGGAGTCTCGCTCTGTCGCCCAGGCTGGAGTGCAGTGGCGCGATCTCGGCTCACTACAAGCTCCGCCTCCCGGGTTCCCGCCCTTCTCCTGCCTCAGCCTCCGGAGTAGCTGGGACTACAGAGACGGGGTTTCACCATGTTAGCCAGGATGGTCTCGATCTCCTGACCTCGTGATCCGCCCGTCTCGGCCTCCCAAAGTGCTGGGATTACAGGC
>NW_012113184.1:0-2742 GCF_000951035.1 Colobus angolensis palliatus
GAGTCTGGCTGTGTCCCCCAGGCTGGAGGACAGTGGCGCGATGTCGGCTCACTGCGAGCTGTGCCTCCTGGGTTCACGCCATTCTCCTGCCTCAGCCTCCTGCGTAGCTGGGACTACAGGCGTCCACTACTGCGCCCGGCTAATTTTTGGTATTTTTAGTACAGACGGGGTTTCACCGTGGTCTCGATCTCCTGACCTTGTGATCCTCCCACCTCGGCCTCCCAAAGTGCTGGGATTACAGGCGTGAGCCACCGCGCCCGGCCTAGATATTAAATATATTTAAATGCATTTTCCTAAAATGACTATATTTACATAATGCAAAGCATATAGTTTTGGGTTTTAATCTAGACTGAGCAAATAAAATTATCCATGCCTTTAATTCATTTGTTTGCAATCATAATTTGTCTTATCAAATAAATCATCTGTGTAATCAGAAGAGAAGTCACAATATTTGATCAACATATTAGTTTGACATTCTCTGGAGGTGTTTACATTTTGTTATTTATGACACATATAGGTAGCTCATTTTGGAGAAGAGAGAATGAGATTGTTGTGCTTTTGTATTTAATGTAAAAGAAGGCAGATAAAGAGAAAAAAGGTACAAGGAGAAATTCAAATATGCTAGTACGTATGCTGATACTCAATTCTGTTATTGATCCTGGGTTTACTATCAGTAATTAGGTTTATTTTTCATTCAGATCAAGTAAATTAACTCTTTCCAGAAGTAAAAATATTTATAGTCAGAGCGTGAAATTTCTGCTGAAGTTATTCTGTGACATGGGAAAGTTTATTCATCCAAAACTGTGTAATACACCTTTCTAACACACAATTTATAGCTTTTTTCCCCCTAAATAACTTCTCAACTCATCTCTTTCTGGCTTGTTGTCCGAGTTCATATTTTACACTGAATATTTGTTTATATACAACAAGGAGAAAACAAAATGAACTAAGAAGGGTGTGCTTTTTACCATTCTACTTTTAATTTTGCTCTGAAGGAAATGCCAAATTGCTTACACTTCTTTAGCTTATGAAGAGAAATAAGCCCCATGGAAAATTACTGCATACCTACTAAAAACAATAAGCTACAAAAAAAAGTTTTATTTTGAAAGAGCAGAAAATAAAAAGCATAAGCTCAAAACTGTTAAATAGTAAAATGAGGAAAGGTAGTGAATATGAAAAAGTAGTAAATTTGAAAGAAATTAAAACTTTGATCATTAAACATAAGATTTAATTTTAAACTATCATATATAGTTTTAAACTATCATACATAGTTTTAAATTAAATATAAATGCATATGTTTCAATAAAAATCTGTAACACTTCTGGAAAGACCCTTAATAGTATTTAAACTTTAAAATTTAGTTTTAAATATATCAGGGTATTTGTGGTATATGAGCCATATGAAGTGACAATTTTGAGTATGAATTTTAAAGCTATATGAACTATAAGATAGAGCTGCCTTTCAAGGATCATAAAGTTTCCAATAACGCCCTTACATTCCTATGGTATCTGGCATATACAGAATGGATAGTACTTGTTTGATTATTTGTGAGGCATCATGATTTTTATCGTCTCTTGATATATCTTTATCTGTTAGGGCTTATAAGCAAAATAATTAGAATCTTTGTAGCAGACAGTCTCTATGATGTCAATATGGAATGAAAGGAGAATGGGTTAATCCATGACGATAATTCTTTGGTTACTGCTGTGTACTTTTCTTAATTAGAGCCTACATCATTTTCATTGGTTTACTGTAATTATATATTATTTAAACTCATATTTTTTAATGATGTTCAATCTTATTAGTAATCTAACTTATTAGTTATTAAATTATGAAAACATATATAATTAACAAATTTATTTTTCTCCTTGAGCATCTAATATTCTTACTCTGTATTCACTTTAAAGCCAGATACAGTTTTTAAGGCATCCTCAGATCCTCTAATAAAGATATCAGAGAGAAGGGGAAGAAAAGTCCCATCACAGACAACACGGAAGCTTTTCACCATCTCTTGTTCAAAGCTTCAGGTTTTGCCAGCAACATGTCTATGTCTTTTTTTCCCCTCTTCTCTTCCTCCTAAAAGGACATGGACCTCTTTCAATTGATCAGAGCATTTTAGTTTAACTTACCTTGTCTTCAAAGCAAAAGTCCTACAGTTGACTAAGCATAGCATTTGAATACCAATTCGACTGTTATTCAAGATTGATTCATACTTGCAATTTTTTCTCATCTAGTTACCCCTCCACCACCTCCCTCACACAAATTACCTAGGAGATTAAAATCAAAAAGGAATTCTATTGCAAAGTGAATACAACATTTCATTTTTCTACATATTATATAAATACAACAAATATTTATTGAGCACCTACTATGTGGAATGCATGATTCCAGGTATCAAATCTACAGTGGTAAAACTTACAAAGCATTAAAGTCTGAAAGAATAAAAAGCAATTAACCAAAATGGAAAAATATTTGTGCTGTAAAATCATAGTGATTTAATAATTAACAAAATATTACTTTCTGAGCAGCCAAAGAAAATTGAATCATAATATATGATTCAATTTTAATGATGTTCAATCTTATTAGTAATCTAACTTATTAGTTATTAAATTATGAAAACATATATAATTAACAAATTTATTTTTCTCCTTGAGCATCTAATATTCTTACTCTGTATTCACTTTAAAGCCAGATACAGTTTTTAAGGCATCCTCAGATCCTCTAATAAAGATATCAGAGAGA
>NW_012113185.1:0-1655 GCF_000951035.1 Colobus angolensis palliatus
GAGGCTGAGGTTGCAGTGAGCCAAGATAGCAACACTGCACTCCAGCCTGGGCGACAGAGTAAGACTCCGTCTCAAAAAAAAGAAAAAAAAAAGTTTTCTTGGAAATTATTGAAGAGCACAGTGCAGTAGTTCACGCCTATAATCCCAGCACTTTGGGAGGTCGAGGTGGGTGGATCATGAGGTCAGGAGATCGAGACCATCCTGGTTAACAAAGTGAAACCCCGTCTCTACTAAAAAAGAAAAAATACAAAAAATTAGCCAGGCGTGATGGCGGGCACCTGTAGTCCCAGCTACTCGGGAGGCTGAGGCAGGAGAATGGTGTGAACCCGGGAGGTGGAGTTTGCAGTGAGCCGAGATTGCACCACTGCACTCCAGCCTGGGCGACAGAGCAAGACTCTATCTCAAAAAAAAAAAAAGGGGGGGTATTAAGGTATTAAAATGTTTATAGTCCCGGCCTTGTGCTACCAATGTATGCATGTTTGTGAAAGGATGACAGGAAACTTAACAAAGGGTAAGAGAGATTACGGCTATGTAGTAGGATTCAATGTTTCAAACTTTTTGGCTATTTCTCTCATTCCCCAGTTTTTTACAATGACTATGCACAACTCTATAACTGGGAAAAAAAAATCATTACCCGTTAGAGGGAGCCACACTGGCCATGAGAGAGGCCTGGACTCAGCACTCCACACGGCCTGCTTCGGGAAGTTCTCGCCCTCCCCATTCCTGCAGCTGCCCCGCCTTAGCCGGGTAATCTTCCTGTGAAGTACTGACTTCCTCTGGTTCAAAGCCGAGTTCCCCTGGTTGCCAGGTCTGCTTAGACACCCTTGGGGACTAGAACCTAGTTCATTTATTTGTCCAAGCATGACTAGGGGCTTAGTGGTCCCACCCCCACAAATAATAAGACAAAAGCCACAGTTCCAAGCTCAAGGAGCTCAGAGTCTGGTCAATAGATGGATTAGGAGACAGTGTGGGTGCAGCACAGCCGAGGTGCATGCACATGTGACAGGAGGGCCTGGCCCAGGCTGCAGGGGGCAGGGGAGCAAGGTGGGGATGTAGGCTGGTTCCTGGTGGCCCAGAGGCAAATGCAGTGGCAGAAAGGCATGAACACGGCCATCCACTACGGCCCTTTACAGTGTGAGGTCAGGTCTTGCTCACCAAGCTAAAGGGGCTGGATTTTATCTTCAAGGCAGTGGGGAGCCACCCAATGATTTTAAATCGGGTGGAGGCCAGGCATGGTGGCTCCTGCCTATAATCCCAGCACTTTGGGAGGCCAAGGTGTGTGGATCATCGGAGGTCAGGAGTTTGAGACCAGCCCGGGCAACATGGTGAAACTCCATCTGTAATTCACTGAGTATGGTGGCGGGTGCCTGTAACCCCAGCTACTCGAGAGGCAGAGGCAGGAGAAACACTTGAACTGGGAAGGTGGGGGGTGCCGTGAGCTGAGATTCCGCCACTGCACTCCAGCCTGGGCGACAGAGCAAAATGCCTTCTCAAAAAAAAAAAAAAAAAGAGACCATAACGTGGTGGCATGCTCCTGTAATCCCATCTACTCGGGAGGCTGAGGCAGGAGAAACACTTGAACTGGGAAGGTGGGGGGTGCCGTGAGCTGAGATTCCGCCACTGCACTCCAGCCTGGGCGACAGAGCAAAATGCCT
>NW_012113186.1:0-4158 GCF_000951035.1 Colobus angolensis palliatus
AGACTCTTGCTCTGTCGCCCAGGCTGGAGTTCAGTGGCATGATCTTAGCTCACTGCAACCTTTGCCTCCCAGGTTCAAGTGATTCTTGTACCCCAGCTGCCCAGTTAGCTGGGGTTGTAGGCATGTACCCTGCCCAGCTAATTTTTATATTTTTAGTAGAGATGGGGTTTCGCCGTGTTGGCTGGGCTGGTCTGGAACTCCTGGCCTCAAGTGATCCACCCTCCTCTGCCTCCCAGAGTGCTGGGATTACAGGTGTGAGCCACTGCACTCAGGCTATGACATGTTTTAAGACAGACTTCTTTCTAACACATATCAAACCATCCTTTGCTGGCATTAAAATTCTTCAGCTTTAGATCCTCATCTTCCTTAATGCTTTTGGTTGTCATATAATGACTTTGCTTTTTCTCGGATCCTCTTAGAGTCTGTGGGTATGCTCATTCTTCTAGCAGTCCTGCAGTCACATAAAAGTTGCATTTTCAGTATGAGATTATCAGTATGAGATTAAAAGATATTTCGCAAAAAGTGCAAGGTTTTCAGGCCTGCGGGCATAGCTGTAGTGATGCAAATTTTCTTTCCTTTTTTAAATAATGACTTTTAGGCTGGATTCATGTATCTTAAATGGTGAGGGATTGCTGCTGCAGACCTCAATGTCAGGCACTTCAGCTTTTTCTTTGAACGTCATGACTTTTCTCTGCTTCTTGGGTGTACTTCCAGCATCACTAATGGCACTTTGTGTGGGTCCGTGATGTTATTCAGATTTATGGTATCACACTAAACATGATGAAAAATATGAGACAACTGCAAGAGATCCACTTTCTTACTGTGATATGCTATTTATTAGAGAGACAGACTGTTCACGCAGAGGTGTTCAGCCTTACACAGCATTTTCAGTGGATACTCGAAATACTTGAGCTCACTGCAATAGCAATAGGAGGTGGCTAAGAAATATTACAGTAGTACAGTATGTACTGTGGTTAATTTTGTGCAGTTGTGACTTAGTACTGCCTCTTTACCTTTGTTTACCTTTCTCTTGACTGTGAATGGTGCCATGTATGATCTGTAAGTGTGTGCAAAAGTTTTGATAAATTTTCATTTTTGTAATAGATTTGGGTATATTTTATGGTAGTAAATTATGAAATAAACTAGTGTCTACATGTATTTTAAGCATTCATGACATTTTTTCTTAATTTTTGTATTTCTAGACTATGTGGTTTGCCAGTTTTTTTTTTTCAAATTGTTGCAAGTCTCTAAAAAATGTTCCAATATATTTATTGAAAAAATGCGTTAAGTGTACCTGTGCAGTTCAAACCTGCATTGTACAAGGGTCAACTGTACTTTCTAAGATTATTTTGACAACACATCAATTTCATTGTGTATTGCAGTGTGTACCACTAAGTATTATGTAAATTGTCCTTATATTAAGCTTTTTTTTTTTTTTGAGACAGAGTTTCGCTCTTGTTGCCCAGGCTAGAGTGCAATGGCACTTGACCTTGTCTCACTGCAACCTCCGCCTCCTGGGTTCAAGCGATTCTCCTGCCTTAACCTCCTGAGTCACTGGGGTTACAGACACCCGCCATCACGCCCAGCTAATTTTTTGTATTTTTAGTGCCAGGCTGGTCTCGAACTCCTGACCTCAGGTGATCCACCTGCCTCGGGCTCCCAAAGAAGCTTGTTTTTAAAAATAATGTAGAAACAAACCCCCCAAATCTTTTATTTTTGGAAGTATATGAACGTGGCTTTGTGTTGACACCACAAGATGGAAAATTCTTCCTTTATATTTCCTAAGTCTGTAACTTCATCACATACTCTTCTAGTTTTTGTTTTAACATATTAAATGAATTATGTTAGTAAATATTTTGGTCATTGTAAGCAGATACTTTGACATGGGTTATAGACTGGTGGTAGCCAGAGACAACTTTTCCTTTCTTGCTCCCCCCTGCCCCTCACCCCCAATAATTTTTGCATATTAATGTCCTCTTTCAGATGTATTCATTAAAGTTGACAGATAAATTGTATTTCATAATGTTTTTATCTTTTCCGAAACACCTAGTTACTGAATTTTCATCAAAGTATTTAAAACAAGAATTTAAGTGTAGCTTATTTATTTATCTAAGCCTTTGATTTAGAATGAGGTTGAGGATTGCTGATGAAATAAATAACAAAATATCATGCCAGGGCAATGAAAACTTACGAAGATTTTTGAGCACGAGAGCGACGTAAACTTTAATATGATGAGAATAAATTGGCAACAGTTCATACAACAATTTAGAGGGTATGCAGTTTCCACCCCGTAATAGCCTTTTTGCTTCTCCAGAGTTAACTCATTTGCCATTTTTTCCTCCTGCAGATATGTCCATTCTTCTTTCATAGCTTTTCCATGTTCACTTATCATACCAGTTCCTCATTTAATTTTCTCTGTTTATGACCCAATACATCTATTCTTTCTTGGTTAATCTTTACTTGCTTTTCTTTTCTTTCTGGTTTTTTTTTTTGTTGTTGTTGTTTTCGTTATTTTTTTGTTTTTTTAGATAGGGTCTCGCTGTTGCCCAGGCTGGAGTACAATGGTGCAATCATGGCTCACTGCAGCCTTGATCTCCTGGGCTCCATCGATTCTCCTACCTCAGCCTCCTGAGTAGTTGGCACTACAGGTGCACACCACCATGCCTAGCTAATTTTTTTTTTTTTTTTTTTTTGTAGATGTGGGGTTTTACCATGTTGCACAGGCTAGTCTCGAACTCCTGGGCTCAAGCAATTGGCCAAAGTGCTGGTATTACAAGTATGATCTACTGTGCCCCGCCCCTTTTCTTGAGTTCTCTCGTTTCCCAATCTACTCTTGTTAATGTAAGCTTTTTAATTGTGGTAAAATATACATAAAATTTGCCATTTTTACTATTTTTAAATGTTCAGTTTAGTGACATTGAGTACATTTACAGTGCTGTGCAACAATCACCAGTATCCACTTTCACAATTTTTTCATCTTCCCAGATAGAAACTTTGAGCTGGGTGCAGTGGCTTGCTCCTGTAATCCCAGCTACTCAGGAGACTGAAGCAGGAGGATAGCTTGAGGCTAGAAGCTTGAGACCAGCCTCAGCAACATAGTGAGACTTCGTCTCTAAAATGAACATTAAAAAAAAAATTGGTGGTGTGCCCTTGTTGTCCCAGCTACTCAGGTGGCTGAAGTAGGAGGATTGCTTGAACCCAGGAGTCTGAGGCTGCAATGAGCTATGATTTGCACTACTGCACTCCAGCCTGGGCAACAGAGTAGACCTCTTCTCTTAAAAAGAAATGAAAGAAGCTTTGTAAACTTTGTACCCATTAAACAATATCTACACAGTCTTCCTTCTTATATGTCCCCTATTATTCTTGACTGTCTCTATAAATTTGCCAGTTGTAGGTACAATCATGTAAGTGGAATCATAACATGTTTATCTTTTGTGTCTGGCTTATTTCACTTAGCATAATGCTTTCTAGATTCCTCCATGTTGTAGTATGTATAAGAATTTTACTATTTTTAAGGCTGAATAAGATTACATTGTATGTATATAGCACATTCTGTTTATCCATTTAACTGTTGGACATTTGGGTTGTTTCCACCTTTAGCAACTGTGAAAATGCTGCTATGAGTATTGGTGTAGAAGTATCTCTTTATACGTCGCTATTTTCAATTCTTTTGGGTATTAACTAAGAGTGGAATTGCTAGATCATATGGTAATTCTACTTAACTTTTTGAGGAGACACAAAACTGTTCTCTGTAGTGGCTATGCTATTTTATATTCCAACCACCAGTGCTATTCCCACCGCCAATGCACAGGGGTTCCAGTTTCTCCATGTTCTTGGCCAGTATTTATTTTCTGTTTTTGTTTGTGGTTGTTTGTACTTTCGATGAGCATCTTTACAGATGCTTATTGGCCCTGTGTATTTCTTTGGAGAAGTATCTATTCAAATTCTTTGTCCATTGTTGGGTTGGATTTCCTTGTTGTAGGAATTCCTTTGTATATTCTGGATATTAATTCCTTATCAGATCTATTATTTGCAAATATTTTCTCACACTTTGTGGATTGTCTTTTCACTCTCTTAATAGTGTCCTTTGATTGAAAAGTTTTTAATTTTGATGAAGTCCAGTTTATCTGTTTTTTCTCTGGTTGACCGTTTTTGGAG
>NW_012113187.1:0-868 GCF_000951035.1 Colobus angolensis palliatus
TACTGGTTTTCAGAGGGAATGCTTCCAGTTTTTGCTCATTCAGTATGATATTGGCTGTGGGTTTGTCATAAATGATTGTTATTGTTTTGAGATACGTTCCATCAATACCAAATTTATTGAGAGTTTTTAGCATGAAGGGCTGTTGAATTTTGTTGAAGGCCTTTTCTCCATTTATTGAGATAATCATGTGGTTTTTGTAGTTTGCTCTGTTTATGTGATGGATTACATTTATTGATTTGCATATGTTCATCCAGCCTTGCGTCCCAGCTGACTTGATCATGACGATAAGCATTTTGACGTGCAGGTGGATTCAGTTTGCCAGTATTTTTTTGAGGATGTTCACATAGATGTTCATCAGGGATATTGGTCTAAAATTCTCTTTTTTTGTTGTGTCTCTGCCAGGCTTTGGTATCAGGATGATGTTGGCCTCATAAAATAAGTTAGGGAGGATTCCCTCCTTTTCTATTGATTGGAATAGTTTTAGAAGGAATGGTACCAGCTCCTCTTTGTATCTCTGGTATAATTTGGCTGTGAATCCATCTGGTCCTGGACTTTTTTTGGTTGGTAGGCTATTAATTATTGCCTCAATTTCAGAGCCTGTTATTGGTTTATTCATAGATTCAACTTCTACCTGGCTTAGTCTTGGGAGGGTGTATGTGTCTAGGAATTTATCCATTTCTTCTAGATTTTCTAGTTTATTCGCATAGAGCTGTTTATAGTATTCTCCGATGGTAGTTTGTACATCTGTGGGATTGGTAGTGATATCTTCTTTATCATTTTTTATTGAATCTATTTGATTCTTCTCTCTTTCCTTTTTCACTAGTCTTGCTAGTGGTCTATCAATTTTCTTGATCATTTTAAAAAACCA
>NW_012113187.1:2962-5344 GCF_000951035.1 Colobus angolensis palliatus
TTCTCATGCCATGGTTTTCAGCTCCCTCAGGTCATTTAAGGTCTTCTCTACACTGTTTATTCTAACTATCCATTTGTCCAACCTTTTTTTTTTTTTTCAAGGTTTTTAGCTTCCTTATGATGGGTTTGAACATGCTTTTTTAGCTTGGAGAAGTTTGTTATTAACGACTTTTTGAAGTCTACTTCTGTCAACTTGTTGAAGTCATTCTCTGTCCAGCTTTGTTCTGCTGCTGGTGACGAGCTGGGATCCTTTTGAGGAGAAGCAGTATTTTGAATTTTAGAATTTTCAGCTTTTCTGCTCTGGTTTCTCCCCATCTTTGTGGTTCTATCTACCTTTGGTCTTTGATGTTGGTGACCTCCAGATGGGATTTTGGCATGGAGGTCCTTTTTGTTGATGTTGATGCTATCCCTTTCTGTTTGTTAGTTTTCCTTCTAACAGTCAGGACCCTCAGGTGCAGGTCTTTTTGAGTTTGCTGGAGGTCCACTCCAGACCATTTGCCTGGGTATCACCAGCAGAGGCTGCAGAACAGCAAATATTGCAGAACAGCAAATGTGGCTGCCTGATGCTTCCTCTGGAAGCTTCGTCTCATGGGGCACCCAGCTGTATGAGGTGTCAGTCAGCCCCTCCTGGGAGGTGTCTCCCAGTTAGGCTACTTGGGGTTCAGGGACCCACTTGAGGAGGCAGTCTGTCTGTTCTCAGATCTCAAACTCTGTGATTGGGAGAACCACTGCTCTTTTCAGAACTGTCAGACAGGTAGGTTTAAGTCTGCAGAAGTTTCTGTTGCCTTTTCTTCAGCTATGACCTGCCCCCAGAGGGGGAGTCTACAGAGGCAGGCAGGCCTAGTTGAATTGCGGTGGGCTCCACCCAGTTCCAGCTTACCAGTCACTTTGTTTAACTACTCAAGCCTCAGCAATGGCGGATGCCCCTCCTGCAACCTCGCTGCCACCTTGCAGTCCGATCTTGGACTGCTGTGATAGCAGTGAGCAAGGCTTTGTGGGTGTGAGAACCACTGATCCAGGTGCGGGATATAATCTCCTGGTGTGCTGTTTGCCAATACCATTGGAAAAGTACCATATTAGTGCAGGAATGTCCCGAGTTTCCAGGTACCATCTGTCATGGCTTCCTTGGCTAGGAAAGGGAATTCCCTGACCCCTTATGCTTCCCAGGTGAGGCAATGCCCCGCCCTGCTTTGGCTCCCACTCCGTGGGCTGCACCCACCGTCCAATAAGTCCCAGTGAGATCAACCCGGTACCTCAGTTGGAAATGCAGAAATCACCCATCTTCTGCATCACTCACACTGGGAGCTGTAGACTGGAGCTCTCCCTATTCGGCCATCTTGGAATGATGTGTGATGTGCTATTTTCTTTCACTGAACTAAACATGTTTTGAAATTAATCACTTTGCAAAAACACGTTTTGTACAAGCTCTATAAAAAGCATTTGGAGCCTGGGTGCAGTGGCTCATGCCTGTTATCCAGCACTTTGGGGGGCCGAGATGAGCAGATCACCTGAGGTCAGGAGTTCAAGACCAGCCTGGCCAACATGGCAAAATCCCATCTCTACTGAAAGTATAAGAATTAGCCAGGTGTGGTTTCAGGTGCCTGTAATCTCAGCTACTTGGGAGGCTGAGGCAGGAGAATTGCTTGAACCCAGGAGGTGGATGTGGCAGCTAGCTAAGACTGCACCACTGCACTCCAGCCTGGGCAATAAGAATGAGACTCCATCTTCAAAAAAGCATCTGGAGTCTAGTTAGCACTACCAGGAATATGCATATGAAGGCCTGAATGCTAAAAGCAGAATATGGCACATAAAGTTTATGATGTACCTTTTTCTTTCACTAAATTCAAAATGTTTTGACTTATAACAGTTTTCAAAGACACATCTCAAATCTCAAAAATCACAATTTTGATCTCAGTAGGTAAACACAGAAAATGTCAATATCTAGCACTAAAAGGTAAATGCAGGCTGTGTGGCAAAATCTAGATGATGTACTGTTTTCCTTCACTTAATTTAACCTGTTTTGACAATGATCACTCTTTAAAAACACCTTTTGTTAAAGCTCAGAAAAAAAAACTTTCCAAAGCCAAGTTAGTGCTTCCAAGAAGATATGCATAAACAGCACTATATGCTGCAAGTAAGATATGGCACACAAATAATATATGATGTTCTGTTTTCTTTTACTGAAATCAACATGCTATTAACTAAAAGCAGTGTTCAAAGACACAGCTTGTCAAATCTCAAAAAACACAATTCTGAGTCCAAAAGGCCCACATGAAAAATAAAAATGTCTAGCTCTAAAAGGTAAACAGAAGCTTTGCTCCAAAAACTTAGATAATGTGCTGTTTTTTTCCGTATAATTCAAAATGTTTTGACATTAATCACT
>NW_012113187.1:10028-11298 GCF_000951035.1 Colobus angolensis palliatus
CAGCATAAAGTGGTGTTGACTTTTATTGAAGGCCTTTTCTGCATTTATTGAGATAATCATGTGGTTTTTGTCATTGGTACTGTTTATGTGATGGAGTATGTTTATTGATTTGCTTATGTTGAACCAGCCTTGCATCCCAGGGATGAAGCCGACTTTATCTTGGTGTACAAGCTTTTTGATGTGCTGCTGGATTCAGTTTACCAGTATTTTATTGATGATTTTCACATCGATGTTCATCAAGGATATTGGCCTGAAATTTTCTTTTTTAGTGGTGCCTCTGTCAAGTTTTTGTATCAGGATGATGCTGGCCTCATACATTGACTTAGTGATTGTTTGGAATAGTTTCAGAAGGAATGGTACCAGCTCCTCTCTGCACATCTGGCAGAATTCAGCTGTGAATCTATCTTGTCCTAGACTTTTTTTGGTTGGTAGGCTATTAATTACTGCCTCAATTTTAGAACTTGTCATTGATCTATTCAGGAATTCAATTTCTTCCCTGTTTCATCTTAGGAGGGTGTATGTGTCCAGGAATTTATTCATTTCTTCTAGATTTTTCAGTTTATTTGTGTAGAGTTGTTTAAAATATTCTCTGATGGTAGTTTGTAATTCTGTAGGATCTGTGCTGATATCCTCTTTATCATTGTTTATTGTGTCTTTTTGATTCTTCTCTCTTTTCTATTAGTCTTGCTAGTAGTCTATTTATTTTGTTGATCTTTTCAAAAAACCAGCTCCTGGATTCATTGATTTTTTTTGAGGGCTTTTTTGTGTCTTTATCTCCTTCAGTTCTGCTCTGATCTTAGTTATTTCTTGTTTTCTACTACCTTTTGAATTTCTTTGTTGTTGCTTCTCTAGTTCTTTTAATTGTGATGCTATGGTGTTGATTTTGGATCTTTCCTACTTTCTCCTGTGGGGATTTGGTATATAAATTTCCCTGTAAACATTGCTTTAGCTGTGCCCCAGAGATTCTGGTGTGTTGTATGTTTGTTCTCATTGGCTTAGTTCTGAACTTATTTATGTCTGCCTTAATTTCGTTATTTAGCCAGTAGTCATTCAGGAGCAAGTTGTTCAGTTTCCATGTAGTTGTGCAGTTTTGAGTAAGTTTCTTAATCCTGAGTCCTAATTTGATTGCACTGTTATCAGAGAGGCTGTTTGTTATGAGTTCTGTTCTTTTGCCTTTGCTAGAGTGTTTTACTTCCAATTAGGTGGTCAATTTTAGAATAAGTGTGATGAGGTGCTGAGAAGAATGTATATTCTGTTGTTTTGGGGTGGA
>NW_012113187.1:11630-12136 GCF_000951035.1 Colobus angolensis palliatus
AGTGAGAACATGCAGTGTTTGGTTTTCTGTTCTTGTGATAGTTTGCTGAGAATGATGGTTTCCAGCTGCATCCATGTCCCTACAAAGGACATGAATTCATCCTCTTTTATGGCTGCATAGTATTCCGTGGTGTATATATGCCACATTTTCTTAATCCAGTCTGTCATTGATGGACATTTGGGTTGGTTCCAAGTCTTTGTATTGTGAATAGTACTGCAGTAAACATATGTGTGCATGTGTCTTTATAGCAGCATGATTTACAATCCTTTGGGTATATACCCAGTAATGGGATGACTGGGTCAAATGGTATTTCTATTTCTAGATCCTTGAGGAATCGCCACATTGTCTTCCACAATGATTGAGTTTACAGTCCCACCAACAGTGTAAAACTGTTCCTATTTCTCCACATTTTCTCCAGCACCTGTTGTTTCCTGACTTTTTAATGATCACCATTCTAACTGATGTGAGATGGTATCTCATTGTGGTTTTGATTTGCATTTCTCTGA
>NW_012113187.1:14537-16619 GCF_000951035.1 Colobus angolensis palliatus
TAAAATGAGTTAGGGAGGATTCCCTCTTTTTCTAATGATTGGAATAGTTTCAGAAGGAATGGTACCAGCTCCTCCTTGTACCTCTGGTAGAATTCGGCTGTGAATCTGTTTGGGCCTGGACTTTTTTTGGTTGGTAAGCTATTAATTATTGCCTCGATTTCAGAGCCTGTTATTGGTCTATTCAGGGATTCAACTTCTTCCTGGTTTAGTCTTGAGAGAGTATATGTGTCCAGGAATTTATCCATTTCTTCTAGGTTTTCTAGTTTATTTGTGTAGAGGTGTTTATAGTATTATCTGATGGTAATTTGTATTTCTGTGGGGTCGGTGGTGATATCCCCTTTATCATTTTTTATTGCATCTATTTGATTCGTTTCTCTTCTTTATTAGTCTTGCTAGTGGTCTATCAATTTTGTTGATCTTTTCAAAAAAACACCTCCTGGATTCATTGATTTTTTGAAGGGTTTTTTGTGTCTCTGTCTCCTTCAGTTCTGCTCTGATCTTAGTTATTTCTTGCCTTCTGCTAGCTTTTGAATGTGTTTGCTCTTGCTTCTCTAGTTCTTTTAATTGTGATGTTAGGGTGTCAATTTTAGATCTTTCCTGCTTTCTCTTATGGGCATTTAGTGCTATAAATTTCCCTCTACACACTGCTTTAAATTTGTTGTTTGTATCTTTGTTGTATCTTTGTTCTCATTGGTTTCAAAGAAAATCTTTATTTCTGCCTTCATGTCGTTATGTACTCAGTAGTCATTCATTAGTAGATTGTTCAGTTTCCATGTAGTTGAGCAGTTTTGAGTGGGTTTCTTAATCCTGAGTTCTAGTTTGATTGCACTGTGGTCTGAGAGACAGTTTGTTATAATTTCTGTTCTTTTACATTTGCTGAGGAGTGCTTTACTTCCAACTATGTGGTCAATTTTGGAATAAGTGCGATGTGGTGCTGAGAAGAATGTATATTCTATTGATTTGGGATGGAGAGTTCTGTAGATGTCTATTAGGTCTGCTTGGTGCAGAGCTGAGTTCAGTTCCTGGATATCCTTGTTAACTTTCTGTCTCGTTGATCTGTCTAATGTTGACAGTGGGGTGTCAAAGTCTCCCATTATTATTGTGTGAGAGTCTAAGTCTCTTTGTAAGTCTCTAAGGACTTGCTTTATGAATCTGGGTGCTCCTGTATCGGGTGCATATGTATTTAGGATAGTTAGCTCTTCTTGTTGAATTGATCCCTTTACCATTATGTAATGGCCGCCTTTGTCTCTTTTGATGTTTGATGGTTTAAAGTCTGTTTTATCAGAGACTAGAATTGCAACCCCTGCCTTTTTTTTTGTTTTCCATTTGCTTGGTAGATCTTCCTCCATTCCTTTATTTTGAGCCTATATGTGTCTCTGTGTGTGAGATGGGTCTCCTGAATACAGCACACTGATGAGTCTTGACTCTTTACCCAATTTGCCAGTCTGTGTCTTTTAATGGGAGCATTTAGCCCATTTACATTTAAGGTTAATATTGTTATGTGTGAATTTGATCCTGTCATTATGATGTTAGCTGGTTATTTTGCTTGTTAGTTGATGCAGTTTCTTCCTAGCATCTATGGTCATTACATTTTGGCATGTTTTTGCAATGGCTGGTACAAGTTGTTCCTTTCCATGTTTAGTGCTTCCTTCAGGATCTCTTGTAGGGCAGGCCTGGTGGTGACAGAATATCTCAACATTTGCTTGTCTGTAAAGGATTTTATTTCTCCTTCACTTATGAAACTTAGTTTGGCTGGATATGAAATTCTGGGTTGAAAATTCCTTTCTTTAAGAATGTTGAATATTGGCCCCACTCTCTTCTAGCTTGTAGAGTTTCTGCCGAGAGAACTGCCGTTAGTCTGATGGGCTTCCCTTTGTGTGTAACGCGACCTTTCTCTCTGGCTGCCCTTAACATTTTTTCCTTCATTTCAACTCTGGTGAATCTGACAATTATGTGTCTTGGAGTTGCTCTTCTCGAGGAGTATCTTTGTGGCGTTCTCTGTATTTTCTGAATTTGAATGTTGGCCTACCTTGCTAAGTTGGGGAAGTTCTCCTGGATAATATCCTGCAGAGTGTTTTCCAG
>NW_012113188.1:0-1308 GCF_000951035.1 Colobus angolensis palliatus
GTTTTCGATGAGAACAAAAACAAACAAAAAAAGCAAATCTAAAATGAACTCCCTAAGCAGAACCTCCTTAGTCACCCAATAAGGGTCCTGGGGACTGATTTGGGTGGGAAGGACACACCAAATGAGCAGGAGGAATTTCCCCATGGAGAAGAGGAGAATCCAGAGATGGTGAGGGAGAGAAGCACATAAGAAATTAAAAACAAATGCAAACAAACGAGGCTGAAACAGGACTGGAGGGTGTGAATGCGGTGATTCTTCTCTTCCTGAGGAGACAGAGTCCTGCGAGTTTTCTCACAAGTCAGGAAGCTTCATCAGCTCTGCAACACTTGAGTCCTGGATGACGGGAGATGATGGCTTAAGATATCAGGGAGCAAAGCCTAAGGCCCTGCCTATAACTCTAACTCCCTCAAGGACAGCTGAGAGGGAGGACTCAGGGCACTGGGGAAACAGTCAACAGACACAGTCGCAGAATTAGAATAAGGTGGAGCTACAGGGAAGACAACACCAACTATTTAATTGGCAGCAGAAGAATCACACTCTGCAGCTACTGGGAGGTGGAGGTGAAGCCACCCTGCCAAGCAGCCTACCTCACTTTTTGGTTATTATCCTTGTGCCGATGCTGCCAGACAAACTCTCTCTACAAATCTCAGCATGTGGAAGAAACAGAGGCAGGAACCATTGCCCAGCACCTTTCTATTTCTCGAGGACACTCTTGAAGTTAGTCATCAATATTTTAAGTAAAGCAAATCTTATGCCTTTTCCTCAAATGGGAATTTGTTAAGTTTTAGACTTTGTTATTGTTCATTTTGGGCTTATCTTTGGTCTTTTCCCATGCTCTTAAAAAAAAAAAAGGAGAAATCAAAATCTGAGTATGACAATCTACTTAGCATATGACTAAGTACTTTAGTACAAGGAGTTCCTGCCTGTTTGTCCAATATTAATCCTAATACGTCCCAATGTCTCACTGGCTTCTTTTTCTTCTCAGTGGCAGCATTTGGAGCTTTTACTTAACTTGGGGTCGGTTTTGACCTCTGAATTTTCCACCCCTCCCCCACAGCTGTTGCTGGGTCATGTTGTTTTCTTTTATCTCTATAAATATTGTGACTTGTAATTGTCACTTCTAAATTCATTCTGGCTATACTAAATGATTCCCCAATTATCCAAGTCATCCAAATATTTGATGTGCATTTCCACAGATCATGTAGTGGCCCCCTGATTGGGGATGATTTGTAGAATTAATATGATACATTAAAATATAATATAATATAATATAATATAATTATATGCTTTATATCTCCATTCAGGTCA
>NW_012113189.1:0-1576 GCF_000951035.1 Colobus angolensis palliatus
ACTCCGTAAAAAAAAAAAAAAAAAAGAATTAACAATAATGTTGGCTTGACAGGTCTGGAAGCCTTCACTCTCCACGCTGAGTTCATTCAGAAGAAACAATGTAGAATGTGTGGGCCGATGAGGAGACGTGTGAAGGGACACAGGTGAGACCCTCCAGGAGGCAATGCGGCAGACAAAGGTTAGAATTCTCATGCCAGTACTTGCTCCCTCTATGTCCTTGGGTAAGTTATTTAATGTCTGGGTTTCAGTTTCCTCATCTTTAGAATGAATGATATTTGAGTTAACGGTGAGAATTAAATGACATAATGAAAGTCACGGCACAAAGCAGGAGCTCAATACTGTCCTTTGATTAGTGTTGTTGCTATACTAGAGGCCAAAATGGTGCTGTGAGCAGTCATCCCAGAGGTCTGTCCAGCGCAGGACCCAGACCTGACCCACAGAGTGAGTCTGACTGGCCAGGATACCCCACTGAGGTTCCCGCCTCATACTCTTCTGGTGCCCTCACTCACTTGGTAGAAATTGTGAAATTAGTTTTGTGTTTGCTCCAAAGGGCTAAGTTAGAACTGCTAAGTGGGAGCTGTGGTGAGGCAGATGTCAGCAAAATTTCAGAATGCTGTGTTGGGCATGGTGGCTTACACCTGTAGTCCCAGCTACTCGGGGGCCTGAGGCAGGAGGATCACTTGAGAGCCTATGATTTCAAGGTTGCAGTGTGCCCTGATCACAGTACTGTACTCCAGCCTTGGTACAGACCAACACCCTGAGAAAAGAAAGAAAGAAGAAACGAAGGAAGGAAGGAATGAAGGAAGGAAGGGAGAGGGGGAGGGAGGGGAAAAGAAAAGAAAAGAGGAGAGGAGAGCAGAGAAAGAGAAAGAGAAAAGAAAGGAAAAAAAGAATGCTGTGACTGTAATATAACATCCAGCCTCAGGAGATCATAAATGTCCTCTCCTTTGGAGTCCTCAGGCAAAGGCTGCAAGCCCAGCAGTCAGGGATGCTGTGAAAGGACATTTAAAATGAGGTGAGGCCGGACTAGCAATACAAGTAGAGCAGCTTCCAACCCTAGAATTCTCTGAGACCAATTTAACTGATATTCAGACAGTCTTATTACTCTATTAGAATTCCTCAATCCAGTATAAATGTTGGCCGATGGCAATGCTTGGACAATACAGTTTGAGTTGCTGTGTTTTCAGATAAACTGAAATTTAAACAAAGAAATCCTTTTGCTGTCAGTCCTCATTAAGAATATTTCTACAAGGTATTACACTCTCTTGACTTAAAAAGAGTATTCTGGGCCCAGATGCCGGGGCTCACGCCTGTAATCCCAGCACTTTGGGAGGCCAAGGCAGGCAGATCACCTGAGGTCAGCAGTTCGTGACCAGCCTGGCCAACATAGTGAACCCCCAACTCTACTAAAAATACAAAAATTAGCCAGGCGTGGTGGTGCATGCCTATAGTCCCTACTACTTGGGAGGCTGAGGCACAGGAATCACTTGAACCGCGAGACGGAGGTTGCAGCCAGCCAAGATAGCACTGCTGCACTCCAGCCTGGGCATGAGAGCAAGACTTCATCTCAAAAAAA
>NW_012113190.1:0-1183 GCF_000951035.1 Colobus angolensis palliatus
CATGATGAAACCCTGTCTCTACTAAAAATACAAAATTAGCTGGGTGTGATGGTGCATGCCTGTAATCCCAGCTATTCGGGAGGCTGAGGCAGGAGAATCACTTGAACCCGGGAGGCAGAGGTTGCCGTGAGCCGAGATCGCACCACTATACTCCAGCCTGGGCAACAACAGTGAAACTCCATCTCAAAAAAAAAAAACAAAAAAACCCAAAACAACAAAACAGTCTGTGGCTGGGACAGTGCTGTTAAAAAAAGTAATTATTAGGCTGGGCATGATGGCTCTCGCCTGTAATCCCAGCACTTGGGGGGCCAGGGCAGGCAGATCAGTTGAGGTCAGGAGTTGGAGACCAGCCTTGTCAACATGATGAAACTCCGTCTCTACTAAAAATACAAAAATTAGCTGGGTGTGGTGGTGTACACTTGTAATTCCAGCTACTCGGGAGGCTGAGGCAGGAGAATCGCTGGAACCTGGGAGGTGGAGGTTGCAGTCAGTCGAGATCACAGCACTGCACTCCAGTCTGGGCGAGAAGAGTGAGACTCTGTCTTCCCACTGCCCTCCCTTCCCCCCAAAAAGTAATTATCATCAAGTTTGAGTATGTTAAATCAGGGATGTGTCTTAGAGGAGGTAAATACTATGCTTACTCTTTAGAGGAAATGAATTTTTGAGTGGGAAAGATGGGAATGTCTTCTTCAAGATTTATTGCGGGCACCAGGAATTTAAATCTAAATTTGTTTATGTACTTTTACTTTGATTTATGAAGTAGGAGAGACAGGAAGACTGGGAGATGGCACAGGGCAGTGGTTCTCAACCTTTGTTGTTCATTTAGGATCATCAGGGGAGCTTTTAAGAAAATACCTTTCTTGGGCCCCAGTATTCTGACTTAAGTGGCCTGGAGTGCAGCCCAGGCATACTGTTTTTTTTTTTTTTCTTCTTCTTCGAACTATGCCAGCTGGTTCTAATGTGCAGTTAGGTTTAGAAGTTCAAACTCCCTGGCCAGGCATGATGGCTCATGCCTATAATCCCAGCACTTTGGGAGGCCAAGGTAGATGGATCTCAAGGTTGGGAGTTCGAGACCAGCCTAGTCAGCATGGTGAACCCCCCCCCCGCCATCTTTACTAAAAATACAAAAAATTAGCCAGGTGTGGTGGTGCGCCCCTGTAATCCCAGCTACTCAGGAGACTGA
>NW_012113191.1:0-1132 GCF_000951035.1 Colobus angolensis palliatus
TTTGAATATAACTATGTATAGGGTTTTTTTGGGCATTTTTCATGCTTAGTGTTCTCTGAGCTTTCTGTATCTGGGAATCGGTACTTGGCATTAATTTGGGGGAAATTTTCAGTCATTTTTGTTACAAAATTTTTTTTCTCTTTCTTTTCCTTCTGGTATTCTTATTACACATATGTTACATCGTTTGTATTTTTTCCGCAGTTCTTGAGTATTCTGTTCTGTTTTATTATTATTTTTTTTAATTTTTTCACTTCGCTTCAGGTTTGGAGGTTTCTATTGAGATATCCTCAAACTAGAGATTCTTTCCTCTGTCATGTCCTGTCTTCTGAATAAACCTATCAAAGGCATTCTTCATTTCTGTTATAGTGTTTTTGATCTCTAGCATTTCTTTTTGGTTCTTTCTTAGAATTTTTCTATACTTTCATTGCCCATCTGTTCTTGCATGCTGTCTACTTTACCCATTATAGCCCTTAGCATATTAATTATAGTTGTTTTAAATTCTTGGTCTGATAATTCCAGCATCTCTGCTATATCTGAGTCTAGTTCTGATATTTGTTTGCTCTTTCTCCTGAAACTTTTTTTTTTTTTTAACCTTATGCCTTGTAATCTTTTCTTGATAGCTGGACATGATATATTGGGTAAGAGGAACTGCTGAAAGTAGACCTTTAGTAATGTGATAAGCTGTTGGGGGAAGGGGAGCATTCTATAGTTCTACAATTAAGTCTCAGTCTTTTAGCAAGCCTCTGCTCCTGGACTGTGAACTTCACAGGTGCTTCTCAGTTTTCTCCCCTGTTTAGAGGGAACAGGATAGCAAGAATGGGCTGGAGCTTTCCCCAGGTTAGTTAGGCTCTGATATAACCACAGCAGGTAAGGCTTTGGTCAAATAATTTCTGCTGAGGGCAGACCGTATTAAGAATAGAATGCTCTTAGGCTGGGGTGGCACATGCCTGCTAATCCCAGCACTTTGGGAGGCTGAGGTGGGCAGACTACTTGAGGTCAGGAGTTTGAGACCAGCCTGGCCAAAACGGTGAAACCCCGTCTCTACTAAAAATACAAAAATTAGCTGGGCGTTGTGGCCTGCGCCTGTAATCCCAGCTATTCAAGAGGCTGAGGCGGGAGGATCACTTGAACC
>NW_012113192.1:0-3408 GCF_000951035.1 Colobus angolensis palliatus
TTTTTTTTGAGACAAGAGTCTCGCTCTGTCACCCTGTCACCCAGGCTGGAGTGCAGTGGTGCAATCTCGGCTCACTGCAACCTCTGTTCCCCCAAGCGATTCTCCTGCCTCAGCATCCCGAGTAGCTAGGACCACAGGTGCACACCATCACTCCCAGCTAATCTGTATATTTTTAGTGGAGATGGGGTTTCGTCATGTTGGCCAGGCTGGTCTCAAACTCCTGACCTCAAGTGATCCACCCCAGCCTCCCAAAGTGCAGGGATTACAGGTGTGAGCCACCGCACCCGGCCAGAATGTATACACTTTTCTAATATATCAAGATATGTAATTTTCATTATCTGATTTCAGATGGGGTCTATTACAAAAAAAGAGAAAAGCCTTCAGATTATCTAACAGTCATAATAGAAAAGGACAAAATGAGTCAAACTGGTCATTCAAGTCTACAAGGCACATAACAGTATGCGAACCTCACCAATCACAGACTCCAGATTGTCAAGGACATGAAACTTATTTTTAAGTGTCTGAGGGAAGAGGCTGAGAGAACGCTGACACCCTGCCCTCACACTTCCACTTGCACATTTCTTAACAGGCAACAGAGACAGATAATATTTACTCAAATTTCTTAAATGTTGGGCAAAATCCCACCGATGTAGTATCAACTGGTGAACTAGAAATGACTCTCGACCGCCTCTGGTGATGGTGTTGAGACATTTTCCAAATTTTTCAGCTTCTATTCCTTGCTTTTGACATCCAACAGAAAATCTCTGCTTAGGGATTTTCCTTAGCGTCTGGATTCTGAGAGGCAGCAGAGAAGGGGCCACGAAGAGAATCCTTGCTTTATGAGGTCACTCTTGGGCATTCCGTTGCATCACCAGTCTGCAGGCACCTGAAGTGGGGAGCTCCCAAGTGGGTCTATCATGGATTCTCTCTTCCCAAGGAGACTGTGCCTCCATTCAGCAAGAAGGCTATGGGCACCCAGCAATCACGAGGCTCTGGGTTAAAGCTGGAATTCACTAGAAACAGACCACACAAAGGCCCTCACTTCAAGAAGTGCCCCCAGCTGATAGACACAGGCCCTTAATAATGTGTTAGAAAAGGTTAAGGGTCATATAAGGGGGAAAAGCAAGTTCTCTGGGCTCTAAGGGAAAGAGAGCACATCCAGGGCACAGCACTGGAAACACCTGGAAGGACAAGAAAAGCTTGTGATGGGTTTGACTTAGAACAAAAGAAAATAAGAGAAGCAAAGAAGGTAATATTGAGGTAGGGATAGTGGCTCACACTTATAATCCCAGCAACTTGGGAGGCTACAGTGGGAGGATCACTTGAGGCTAGGAGTTTGAGATCAGCCTGGGCAACATAGTGAGATCCCCGCCTCTGAAAAAAAATAAGAAATAAATATTAGCAGCAAGGCACAGTGGTTCACTCCTATAATCCCAGCACTTTGGGAGGCCGAGGCAGGCAGATCACTTGAGGTCAGGAGTTCAAGACTAGCCTGGCCAACATGGTGAAACCCCATCTCTACTAAAAAAAATTACAAAAATTAGCCAGGCATGGTGGCAAGTGCCTGTAATCCCAGCTACTCAGGAGGCTGAGGCAGGAGAATTGCTTGAACCTGGGAGGCAGAGGTTGCAGTGAGCCAAGATAGCACTATTGCACTCCAGCTTGGGCAACAGGGCGAGACTCCGTCTCAAAAAAAGAAAAAAAAAAAAAACCCCACCATGTCACCACTGCTGCTCTTGCCACCCTCTTCCCAGATCTGAGAGTATTTTTAGAATTCTATGGGAAATTTCTTGAAGCAAAATACCTTAAAAATCTTATAATGGGCCGGGCACAGTGGCTCACGCCTGTAATCCCAGCACTTTGGGAGGCTGAGGCAGGTGGATCACGAGGTCAAGAGATCAAGACCATCCTGGCCAACATGATGAAACCCCGTCTCTACTGAAAATACAAAAATTAGCTGGGCGTGGTGGCGTGTGCCTGTAGTCCCAGCTATTCGGGAGGCTGAGGCAGAGGAATCGCTTGAACCTGGGAGGTGGAGGTGGAGGTTGCAGTGAGTCGAGATCACACCACTGGACTCCAGCCTGACAGAGCAAGACTCTCTCTTGGGAAAAATAAAATAAAATAAAATAAATAAAAAATAAAAAATCTTATAATGTTTCCAGAAATAAAACATGTTTTAAAAAATAAGAAAATGGACCCATTTTGTCTGCTTACCTCAAAAAGGATGGAGAAGTGGTATCTCATGTCATAACTGGTCCCCAAGGCCACAAAAAAGGCATTCGATATGACAGTGCTAATCATAATTATCTTAAAGAAACGGCTCATTATGAATCTCTTCACAAATGCCCGAAAATCGTCATCGTTCCTCCTGTCAAAAAGTTGAATATGAAGTATGGTTACAGCACAACAGAGCTAGATCCCCACATAATGCATACCTTTTTGTAGGGACAAGGCTCTGCTTTCTCCCTTATACGAATATAAATTTACATATACTTTTAAATAGCAATGAAATGTTGAATCAATAACCACTGACATACATATGATGATCATGGATACTCTGTCCCCACTCAGTTACTTAGTTCCCTCTCCCTGGACCTCTGAAAAAGAATGGTCACCACTCCTTCTCCAGCAAAACAAAGTGTCATCTTCATTTACTCAACAAATCTTTATTGAGTGGCAACTACATACCAAGCAATATAGTAGGCACTGGGAACACAGTGTGAGCAAGACTAAATATTGCCAGTCTACTAAGCAAAACTGATAATCATCAAATAATCATCCATACACATGCTCACATCAATAAAAAAACTGAACACCCCAAGAGAAAAGGGGCACACAATCTATTCATGAAATAAATACCAAAGACCAATAAATTTCTCCAAATATGTTTTATAGCAATACTAATCAGGGAGATGCAAAGTGAAACCGTTATTTTTATTTATAAAATTAGCAAAGACTTAAACATGATAAGATCTAATGCTGGCAACAGTGTAGCATGATTAAGCACTCTCAAAAACTTCCAGAGGCATAAAAACTGACCAGCTCTTTTTGAAAAGCCTTAGAACCATTCATTCTCTGACCCAAGAGAATATAACCTGAAATGAAATAACTTCAACTAAAAATGTCTATCTCAGTATTATTTCCAGTACTGAGAAGCTTGAAAACAACTTAAACATCTAACAAAAAGGACTGGGTAAGTACATTATGGTATGTCCGTCCCGTGAAATACAGGCACTAAAATATGTCTATGTATTTTTCAGGATTTAGAAAAATATATATCTTGGCCGGGCGCGGTGGCTCAAGCCTGTAATCCCAGCACTGTGGGAGGCCGAGACGGGCGGATCACGAGGTCAGGAGATCGAGACCATCCTGGCAAACACAGTGAAACCCCGTCTCTACTAAAAAAAT
>NW_012113193.1:0-1064 GCF_000951035.1 Colobus angolensis palliatus
ATATATTTTTAGAGTGTAGCATTATTATAAAAATAGTAAAAACTTGTTTTGGCTTGCTTCCATTGTTACTTGCTGCAGAGCTATTTTTTTTTTTTTTTTTTTTTTTGAGTTTTGGTCTCACTCTGTTGCCCAGGCTAAAGTGCAGTAGTGCGACCATGGCTCACTGCAGCTTTCAACTCCAGGGCCAAGTGATCCTCCCACTTTAACTTCCCAGGTAGCTGAGATTATAGGTGTATGCCACTGCATCTGTCTAATTTTTAAATTTTTTGTAGAGATGAAGTCTCACTGTGTTACTTAGGCTGGGTGTTCTTATCTTGATGTTTGATGCTCTTACTGGCTTGGTATTCATAGTCTCTTTCCCTTAGTTCCTACTACCCGAAACATTCAGCATGCAGACCTGGTCCATTAAAGTGGACAGATGGAGAAGAGTGACTGGAAGCGATTCTCACGAACTTTTCAGGTGTTAGAAATGGTACCAAAAAAGAAAAAAGAAAAAAAATTTAGATAGAAAGACCTTGATTGTCGGAAAATAATCCAGAATATTTGTCTTTTAATGTGTGTGTGTGTGTGTGGCAGGGGATAGTGGTGGGATAGGAGATAGAGATAGAGAAGGGAGAGTAGGGCATTGTAGTATGAATGTAATGAGTAGCAAACTAATCAGACCTCTGTTTCCTTTCTAGCCTCATCTTTCACTACTCTCCCCCTTGTGGTACCCAGCTGAAGCCATATTAACTTCCTTGGTATTCTCCAAAACCTCCAAGCATCCTTCTTTTTAAAAGAATTTTTGGTACCAGTACCACGCTGTTTTGGTTACTGTAGCCTTGTAGTATAGTTTGAAGTCAGGTAGTGTGATGTCTCCAGCTTCGTTCTTTTGGCTTAGGATTGTCTTGGCAATGTGGGGTTCCATATGAACTTTAAAGCGATTTTTTTCTAATTCTGTGAAGAAAGTCATTGGTAGCTTAATGGGGATGGCATTGAATCCATAAATTACCTTGGGCAGTATGGCCATTTTCACTATATTGATTCTTCCTATCCATGAGCATGGTATGTTCTTCCATTTGTTT
>NW_012113194.1:0-1766 GCF_000951035.1 Colobus angolensis palliatus
ATAATAATAATAAATAACAAATAAAAGTTAAAAAAATAAAAAGAATATAGGTTTTTGCTAACAAAATCCAAAGTCATTAAAGGATCAAAATAACATGGTTGAAATGAAGCCTATAGCACTGGAACTACAGCACTAGAACACCTGTATTTGAAGACATATACACAGGTATATGTTTCTAATTAAAACCATTACATGTAGTGAAGCTCTTCCCCAGTGAATCTTAAGCCCACACGCTGAGCCATGTTATCATGGTCTAATCGATGAGATAACTGGCTAAAATCCTAGCTAAATTCCATCAATCAGTTAACAACCATTAAAGATCAGCCACAGTTTTCTTGTACCTCTATTTAGATTTCGGTTCTCATTTTAATACTATTGAATCAGCAATTTATATCTTGTTTTTATATTTTTGCTTATGTTGATTTTCTAGATACACAATTTATATAAAGAAAGTTTAATATATGTGTTTTCAAAGATCAAGAAATACTCATTTATTGCTGTTACTTTTATTAAAGTCAAACCTACATGAGATATATCCTGTCAAAATATGTGGGTGGAGAGGCATTTATCATTTACTGAGGGCTCATTTGGCAAATTTGGGACACATGAAGGCATTATAATTCTTATAAAACCTTATAAAATAGTATTTAATTTTCTTGTATAGGTAAACTTAAGGTTTCGAGGATATAAGTAACTTGACCAAGATCATTAACCTTTAGCAATAAAGAAAAGGCCTAATTTGAGAAACAGAAAGTGTGCTTAGCATTTATGGTTAAAAAAAAAATAAAAGTGATACATTTGCACCTTTTTTTTTTTTTTTTTTTGTTAGCTGAGAAAATTCCAAGGTGTAACAACTATTTATAAAGCCCGGAACCAAGTCCCTAAGCGATATTATTATTTCCGCCTTGTCTGCAAACAACTTTGACCTGAATTCTTGTTTCTTTAGAGCAGTGAGTAGCAGACTTTTTCTGTAAATGCCTAGGGAATAAATATTTTAACGTCTAGAAGCCATAAGTTTTCTGTTGTAACAACTTAATTCTGACATTATAGCACAAAATCCTTTATGGAAAATATTCAAACATAGCTTTGTTTATGAAGACAAGTGTTAGATGTTGAATTTGGTCCAAGGGCCACAGTTTGCTAACTCCTGCCTTACAGTTTAGACTAGTGATCTCTAAACAACTTATATACACAATCATTTAGAAAGTTGTGCGTGAGTACCCTGATACATTATTTTACTTATTTATAGAATATCACAAGTACTACTGTTCTAATACATTATGCTCAGCATGAAACATGCAAAAAGAATCCACTAAAGATCAAATAAAATACGTAAAAAGAGATCCCTTTTCTTCCACGTCATGTGGACTGTGTGGGCCACCACTTGGTGTATGAAGCACAACACTGAAGAGCACTGCCCAAGATAAAGCCAGTGAGGCAATGATGGGGGGGTGGTTTAGATAGTTGATTAGTTTTTAACTGGTATGTTACTTAAAGGACAGTTTTCTTCACAATCAGAATATCAGGTTTTAACAACGATACTAGTTTTAGAAGTAATACCGACATCTAGTCTCTTTTTTGTTCCCAAATCTTTCTTTTTACTTCCCTCCCACCCTCCTTTTCTTCCTTTTTATTTATTTCTTAAAGCCCATTTGAATAAATAGCTTTGGTTAATAGCTATCAATATTATCATAGATTTAATTCCACTTTTCACTTAGGAAAGGTGAAATGGAAAAATCCTACAGTGTTACTACAGAGCACCATAT
>NW_012113195.1:0-1260 GCF_000951035.1 Colobus angolensis palliatus
TCCACCTCCCGGGTTCACGCCATTCTCCTGCCTCAGCCTCCTGAGTAGCTGGGACTATAGGCACCCACCACCGCGCCCAGCTAATTTTTTGCATTTTTAGTAGAGATGGGGTTTCACTGTGGTCTCGATCTCCTGACCTCGTAATCTGCCCACCTTGGCCTCCCAAAGCGCTGGGATTACAGGCGTGAGCCACCGTGGCTGGCCCAAAAATAATGCTTTTCCCAATAAATTTAATTTGGAAATGTTTATAAGAACACTTTCATGATTCATAGTCATGCTAAATACTGTTACCCAGATAATCATGAAAAATGATTATGTAAGTAGCCATTTGTATTACTTATTTATTTAGGTTCCTCTTTCCATTTTGCAAATCTATCTGAAATTTTGAATTGGACAAAGCAATCATCATAAACAATGCATATTTGGAGCAGAGAATGGCTCTGAATTTATGGTTTATAAATAATCCTCCATAATTTTTCCTTCCAGCAGGCTTTTATTCTAATGCTATATTCCAAAGTCATCCTATGAAGATTGGACTACAATTTAATCATTCTGGATGCAAGAAAAGAGACAACTAGGTTTCATTCTTCCCAACTGATAGTTGTGATGAAATAGATTAATTTGCTATGCCCCTGCTTTTTTTTGTAGTTAAAGATTTTGTATAATTAGAAAAAAACATTTTGGTCTTTCAGACCTAGTTGCAAATAATTGAACAACTAAAGGTCAGATATTCTATTTCAAAATTTCTGGAAGTACTGATATTCGATTGATCCATACTTGACCAAATTGTTCAGAAAACTGAATCTGAGCATTTGAAAATATTTATAATCCTGTCTGTTCTGTTTTTTGTCTTTGGTTATTTAAAATATCTTTATAAAATATCCTTACTCTGTGTCCCTCCATTCTTAACACTTACATCACTGCATGATTTTTGAATATTGTACACTCTCCCATAGTTCTATTGCACAAAATGGTGACTGTAATTAATAACAATTTATTGTATACTTGAAAATAGTTAACAGAGTAAATTTTAAGTGTTCTCACTGCAGACAAATAAGTATGTGAGAAAATGAATATGTTAATTAGCTTGATTTAGTCATTTTACAATGTATACTTATTTCAAAAGGTCATAGTGGGAGTGTAAATTAGTGCAACCATTGTGGAAGACAGTGTGGCGATTCCTCAAGGATCTGCAACTAGAAATGCCATTTGACCCAGCAATCCCATTACTGGGTATATACCCAAAGGATTATAAATCAT
>NW_012113196.1:0-1149 GCF_000951035.1 Colobus angolensis palliatus
GTTTCACCGTGTTAGCCAGGATGGTCTCGATCTCCTGACCTCGCGATCCACCCGTTTCGGCCTCCCAAAGTGCTGGGATTACAGGCTTGAGCCACTGCGCTCGGCCTAATACTTTCTTCCTTCCCCTTCGTCTCTTATGTTTCAGTGATTGAAAAAGGAGTGGGATATGATGAGAGGAAGGGAACCTGAGTAGCCGTGGATCTGAAAAGAAAAATGGTATGTGCTCAGAGGCCAGTCTGCTTCCTGCCTGTGTGTGCCTTTACCTGCGGCTGCAGACAGCAGGAGCACACAAACTCAGGAGGATTCTGCAAAGCACCTAGCTGTGTATATTACTTCTCATGACACTTACCTAAAATCCAATTTCATGGCCAGATGCAGTGGC
The DNA here is from genome assembly GCF_000951035.1 of Colobus angolensis palliatus. NCBI lineage: Eukaryota > Metazoa > Chordata > Mammalia > Primates > Cercopithecidae > Colobus > Colobus angolensis. Next base: position 383 of record NW_012113196.1, read on the forward strand.
TCATGCCTATAATCCCAGTTGTGCCCAGGTGGGAAGATTGCTTGAGGCCAGGAGTTCAAGACAGCCTGGGCAACACAGGGAGACCCTGTCTCCACAGAAACATTTTTAAAATTGTCCAGGCCTAGCAGCTCACACCTGTGGTCCCAGCTACTTGAGAGTCTGAGACAGGAGAATCAGATCGCTTGAGCCTGGGAGGTTGAGGCTGCAGTGAACAGTGATCATTCCACTGCACTCCAACCTGGGTGAGAGGGAGACCTCATCTCAAAAAATAATAATAATTTAAAAATTCAATTTCTTCACTGTCCGTAAAATTGAATGCATTTGTTAATTCAGAATAATCTCTTATGTAAATAATGCCAAATGCAGTGATATTCAAAAAGTGTCTATGGCAAATATTTGCACAATATAAACATGAGCTAATACGTTCAAGAATTGAAACTAATACCAGTTCTTTCACTGGCCATGCTGCATATTTCAGTGCCTATTTGTTAAAAGCACTAAGACTAGCGTTTAAGGTCAGTGTGTAGATCTGTTTGCTCATACAACATTAATTGCATAAATGTTAAGGACCAGTTGCCAATAACAATGGTCTAATTCCTCAGGTATACGTATTCCAGTGAGTTTTCCAAAAGCAATTCACTGATAGTTTTAGGGAAAACCATCAGTCGATAAACATGTCATAATATAGTATTTTTTAATGAGTGGGAACAACCGTTTGCTTAACTGCTTATTTTTTTTTTTTTTTTTGAGACGGAGTCTCGCTCTGT
>NW_012113197.1:0-2020 GCF_000951035.1 Colobus angolensis palliatus
CATATTTTCTTCTTTAGAAACAATAAGTGGAAAATTACCAAATATTTTAAAAATAATTTTGGAGATGAAAGAGAGATAATGCTAACCATTAGTTTATATTAAATCATTTCAAATGAAAAGATATTTATGATTTTTATCTGAAGCAGATATTCATGCAGTAGGTGATTTTGAGTATTCCATTTAAAAGTCGTCTTTGCCGGCAGGCATGGTGACTCATGCCTGTAATCCCAGCACTTTGGGAGACTGAGGCGGGCTGATCAGTTGAGGTCAGGAGTTTGAGACCAACTTGGCAAAGATGGTAAAACCCCGTCACTACTGAAAATACAAAAATTAGCTGAGTGTGGTGGCGCAACTGTCGTCTCAGCTACTCAGGAGGCTGAGGCAGGAGAATTGCTTGAACCTGGGAGGCAAAGGTTGCAGTGAGCTGAGATAGCACCACTGCACTCCAGCCTGGACAACAGAGCAAAACTCTGCTAAAAATAAAATAAAATAAAATAAATTGTCTTTGGGACTATTCTAGGTTTGCGTTTCATTTAGTGGGAGAATCAGATTCGGAGAATCAGAGATTTTGCCTCTACTATATTGCTATCCTGTCTTGATCTTGTCTTTCTAGAGTTGCTCAGAGACTTGAAGTGCTCACCAATATCTGGTATGCAGTTAGTTTTTTAAAAATGATTGTTTTTTTTCTACCCCATTCCTTTAATCCTCATTTTACTTCTCCACTGCTCAAGAACTAATCTCTTCAAAAATGAATGAAGAATGGTTTAGCAACAAGCCCTACAATGTATAATCTGCACATTTAAAGGCTATGTAGATTTAAATCTACTCCAACTAGTAGTCCACTTTTACTTAGAAAATGAGCTCTCACTCTCTCTCACATCATTTCTTCAATCCATGGTTTGAAACAAACAGGAAACTCCAGCCAGAATGCATAAGGAACAGTTCTTGTAATCTTGAAATGAAGTTCACACCCAAGGAATTCTCTCTGTGCTCTGCTGGGATTAAGGGTTGGAAGGAAATCTCAGTGACTCATTTGCCTTAGTTGTGTTAAAGCACACTTATGAAATTCACAATTCAAAATTAACCTGAAACAGAGAGGTGATTTCTTGATCATTTATTAATTTTTTTCACTTTAAATCCCTGAAATGTTGACAGAAAATGCCAGAAGAGAATAAAACTTTTATAGTGGAGAACACATTAACTACCTTATTAGTTGATGAAGGGTTGAACCACAATACAATGGTAGGCAGTATAAAAAGATGTGTTGTATAGATGCCAGAGAGCCCCTTAGTAAGACTACCAGTCTGCTAACACACTGTTGAAAATAATACCAGACAACTTAAACTTCTCTTTTTCTTCCTCCTCCTCTTCCTCATCCCCCTATTTCTTTTCCCCCTCCTCCTCCTATTCCTTCTTCTTCTCTTCTTTCTTTTCTCCTTCTTCTCCTTTCCTTCCAATGTTAATTTTGATTAGGCATGAACAAAACCAGGAATTTTATCATTTATGTGATTATATGAAGGCATTTCAAGCAGTATGGTCTAATTTTGTATATAAAGACATACTCCCACATGGGTTCAGTGAATGACAGTTGTGTTCCATTGTTAAATGATTTCTATTTCCTCGTGTTAAGTATTTCTCCTGAAGCCCTGTAATCAGTGAACACCATTCCTTTTTAATGCTTGAGTCTACTGTACTTTAAAAGGTTAAATTAAAAGGAAGAAATTTCTGCAATAACATCCCGCATCCTTTATTCTGCTTGGTATTTCAACTTTAAAAATGAATTACAGCAATGACTTTCTGAGCAACATTGAAAGGATATGAAAAATAGGCTTGAGCATTTCATTTTTAAAATTCAATTTATTTTTATTCTTTTTGTGCGTGTCTTTTGAATGATTTGTTTTACAGAGTCACTACTGCTTTAAATGATATGACAGAGCTTTACAGTGTCCTATTTTAACTGGACATCCAGATTTAATAGCGTACACACTGATTGTCAAAGTGAGGTCCCTGGACCTCATGA
>NW_012113198.1:0-2118 GCF_000951035.1 Colobus angolensis palliatus
ACTCCTGACCTCAGGTGATCTGCCCATCTTGGCCTCCAAAAGTGTTGGGATTACAGGTGTGAGCCACCACGGCCGGCATTTAAAAATTTTTTTTGAAACGGGAGTTTCATACTTGTTGCTCAGGCTGGAGTGCAATAATGCAATCTCAGCTCACCACAACCTCCATCTCACAGATACAAGCAATCCTCCTGCCTCGGCATCCTGAGTAGCTAGGATTACAGGTGCCCACCACCACACCCAGCTAATTTTTCTATTTTTACTAGAGATGGAGTTCTGCCATTTAGCCAGGTTGGTCTTGAACTCCTGCCCTCAGACAATCTAACCGCCTGGGCCTCCCAAAGTGCTGGGATTACAGGTGTGAGCCACCACACGGGGCCCTTTTTGCCTCTAAAGACAGGGTCTTGCCTATTGCCCAGGCTAGAGTACTGTGGTAAGATGATAGGCCACTTTAAACTTCAAACTCCTCAAGTGATTCTCCCACCTCAGCCTGCTAAATAGTAAATAGGTATGACTACAGGTACACCACCACCACACCCAGCTAAATTTTTTGGTTTTTTTTGAGACAGTCTCACTCTGTCACCAGGCTGGAGTGCAGTGGTGTGATCTCGGCTCATTGCAAGCTCCCCCTCCCGGGTTCAAGCTATTCTCCTGCCTCAGCCTCCTGAGTAGCTGGGACTAGACGTGTGCCACCATGCCCAACTAATTTTTGTATGTTTAGTAGAGCTGGGGTTTCACCATGTTGGCCACAATCATCTCAATCTCTTGACCTTGTGATCCGCTTGCCTTGGCCTCCCAAAGTGCTGGGATTACAGGCTTAAGCCACCATGCCTGGCCTTTTTATTTTTATTTTTTCCTGCTCTGAGATGGAGTTTTGCCCTTGTTCCCCAGGCTGGAGTGATATAGTAGTCGCAGCTGCATCCCGGGTTCAAGCTATTCTCTGGCGTTAGCCTCCCAAGTAGCTGGGATTACATGTGTACATGTGCCCCACACCTAGCTGAGATTTTTTTTTTTTTTGAGACAGAGTCTCATTCTGTTGCCTAGGCTGGAGTACAGTGGTGCGATCTCGGCTCAATGCAACCTTCACCTCCCAGGTTCAAGTGATTCTCCTGCCTCAGCCTCCCGAGTAGCTGGGACTACCAGCGTGTGCCACCACACCCGGCTGATTTCTTGTATTTTTAGTAGAGATGGGGTTTCACTTGTTAGCCAGGATGGTCTTGGTCTCCTGACCTCATTATCTGCCCACCTCCCAAAGTGCTGGGATTACAGGCATGAGCCACCACGCCCGGACCTAATTTTTGTTTTTTTGTTTTTTTTTCTTTTTGAGACTGAGTCTCGCTGTCACCCAGGCTGGAGTGCAGTGGTGCAATCTCGGCTCACTGCAACCTCTGCATCCCGGGTTCAAGCTATTCTCTTGCCTCAGGCTCCTGAGTGGCTGGGATTACAGGCATGTGCCACCATGCCTGGCTAATTTTTGTATTTTTAGTAGAGACAGGGTTTCACCATGTTGGCCAGGATGGTCTTGAACTCCTGACCTCGTGATCTGCCCACCTCGGCCTCCCAAAGTGCTGGGATTACAGGCATGAGCCACCACGCCCGGACCTAATTTTTGTTTTTTTGTTTTTTTTTCTTTTTGAGACTGAGTCTCGCTGTCACCCAGGCTGGAGTGCAGTGGCCGGATCTCAGCTCACTGCAAGCTCCGCCTCCCGGGTTCACGCCATTCTCCTGCCTCAGCCTCCCGAGTAGCTGGGACTACAGGCGCCCGCCACCTCGCCCGGCTAGTTTTTTGTATTTTTTAGTAGAGACGGGGTTTCACCGTGTTAGCCAGGATGGTCTCGATCTTCTGACCTCGTGATCTGCCCGTCTCGGCCTCCCAAAGTGCTGGGATTACAGGTTTGAGCCACCGCGCCCGGCCTTTTTAATTTTTTTTTTTAACTTGAGATTGAGTTTTGCTCTTGATGCCCAGGCTGGAGTGCAATGGCACCATCTCGGCTCACCGTAACCTCTGCCTCCCGGGTTCAAGCGATTCTCTTGCCTCAGGCTCCTGAGTGGCTGGGATTACAGGCATGTGCCACCATGCCTGGCTGGTTTTTTTTTTTTTTGTATTTTCAGTAGAGATGA
>NW_012113198.1:2488-2845 GCF_000951035.1 Colobus angolensis palliatus
CCATGTTAGCCAGGATGGTCTCGATCTCCTGACCTCATGATCCGCCTGCCTTGGCCTCCCAAGGTGCTGGGATTTCAGGTGTGAGCCACCGCGCCCTGCCCCTAGGAGTCTCTTGAAGCACCATTTGCCAATTACTGCTGGCCAGGAATGGTAGCTCATGCCTGTAACCTCGGCACTTTGGGAGGCTAAAGCAGGCGAACTGCTTGAACTCAGGAGTTCAAGACCAGCCTGGGCAACGTAGTGAAACCCCGTCTCTACCAAGAATGCAAAAAAATTAGCCAGACGTGGTTGTGCGCCAACTGTGGCCCCAGTGACTCAGGAGGCTAAGGTGGGAGAACTACTTGAACTCAAGAGGCA
>NW_012113198.1:5100-5910 GCF_000951035.1 Colobus angolensis palliatus
AAACAGGCCGGGCGCGGTGGCTCATGCCTGTAATCCCAGCACTTTGGGAGGCCGAGACGGGCAGATCATGAGGTCAAAAGATTGAGACCATCCTTGCCAATCAACATGGTGAAACCCCGTCTCTACTAAAAATACAAAACAAAATAGCTGGGCGTACTGGCGCACGCCTGTAGCCCCAGCTACTCAGAAGGCTGAGGCAGAACCACTCGAACCCAGGAGACAGAGGTTGCAGTGAGCCGAGATCATGCCACTGCACTCCAGCCCAGGCGACAGAGCAAGGCTCCGTCTCAAAAAAAAACACAAAAATTTGGAAACAAAACTAAAGAACACAACAAATCTATCATTCAGATATAACAACTGTCAACATCTTTTTTTAAAAAAAGTATTAAATTTTACTTGAAATTAAAATGAAATGAGGTGCTAAGTGCTGTGGCTCATGGCTATAATCCTAAATTAGGAGGCTGTGGCAGGAGGATCACTTGAGGACAGGAGTTTGAGGCCACCCTAGGCAACATAGCAAGACCCCTGTCTCCACAAAAAGTAAAAATATTAGCCAGGCATGGTGGTGCATGCCTATAGTCCCAGCTACTCCAGAGGGTGAAATGGCAGGATCACTTGCGCCCAGGAGTTCAAGGCTGCACTGAGCTATGATTGTGCCACTCTACTCTCTAGCCTGTAGTCCCAGCTACTCAAGAGGCTGAAGTGGGAGGATGTCTTAAGCATGGGAGGTTGAGGTTACAGTGAGCCTCTGATCACACCACTGCACTCCAGCCTGGGTGACAGAGCAATACTCCATCTCAAAAAAATTTT
>NW_012113198.1:5960-6217 GCF_000951035.1 Colobus angolensis palliatus
GGTTTCACCACATTGGCCAGGCTGGTCTCGAACTCCTGACCTTAAGTGATATGCCCACCTAGGCATCCCAAAGTGCTGAGATTACAGGCATGAAGCCACTGCACCCAGCCGATTTTTCTTCTTTTAAAATGAGTTATGTGATCAACTAATTCATTTTTCTTTCTTTTTTTTTTTTTTTTCTGAGACGGAGTCTCGCTGTGTCGCCCAGGCTGTAGTGCAGTGGCTACCGAAGGATTATCTAGGGCAAACAGTTTTCT
>NW_012113198.1:11963-12529 GCF_000951035.1 Colobus angolensis palliatus
AAAAAAAAATTAGTTCGTCCAGCATGGATGACAGGGCCAAGCTTGGCTAAAATTTCTTTTTGTGTGTGTGTGATGGGGTCTCTGCTCTGTTGCCCAGGCTAGAGTGCTGTGGCACGATCTCAGCTCACTGCAACCTCCACCTCCTGGGCTCCAAGTGATCCTCCAGCCTCAGTCTCCTGAGTAGCTGGGAATACAGGCATGCACCACTATGCCTGGCTAATTTTTTGTATTTCTGGTAGAGATGGGAGTTTTGCCATGTTGCCCGAGCTGGTCTAGAACTCCTGGGCTCAAGCAATCCACTCGCCTTGGCCTCCCAAAATGCTGGGATTACAAGCATGAGCAACCAAACCCAGCCAAACTTGCCTAAAATTTAAATTTTAAGTAGAAAGGAATAAAACTACTCTTGCAGGTACCATATACCACAAACCATATCTTACTAGCATCCCATAAGTTAGAAATTTGTGATAAGACTTTTAGGCCGGGCGCGGTGGCTCAAGCCTGTAATCCTAGCACTTTGGGAGGCCGAGACGGGCGGATCACGAGGTCAGGAGATCGAGACCATCCTG
>NW_012113198.1:18684-19705 GCF_000951035.1 Colobus angolensis palliatus
TCAGCCTCCCGAGTAGCTGGGACTACAGGTGCCCACCACCACACCTAGCTAATTTTTTGTATTTTTAGTAGAGACGGGGTTTCACTGTGTTAGTCAGAATGGTCTCGATCTCCTGACCTCGTGATCCGCCCACTTCGGCCTCCCAAAGTGCTGGGATTACAGGCTAAGCCACTGCACCCAGCCCCAAACTCTTCAATCTTATAAGAAAGCAGGGCCAGGTGTAATGGCTTGTGCCTGTAATTCAAACACTTCGTAGTTGTAATCCAAACACCCACAAAGTGGGTGGCTTGCTTGAACTCAGGAGGCCCAAGACCAGCCTAGTGGCCAGGTACAATGGCTCATGCCTGTAATCCCAGAACTTTGGGAGGCTGAGGCAAGTGAATTGCTTAGGGTCAGGAGTTCAAGACCAGTCTGTCCAACATGGCAAATGAAACCCCATCTCCACTAAAAAAAAGTACAAAAATTGGCCAGCTGTGGTAAGAGGAGGTCAAAGCTGTAAATAAAAGCAGAATAATTTGAGCCAGAAAATCAGTCTTCTTTTCTCTTTTTTTTTTGAGACAGTGTCTCAATCCAGTCCCTTTCCTGTCCTTAGTGTAAAAGGCTGGAGTGCAGTGGCACAATCACAGCTCACTGCAACCATGACCTCCCAGGTTTAGGTGATCCTTCCACTTTAGCTTCCTGAGTACCTGGGACCACATGAGTGAGCCACCACAACTAGTTAATTTTTGTACTTTTTTACACACAGGATTTTGCCATCTTGCCCAGGCTGGCCTCAAACTCCTAGGCTCAAGGAATCCACTCACCTCAGCCTCCCAAAGTGCTGGAATTACAGCTGTGAGCCACCATACCTGGGCCAGCCTTCTTTTACTTACCTTTCCTGTACTTTTTCTTCCTTACAAAGACAAAACAAGGCTGGGTGTGGTGGCTCATGCCTATAATCTCAGCACTTTGGGAGGCCGAGGTGGGCAAATCACTTAAGGTCAGGAGTTCAAGACCATCCTGGCCAACATGGTGAAACCCC
>NW_012113199.1:0-2757 GCF_000951035.1 Colobus angolensis palliatus
AGAGAGAGAGAGAAAGAGAGAGAGCTTATTCAAATAAATAGTGATCATAAACATTTCAAATATTAAGGACATAGACATCCAGATTCAAGCAGCCCAATGGAATCCAAATGAGATGAAATTTAAAAAACCAACACTGGGAAACATTATAATCAAATTGTCAAAAGTCAAAGACAAAGAGAGAATTTTAAAAGAAGCCAGAGAAAAGTGATATACCAAGTACAAGTAAACCTATATAAGACTACTAGTGGATTTCTCAGTAGAAATATTGCAGGCCAGAAGACAGTAGAAGATATATTCAAAGTGCTGAAATAAATGACTGCTAACTGAAAACATAATACCTGGAAGTACTGTCCTTCAAAAATGAAAAGATAGACTTTCCTAGATAAGCAAAAGCTGAAGGATTTATCATCACAAGCCTTGCCTTATAAGAATAATAAAATGAGTTCTTTAAATTGAAACAAAATGATGCTAAATAGTAATGAAAATGCATGTAAAAGTACAACACTGGTAATGGTTAATATAAAGACAAATACAGAATACTGTGATACTGTACTAGTGGTAGGTAAATCACTTTTAAATCTAGTGTAAATGTTTAAATATGACAGTATGAAAATTTAAAACTATATGCTAGTAGATACAGAACATAAAAAGATAAATTATGAAACAAACAACAAAGTGTGGGGGGAGGAGTAAAAACATATAATTTTACATTTGTTGAAGTTATCAGCTTGAAATAGACTTTTATAACCATAAGTTGTTTCATATAAAGCCAATGGTGACCACAAAGAAGATACCTATAAAAGATAAACAAAAAAAGAAAAGAAATCAAACCATATCAATAAAAAATAAACAAAACACAAAAGAAGATATCAAGAGAGGTAAAGAAAAATAAAAGAACTACAAGACAAACAGAAAACAATTAACAGAATGGCAGTAGTAAGTCCTTTTCTAACAATAATTATTTTAAATGCATGTGAATTAAGCTCCACAATCAAAGGACACAGAGTAGCTGAATAAATTTTAAAAACTCACATTCAGTTATATACTGTGTACAAGAGACTCACTTTAGATTTAAGAACATACGTAAGCTGAAAGTGAAGAGACAGAAAAAGATATTCCATACAAACAGTGACCAAAAGAAAGCAGAGGTGGCTATACTTAGACAAAACAGACTGTTGGTCAAAAACTGTCACAAGAGACAAAGAAGGACATTATATAATGATAAGAGAATCAATTCACCAGAAAGATATAACAATTATAAATATATATGCACTCAACATTAAAGCACCTAAACATATAAAGCAAATGTTGATAAAATTGAAGGGAGAGCCTGGCAGTACAATAATACTAGAAGACTTCAATATCTCACTGACATGGCTTGGATTTGGGTCCCCACACAAATTTCATGTCTCATTGTAATCCCCATTGTTTGATGAAGGGCCTGGTGAGAGATGATTCAATCATGGAAGCAGATTTCTCCCTTACTATTCTTGTGACAGTGAGTGAATTCTCACAAGAGCTTGTTGTTTCAAAAGTGTGGAGCACCTGCCCTATTTCTCTTTCTCCTGCTCCTGCCATGTAAGACATGCCTGCTTCCCCTTCATCTTCCATCATGATTTTAAATTTGCTGAGGCTTCCCCAGTCATACTTCTGTTCAGACTGCAGAACCATGAGCCAATTAAACCTCTTTTGTTTATAAATTACCCAGCCTCAGGTATTTCTTTACAGCAGTGTGAGAACAGATTAATGCACCCACTTTCAATAATGGATAAAACATATAGACAGAAAGTAAGTAAGAAACAGCAGACTTGAATAACACTATAGACCAAATGAACCTAGCAGATATAAACAGAACATTTCACCCAACAGCAACAGAAAATATACTTTCAAGTGCACATGGAATATTCTCCAAAATAGATCATATGTTAGGTCACAAAATAAGTGTTAACAAATTTACAAAGACTAAAATTGTACAAATTAATTTTCTCAACCATGATGGGATAAAAGTAGAAATCAATAGCAAATGAAAAACTGTAAAATACACAAATATGTGGAAATTAAACACATTTAAACAACAAATAATCCAAAGGAAACCAAAAGAGAAATTAGAAAATGTCTCCAGATAAATGAAAACAAAAACACAACATGTCAAAACTTATGAGATGCAGCAAAAGCAGAAATATGAGGGCTGTTTATAGCAATAAACACTTGCATTGAAAATGATCTCCAACAACTTAACTTTATACCTCAAAGAACTACAAAAAGAAGAACAAACTAGCTTTAAGAAGAACAAACTAGGGTTTTTATGGTTTTAGGTCTAACATTTAAGTCTTTACTCCATCTTGAGTCAATTTTTGTATAAGGTGTAAGGAAGGGGTCCAGTTTCAGTTTTCTGCATATGGCTAGCCAGTTTTCCCAACACCATTTGTTAAATAGGGAATCTTTTCCCCATTCCTTGTTTTTGTCAGGTTTGTCAAAGATCAGATGGTTGTAGATGTGTTCTGTTATTTCTGAGGCCTCTGTTCCATTCCATTGGTCTATATCTCTGTTTTGGTACCAGTACCATACTGTTTTGGTTACTGTAGCCTTGTACCATGATGCCTCCAGCTTTGTTCTTTCTGCTTAGGATTATCTTAGCTATACAGGCCATTTTTTGGTTCCGTATGAAATTTCAAGTACTTTTTTCCAATTCTGTGAAGAAAGTCAATGGTAGCTTGATGGGGATAGTGTTGAATTTATAAATTACTTGGGCAGTAT
>NW_012113200.1:0-3588 GCF_000951035.1 Colobus angolensis palliatus
GAGAGAGAGAGAGAGAGATGGGTCAGGGATGTTTCACGAGTGGGAACTACAGAGGAATGCAGGAGCCCAGGTTCTGCTAAGGAGTGCTAATTCAGTCCTAACAGCACTGGGAACCACTGAAGAATTTAAGTAGAGGCAAGGCACGGTCAAATTTGCATTTAGAAACGTCATTCTGGTCACCTTGTGGAGACTGTATAAGATACAGTCAGAACCCAGTTTATCAAGGTCAGATTTCTTCACTTGTCAAAGTCCTTGCCATCTGCCCCCTTCCTCCTTTTCTTGCTTATTCTCCCACAGTTCCCTGCCACCAACACTGCCAGCCTTCTATCCCTATCCCTCTTACTTTGCTGTTGCAGTTACTTCTTCCTGACAAAGAACTTTCTCTTCCCCTGTGCCCCTTGATCTCTCCAGATCTTAACCTCCCTCTGCCTCTCAGATACTCCCAACCATAGTGCCATCTCCCAGTCACAGTCCCATCTCCCTGCTTTTCATGCTCCTAGGAATTGTGACTTTGCTTTATATCTGCTTGTGGTCCCAGTTATCACCACACACCTACAAAAAGCAAAACTCAAGATGTGCTATTTCAAATGATAGTGACTTAAAATTATGATCCAGGCAAGGTTTTAATACCTTAATACCTGCCCTGAGATGGATGTATCCCCAAATCCAAGACAAATGGGTGTGTCTTGGATTGTGTAATTTCCTGTGGGCAAAGCTTCTTTTTCACCTAGGTAAATGCTGAAGCTCTCTTCCTAGAGTTTCATTTTATTAGCTTACACAAGTGTACTCCCTGTTTTTAAAAAATATTCTGGTTTTACATTTTATTTCTATAGAGGTGGAGTCTCACTATATGCCCAGGCTGGTCTCAAACACCTGGGCTCAAGCGATCCTCCAGTCTTGGGCTCCCGAAGTATTGGGATTACAGGTGCAAGCTACCGTGCCTGGCCTTTACTCCCTTTTAAAAGTTAATTTTTTGATGTAAAAGAAAGCTTTACCATTTATTTTTACTTCAATATGAAACCTTCTCATGTGCTTTTTCTTTTTGGTGTTTGAAAGCAACCTAGCTAGAGAACAATCATAATGTGGGGTTGAGAGAAAAACTCAGAAATCTGAGGTTGGAGTGGGAATGTAGATGATAGGAATGGAAGCCACCAAGTCAGAAGACAAGCTTCCCAAACTTCTTCATGCTATAGGGCAGTAGTAGAGCTCAGGTTCTAGAGCACTGTTTCTCAAAGTGTGGTCCCAGACCAGCAGCATCAGCCTTTCCTGGGAATGTGTTAGGAATGCAAAATGTTGGGTTCTTTCCCAGACTTCCTGAATCAGAAACTCTAGAGGTGGAGTCCTGCAATGGCAGTTTAAGGACCACTGCTCTAGCGTTTAAAGGAAGGATCTACAGAAGATTTGCACTACAATCTGCCGTTAGTGTTTTTTTCCTTTTTTCCTCCTTCCCTGCTCCTAGGCAACCAAGATAAAAATATGTTAAAAACTAGGTGTTTCTCTGAATGGCTGGATTTGAAGAAGTTCTATTTTAAAACTACATTTAAAAAAAGGGGGCCAGGTGGTTCACACCTGTAATCCTAACACTTTGGGAGGCCGAGGCTGGTGGATCACTTGAGCCCAGGAGTTTGAGCCCAGCCTTGGCAACATAGTGAGAGACGCTTTTTTTTTCTTTTTGAAACAAGGTGTATTAGTCGTTCTCACACTGCTAATAAAGACATACCTGAGACTAGGTAATTTCTAAAGGAAAGAGGTCTAACTGATTCACAGTTCCACATTGCTAGGGAGGCCCCACAATTATGGCAGAAGGCAAAGGAGGAGCAAAGTCACGTCTTGCATGGAGGCAGGCAAAGAGAGCTTGTTCAGGGCACCTCTCATTTATAAAACCATCAGATCTTGTGAGATAGTCACTACTTCAAGAATGGTATCAGGAAACTGCATCTTTGATTCAATTACCTTCCACTAGTCCCTCCCACAACACATGGGGATTATGGGAGCTACAATTCAAAGTGAAATTTGGGTGGGGACACAGCCAAATTATATCACAAGGTCTCACTCAGTTGCTCAGGCTGGAGTGCAGTGGCGTGGTTATGGCTCACTGCAGCCTCTACCTCCTGGGCTCAAGTGATCCTCCCACCTCAGCCTCCCAAGTAGCTGGGACTACTGGTGTGCGACACCACACCTGGCTGATTTTTAAAATTTCTGTAGACAAAGGATCTCACTATGTTGCCCAGGCTGGTCTCAAATTCCTGGGCTGAAGCGATTCTCCCACCTTGTTCTCCCAAAGTGCTGGGATTACAGGAGTGAGTCACTGTGCCTGGCCTTATTTAGTGTTTTTCTTCAGGAGTTTCTTAAATTTTTTGTGGCTTTTCCAACTATTGACTGTTAATAAAATTTTTTATTAGGGGATTTCTTTTCAGAGAGAAACTAATTTCAGTTTTTGTCAAGAAGGAATTCCACCCATATCCACATCTGGCACGAACCTAACAACAGCCATTGTATAATTAGGGGCTTCTACTCCCCTCTCTCCAGCAACCTGTCTTCTCTCTTTGTTGGACAGAAATATCCCATCTCACTACGGTGTGGCAGCTCTGAATATGCTTTACCCCTGTCAGTCTACACATATGTTCAGGGAATTAAAGGAAGATACAGGCTCTTTCAAAATGCTTTAAAGAACTGTTTAAATTTATCTCCCAGTCTAAATCTGCCTGTTTCTCTAACTGGTAACATAATTTTCACCACCATACCTGAAGCTCCAGAAGGGTTATGGGTTGTGCTGTTTTGTTCATTGATGTATCGCCAGTACCTAGACCAGTGCCTGGGATGCAGTATGTGCCCAGTAGATGTTTGATAAAGAGAGAGAGTGAAGAATACTTCCACTCATCCAATCTCCAACTCTTTCATTTACTTAACAAACATTTTGTTAACTTGTAGGGTCACTCGATACTCTTCCTTTACTCTAGTCCCCTCCCACCACCACTTCTAATCAATTTTCGAGTCCAGTTGTTTCATGTATTACTTATCACATTCATCTTAGTTCTTTTTCTAGTCCCTTCTAGTCCATCAGTTTAACATCTCATACCTTGAGTCCTAAATGTTCTAATCAGTCTTTTAATTCCATTCTCTGTGAGACGCACAGTTTTCAGAATCTTTTTCATACATTCAATTTTTTACATAGTGTTCCTTTTCTCAAAAATTCTCAAATATTCTCAAAATAAACTGAAAGGGGTCATCTCACAGCAGAGCAATTGCAAGTAATTTTTACTTCCTCCTTTGTATTTTCTGAATTTATAGATTAATTTTAATTCAAAATTTCAATACGTTAAAAAAAATAATATCACTGTTTCAAAGTTAATTCTGCAAATATTTCCAGCTTATGTGTCAGGCATTGTTTTAGGTGCTAGGGATGCAGTTCTCGTTTTCAGGGTGCTCATAGTGTAATAGGGGAGACCGAGAAGGAAACAGATAATGACAATCAACCGATAAAGATGTATGCTCTGTTTGCTGCACAAGGGGCTTTACAGGAATAACCATGGAGAGTTATGGATCCTAGAAGGGACACAAGTGGGGCACACACCCTTTTCTTTTTTT
>NW_012113201.1:0-1154 GCF_000951035.1 Colobus angolensis palliatus
AGAGGAGCTGGTACCATTCCTTCTGAAACTATTCCAATCAATAGAAAAAGAGGGAATCCTCCCTAACTCATTTTATGAGGCCAGCATCATCCTGATACCAAAGCCTGGCACAGACACAACAAAAACAGAGAATTTTAGAGCAATATCCCTGGTGAACATCCATGCGAAAATCCTGAAAAAGTACTGCCAAACTGAATCCAGCAGCACATCAAAAAGCTTATCCACCACGATCAAGTTGGTTTCATCCCTGGGATGCAAGGCTGATTTAACATATGCAAATCAATAAATGTAATCCATCATATAAACAGAATCAAAGACAAAAGCCACATGATTATCTGAATAGATGCAGAAAATGCTTTTGACAAAATTCAACAGCCCTTCATAATAAAAACTCTCAATAATCTAGGTATTGATGGAACATATATCAAAATAATAAGAGCTATTTATGACAAACCCACAGCCAATATCATACTGAATGGGCAAAAACTGGAAGCATTCCATTGAAAACTGGCACAAGACAGGGATGCCCTCTCTCACCACTCCTATTCAACATAGTGTTGGAAGTTCTGGCCAGGGCAATCAGGCAAGAGAAAAAAATTAAGGGTATTCAATTAGGAAAAGAGGAAGTCAAATTGTCCCTGTTTGGAGATGACATGATCATATATTTAGAAAACCCCATCGTCTCAGCCCCAAATCTCCTTAAGCTGATAAACAACTTCAGCAGTCTCGGGATACAAAATCAATGTGCAAAAATCACAAGCATTCTTATACACCAATAACAGACAAACAGAGGGCCAAATCATGAATGAACTCCTATTCACAATTGCTTCAAAGAGAATAAAATACCTAGGAATCGAACTTACAAGGGATGTGAAAGACCTCTTCAAGGAGAACTACAAACCATTGCTCAATGAAATAAAAGAGGACACAAAAAAATGGAAGAACATTCCATGCTCAAGGATAGGAAGAATCAATATCATGAAAACGGCCATACTGCCCAAGGTAATTTATAAATTCAATGCCATCCCCATTGAGCTACCAATGACTTTCTTCACAGAATTGGAAAAAAACTACTTTAAAGTTCATATGGAACCAAAAAAGAGCCCACATTGCCAAGACAATCCTAAGTCAAAAGAACAAAGCTGGAGGCATCA
>NW_012113202.1:0-2481 GCF_000951035.1 Colobus angolensis palliatus
CAGACTTAACCAGGGAAGACAAGGCGCTTGCCTGCTTCCTGAGGGTGTGGTGACTGGCCCAGGGCACTCTGGGTTGTACTAAGTATCTATAGAATCCATGGCTCTCACTCAGAGCCCTGGCTGTGGGATCATGTCAGTGCTTTGGAAAACATGCATCAAAGCCTAGAGGCTTTCCCACCACATTCAGTAGCATGTGCTTCAGATGGGTTTGCATTTTGTATTCTGGTTCTGACTTTCATCCTTTTAAGGACTATTTCTAAATATGTCTCAATGTCCTTGTTTTTGACCTGTATTCCTCGGTTCATGGCTGCTGTTTTCAACTTTCTATTCCATCTTCAGTGATAAGACAATGTCTAGACATGAGTAGCCCCCCAAGTCCAATTAATCCCTACCTTTCTAGAGAGATATCCATGAACAGCAACAACAAAAATTATTTCATAGGAATAAAGAAGGTGGGATCCAGGAAGTCACAGAAAGACACTCCAAGAGTCTCAATCATGCCAGGAGGTAAGTGGAATATGAAAAACACAAGTAGACTTTCACCATATCTACCACAGATATGAAAATATTCCATAAAATGAGAATCACGTAAGACTTAGAGGTCTGCTGTGCAGCAGACTTAACCAGGGAAGATAAGGCAACCTATGGTGTGTGCCTGCTTCCTGAGTATGTGGTGACTAGCGTTTGTTATGTACTTACATTTGCTCAAAGGGTAGATCTTATGTTAAATATTCGTATCACAAAATAATAATAAGCAGAAAGCAAAAGGAAATTTCAGTGTTGATGTATAGGTTTATGGCATATACTGTGGCAATGGTTTCATGGTGTACACCCCACAAACTCTTCAACGTATATATTAATCATGTACAGTTTTTTGCATGTCAAAAAATTTTAAAAGATGAGAATGTTGCTGAATTTTCAGATAAGAGCTCTTATACACACACCATGAAAACGTCTGTCTTCTAAGAAGTGTCCTAAGAAAAGATACAGTACTAAAAATGTCATAAGCTTTCCATGCTTGAGATGGGATTAACTTGAGTTCAAGGAATCATCTAAACACCCAAGGGAACATACTGTATTTTTCTTAGGTCTTCGTGAGATTTATTAACAAAAGTTGAGGTTTGTAAAATCCTTTTCTTTGTGATCATATATGTGAGAAGATTTATTTTAAAAAATGATGATCTGAAAAGTTGACCAGAGGATCAAGAACTCTCTATCATGAGTAACAAATCAGAAGACAGCAAAGGGTGATTCGCAACGTATGTTCCAGGAACCCTTTGGGGGAGATCCCTGAGGAACTCTAAGAAGCCATGAGGTCACAAGTGTGATCATGACAATATTAAGATGTCACTTGCTCCTTTCTTATTCTGTTCTGAGTGGACAACGTGGTTTTCCAAAAGCTACACAGTGCACAACATTACAACAGATTGTATGCAAAACACGTTACAAGAATCCAGCTGTCTGCTGTTAAAGCAGGCATTAATATTTTTGCTCAAATGTAAATCAATACCACTTCTCTGGGTACATTGTTTTCTTCTGGAAAAAAATTACTTTCCTTAAAAATATGTTATTTCTTATAAATATGTGACTCATTTTAAAATTTAATGAATTTATAACTATTATTTAATTATGAATAAATTTCTAAGAATGCCTCTGTCTTCACTTTTGACAGGGTAAATATAAGTAGATATAACTTACATAAGCAAAAGCTCCTTGGGGGCAGTGTTGCCAGATTGAACAGAGACAAAAGACAAACACAAAAACGCAACAGGATGTTAAATTCCATATTAACAGTAAATTAGTTTTTGGTCTAAGTATATTTCATGGAGTATGTAGTAATCTGACTATGGGGTTCTTACAATTTTTTCAGAGTATAAAGTGGCCCTGACAGCAAAAGTTTGAGAACTGCTGCCCTAGAAAATATTTAGGTACAGATTTTTCATTTAAATCAAAATTCGCACATAGGTTACCGTTAGGTTGCTGCCCATGCTGCTGCCATTGTTGTTTGTAATTGCATACCATGCTCCGTTTTGTGTCTTCATCAGCCAGATTTAAATAAGCAAATGTTGTTGACAGTTTATCATACAGGTAGTGCTTTTTTTTTTTTTTTCAATTTTACTTTCAGTTCTGGGATACATGTGCTGAACGTGCAGGTTTGTTACATAGGTATACATGTGCCATGGTGGTTTGCTACATCTATCAACCTGTCATCTAGGTTCTAAGCCCCACATGCATTAGGTATTTGTCCTAATGCTCTCCCTCTCCTTTCCCCCTACCCCTTGATAGGCCCTAGTGTGTGAAGTTCCCCTCCCGGTGTCCATGTGTTCTCATTGTTCAGCTCCCACTTATGAGTGAGGAACATGCGGTATTTGGTTTTCTGTTCCCGTGTGAGTTTTCTGAGGATGATGGTTTCCAGCTTTATCCATGTCCCTGCAAAGTACATGAACTCATTCTTTTTTAGGGCTGCATAGTGTTCCATAG
>NW_012113203.1:0-1162 GCF_000951035.1 Colobus angolensis palliatus
AAAAAAAAAAAAAAGAAAGAAAGAAAAAGCATTATTAATTATAACTAATTATTATATGCAGTCTGACTTTTAATCACAGTAAGCTCCTACTTTCTTGGGATCCAAGCACCCTGCATTTTTATATTGAATTGTGTTAGTATTTTTATAACTTTCTTTACAAAAGTAATAATTTTCATTATCAAAAATTTTGAAACTATAGATAAGCAAAATGAATCTCCCTGTATTGTTCATTTTGAGCCTACAGGATGACATGAAGAGCAAATATGTGAAAACTTCATTCACACAAACTCTTTTCAGACAGATTATCCAGGGCCAGGAGATGCAGCAAACCTTCTTTATATATTAATACTATCCAGGGAAAATTAGTGACCCTGACATACTGCTAGATCTATTTCCTAGAACTTTCAGGACCATCAAAGACAGGTTAAGTAATGGGAAGTTCTTGATCTAGAGTTGAAAATATTATCAAACTCACTGAAAAAAATGAGTTTCTATACAGTATATGTCCAGTCAGTTGAACTAAAAACCCCAAATATTCTAGATAAGAGTTTACGTAACTTTTTAAGAAGGCAGAGAGATCAACTGCTAGCAGACATGTAGGTGGGGGTGGCACAGGAATTTTTCTGTCTGGAATAAATGTCCAGGGAAGTGGCAGGGTACCATTTCTGTATCAACAGGTAGATGAAATTTGTATAATGAGCACTGTAATCAAGAAAGAAGTGACTCTTGACTACAAATTAAACCACCTCACTTTCTCTTTAAGAAACAAATCACAGAGAAGTAAGGCTGGTCGTGGTGGCTCATGCCTGTAATCCCAGCACTTTGGGAGGCCGAGGCGGGCGGATCACAAGGTCAGGAGATCGAGACCATCCTGGCCAACATGGTGAAACCCCGTCTCTACTAAAAACACAAAAAATTAGCTGTACATAGTGGCATGTGCCTGTAGTCCCAGCTACTCAGGAGGCTGAGGCAGGAGAATCACTTGAACCCGGGAGGCAGAGGTTGCAGTGAGCCGAGATCGTGCCACTGCACCCCAGCCTGGACAACAGAACAAGACTCCATCTCAAAAAAAAAAAAAAAAAGAGAAGTAAAACTGGGAAATCAGAGTATCTGTGGACTGTATAAATGTCAATATCCTGGTTGTGATATAGTACTAAAGTCT
>NW_012113204.1:0-1487 GCF_000951035.1 Colobus angolensis palliatus
CCGTGTTAGCCAGGATGGTCTCGATCTCCTGACCTCGTGATCCGCCCATCTCGGCCTCCCAAAGTGCTGGGATTACAGGCTTGAGCCACCGCGCTCGGCCGAAAGTATGTTCTTGACAAGTATAGAGTGTAGCAGTTACTTTTTTAGTGTGGTCAGGATGAAATATTGAGATATTCACAAGTTTAAAATTCTATGTAATTTAATAAAACTAAAGCATGATTTTTTTTTAGGCGCAATGTAATTGAAGCTGTTTATAGTAGACTGAATCCACATAGAGAAAGTGATGGGGTAAGTTTTATTTTATTTCATAAGCATTTGAAGTAATTTCATAATATAAATACTAAATATAAGTACATTTACATTAATGAAGTCTATAATAAATTATAGTCTGTAGTAAATTACTACTGCTTTTCATTTTAAGGTGTCAGTTAAAGTTTAAGAAAATGTATTGAAGGTAGAGATAAAATTTTGTTTTGTAGATAGCTTTATTGTCACTTTCTGGGCATCAAATGACCTTTTTGATTTGCGCTGTCTTTATTCTCTATATGTGTGCTTTTCCTTCTTCTCCTTTAAACCTTAATTTTGAGGCAAGAATGCTCTTTTAAATATCTCAATTTCTCCTCCAGCAGGCTGCCGCCATCACCAGAAGTTAGCGATAGTGAGTGAGTTATTATTTTATGACCAGACCTTTCAGTACCCCTGTATACCCACTTGGAATACCCGAGGATAGTTTTTCTAATATTATTGTTGTGTTACGGGTATATGAGCATTGAGCTGAGATAACCGTTTCTGTTGTGCCTTGCTGTACTTCATCAGAGCAAGACTCTATGCCCTTACCTTTTATTTTGCTTTCCTTCAAAATGTCAGTGAGCTGCCAGCTGCTCCTCTATATTGTTTTGTTTTGTTTTAGTACTATTACCATGAGACAGAAGTGTCTTTTTTTTTTTTTTTTCAATCCAAGTTAGTTCAAATAAGTATTTTTCTCTTGGGTTTTCAAGTTTTTATGTCTAAAAATAAATTACTTAATTTTTAATATATATGCTCCAAAGCTTTAAGGGAGCCAAACTTAGAAATGAAACTGATTGGGAGGAAGAGCCCCCCTCCAGTCTCCAGCTCCTCTTGGCAGATTGAGAGAGACAGTATCCATTGGCTAGAAATCATATATCATCTCAATTGTATTATTTGCTAGGATTCATTATTACATAGCAGTATAATAGAGTTTCTTTTCCTTAACAGTGAAAGTGTCCTGGCAAAAAGGAAAATTTAATTAATATAGTTTTAGTGAGTCATATAAAAGTGATGCTATATATTGCTAATTATAATTTATATCTTGGTCTAGTGCAGTAATTCTGAGTCTTTTTTTGTGGCAGGTACCTCGAAGTATTAAGAATTGTACCCAAGGCCGGGCACGGTGGCTCACGCCTGTAATCCCAGCACTTTGGGAGGCCGAGGCGGGCGGATCACCTGAGGTCAGGAGTTTGAGATCA
>NW_012113205.1:0-1343 GCF_000951035.1 Colobus angolensis palliatus
GCCAAGAGGAGGATCCATTAAAAATCATTTTAAGTATAGAAAGTTATTTGAAAACAGAGAAGGAGACAGAAGGAAAGCCAGAGGCAACCCTAACTATATTACAGGTGGTTTCTGGTTTGTTCTTTTTAACTTATCTACATTTTCTAATGTTTTTGCAATGAACAGATATTACTGCTACAATAACAAAATAGACCAAGAAGTGTATTTTATCGAGTGTATGTATTTATTTAATTTTAGAGACTAGGGTCCTGCTCTGTCATCCAGGCTAGAGTGCAGTGGTGTGATTGATCATAGCTCACTGCAACCTCAAACTCTTGGGCTCAACCGATGCTCCTGCCTAGGCCTCTCAGAGTGCTAGGATTACAGGCCTAAGCCACTGCACCTGGCCTTTTTTTGCTTCTAGGTCTCCCAATATCTTAAGCAGGCTGATAATGATTGTAGGTAACTAATCAAACATTTCAGACTATATGTACAAACCCATACCATCAGTGTTGGGATACATAGGACTATGCCTTAGAAAGCATGACCCCTAGCATCAGCTCTACAGGTAGGTAATCAAATATATGGCAGAAATTTGAATGTGAATGCCTTAAGAATTGCCTTTAAAATTAATGGAGGAAAAGATAGAGAGAAAGGAGGAAAGGAAGGAGAGTTGGGGAAATGAAGGCAATATTGCTGCCCTGTTAAGCCACCATTTTACCATTATTATTTAAGTTCTAGGTTTTCTGAAGATGCTGCTAATATAAAGCCTCCTGGGATACATGATATTTTATCAGCTCCTTGCCTACTAAGAGCATAACCCTGTAAAAAATCAGTCCTAAGAAATTCAGGGTATAAATAAATAAATGCTAACAAGAAAGAGAGACTTGTGCAAATAGTGTAGCTGGTGCTCTGAGCCCTGGCTGTACATTAGTATCACCTGAAGGACTTCAAATTAGTGACACCCAGGCCCCATCCCAGACTGAATGAGCATCTCTAGGGGTGAGACCCAGGCTTGGAGATTTTGAAGTTCCTCAGGTAATACTAACGTGTAGTCAGGACTCAGAAACACACAGGCTAGGCGAAACAAAGGAATCAAAGCAAATCCTACTGACTTTTCAATTGTGCTGAATTCTCCTCAGAAACAAAAGCAGTTTAATTTTTTTGAAATATTTGAAGATTTTCAGATTGTCGCTAAGAGTGAAATGGAGAACACAGTAAATTTACCCTTATTGCTGAGCACCACCCTAAAAAAGTGGTGCTTAGTAAATCCAGGCTGCTGAATGAAATGGTTGTCTTCTTTAGTAAGTGAAGACAATCTGGGATTTCACAAAGGATCTGAGGACAAAGATGGAGAAGGTGTC
>NW_012113206.1:0-1203 GCF_000951035.1 Colobus angolensis palliatus
TGGCTCATAACCATAATCCCAGTACTTTGGGAGGCCAAGGCAGGCAGTTCACTGGAGGTCAGGAGTTTGAGACCAGCCTGGCCAACATGGTGAAACTCTGTCTCTACTAAAAATACAAAACTTAGCCAGGCGTGGTGGTGCATGCCTGTAGTCCCAGCTACTCAGGAGGCTGAGGCAGGAGAATCATTTGAACCTGGGAGGCAGAGATTGCAGTGAGCCGAGATCACACCACTGCACTCCAGCCTGGGTGACAGAGCAAGACTCTGTGTCAAAAACAATACAAAAATTAGCTGGCATGGTGGCACGTGCCTGTATTCCCAGCTACTCAGGAGGGTGAGGTGGGAGGATCAATTGAGCCTGGGAGGCCAAGGCTGCAGTGAACCATGATCATGCCAGTGCACTCCAGTCTAGGTGACAGAGTGAGACCTTGTGTCCACAAAAAAACAAAGACAAAACACCCCACTTTTCTTCAAAAGATACTGAAAAGACAATGCATAGACTGGGAGAAAATATATGCAAAGCATACTGTTCATAGCAGCTTTATTAGAATTAGCCAAAAATTGTAAAAAAATTCAGAAGTCCATCAAGAGGTAAATGGATAAACAAATTGTGGTATACAATGAAATATTCATTAATAAAGAAGAAATGGACATTGATGTACATACAACATGGATGAATCTCAAAAGAATTATGTTGCATGAGAAAAATCAAACAAAAGAGTATATACTGTATGATTCTAAATATGGAAAATTCTAGAAAACACAAACTCATCTATAGTAACAGAAAGTAGACTGGGTGGCTGCCTGAACATGGAGGCTGTGGAGAGGGGCAGGAAGTAGGAAAGATGAAGGGACATGTGGGACATTGTGAAAGTAATGGGTACTTTCACTGTCTTAATTGTAGTATGATTTTATGAGTGTATACATAAATGAAAACATGTAACACTGTAAAACATTAAATATGTGCAGTTTGTTGTATATCACTTATAATGTAATAAAGATTTTTTTTTTTTTTTTTTTTTGAGACGGAGTCTTGCTCTTGTCGCCCAGACTGGAGTGCAATGGTGCAATCTCAGCTCACTGCAGCCACCCCCTCCCGGGTTCAAGTGATTCTCCTGCCTCAGCCTCCCGAGTAGCTGGGATTACAGACAACCGTCATCATGCCTGGCTAATTTTTGTATTTTTAGTACAGATGGGGTTTCAC
>NW_012113207.1:0-1301 GCF_000951035.1 Colobus angolensis palliatus
AAAGCCATGTACAGAACACTTCATGCAACAGAAGCAGAATACACATTTTTCTCAAGTACACATAGAAGATTCCCTAGGATAGATGTGTTGGGCCACGAAACAAATTTTAGCAAATTTATGAAGATTGAAATCACATAAAGTATCTTTTCCAAACAAAAGAGTATTAAGCTAGAAATCAAATTTTTAAAAATTCACAAATACACAGTAATTAAAAAACATGCTCCTGAACTAGTGTGTCAATGAAATTAAAAATAAAATTTAATGTATCTTGAGAAAAACAAAAATTGAAATATGACATATCAAAACAGAGGATGCAGCAAAAGCCATTATAAAACGGAAATTTATAGCAATAAACATAAACAATAAGTATCAAAAAAAGAAGAATGATCGCAAAGAAACAACATAATTTTACACTTCAAGAGATTAGAAAAAAGAATAAACTAAGACCAAAGTGAGTAAAAGGAAGAAAAAAATAAATATCCAAGCAGAAATACATAAAATGAACAGAAAAAAATTAAATATAAATAAAAGTTAATGTTGACTTTTTAATAGATGAGCAAAAGTGACAAAATGTTACTTCATGAAGAGAAAAAGACTCCAATGACTGAAAACAAGAATGAGATGTTATAACTGACATCTTAGAAATGTAAAGTCTCACAAAAGACTAACATGAACAATTGTATACCAACTAACAGAATACTCTAGAATTTATGAATAAACAAAATCAACAAAGAGTGAATCATTAATAAATAGAATATATGAACAGATCAATAATGAGTAAAAGATTGAATCGGTAATAATATATCTCCAATCAAAAAAAGCCCAGCCCTTTATGACTTTACTACTGAATCTCCCAGTAGTCATCTAAAGAACTAATAGCAATGCTACTCAAATTTTGTCTCAAAAATATTTAAAAATCGAGGGGATACTTCCAAACTTATTTTACAAGACCAGTATTATGCTAATATTAAAGCCCGATAAGGACACTACAGGAAAATAAATTACAGATCAATATTCTTTATGAACGTAGATGCAAAATCTTCAACTAAATACTAGCAAACCAAATTCAATAGCACAAAGAATCATTTATCAAAGGGATGCAAAGACAGCTCAACCTATACAGATCTATCAATATAATACACCACATCAACAGAATAAAGGACAAAAACATATGAGCATCTCAATAAATGACAAAAAACATTTGGCGGTATTTAACATTCTTTCATAATCAACACTCTCAACACATTAAATATAGAAGTATCCCATATTCTCAATTTTGTATGTGTGTTTTCAGCAGAGGT
>NW_012113208.1:0-1211 GCF_000951035.1 Colobus angolensis palliatus
AGTTCCTGGATTCATAGATTTTTTTGAAGGGCTTTTTGTGTCTCTATGTCCTTCAGTTCTGCTCTGATCTTAGTTATTTCTTGTCTTCTGCTAGCGTTTGGATTTGTTTGCTTTTGCTTCTCTAGTTCTTTTAATTGTGCTGTTAGGGTGTTGATTTGAGATCTTTCTTTTTTTTTTTTTTTTTTTTTGAGATGGAGTCTCACTCTGTCACCCAGGCTGGAGTGCAGTGGTGTGATCTCGGCTCACTGCAACCTCTGCCTCCCAGGTTCAAGCGATTCTCCTGCCTCAGCCTCCTTAGTAGCTGGCATTACAGGCGCCTGCCACTGTGCCCGGCTAATTTTTCGTATTTTTAGTAGAGACGGAGTTTCACCATGTTGGTCAGGCTGGTCTCGAACTCCTGACCTCAGGTGATCCACCCGCCTCGGCTTCCCAAAGTGCTGGAATTACAGGTGTGAGCCACATTTCTTGAAAGAGTTGTCTCCACTTGCTGTCCCCACTTTCTTACCTCCACTCACCCCTCAACCCTTTCTAGCCCATTCCTCTGACATGATTCTCACCAAGGTCACCAGCAACCTCCATGCTGCCAAAACCAAAGATCATTTCTTAGTCCTCACCTAACCCAACTTCTCAGCAGCATTCCACCCCTTCTTCAGGAACACTCCCTTCACCGGGCTGCTGGAACTCCACACTCTTCCCGGAGTTCCTCCTGCTTCACCGACCACTCCATCTCCATCTCCATTGCAGGCTCCTCTACTTTCTTGGCCCCTCCAGTAGATGATGGCATGTGCTGAGGTTTGGGCTTGGGTCACTTCTCTTCTTACTCTACACTACTCCTCCATAAACCCCACTCACTCCTCTGTCTGCAGCTGTCTCCAAACTCTATCTGAAGCAGTCTGTCACTGCCACCACACACTTCAGACTTGTTTACAGTGGCATCACATTCAATTCAGGTTTACATCCTTTTTTTTGTTTTGTTTTTTTAGATGGAGTCTCAATCTGTTACCCAGGCTGGAGTGCAGTGGCGTGATCTCAGATCACCGCATACCTGAACTCCTGGGCTCAATCGATCCTTCTACCTCAGCCTCCCAAGTAGCTGGGACTACAAGCACTCACTCCCACACCCAGCTAATTTATTTGTATTTTTTATTTTTAGTAGAGATGGGGTTTCACCATGTTGGCCAGGCTGGTCTTGAACTCCTGACCTCAGGTGA
>NW_012113209.1:0-1437 GCF_000951035.1 Colobus angolensis palliatus
CCAATGGAACATGTTCTTGAGTAGGATTCATGTTTAACTGCTGGCATAATTTGCTTCTGTTTGATTTAGAATGTCCATAGTTCTCATGTTTGGAAATGGTGGCCACCTTCTCCATTGAATAGCAGTAGCTCCTGTTTAGCAAAGACTGATTAAAAGGTACCCTTATTTTTGAAATGGAAGAGAGAACAGTTACATCAGAGTAGAGAGTTTAACCAAAACTACCAATGGAACATGTTCTTGAGTAGGATTCATGTTTAACTGCTGGCATAATTTGCTTCTGTTTGATTTAGAATGTCCATAGTTCTCATGTTTGGAACAATAAAGTTGAAATTTTCCAAAGTGTGAATGATTCACCTTCTTTCGACCATATTGTTTTATCCCATCTCAGGAGGATACTTTATAGCAGACAATAATGAGGCACCATTAGCATTTTTGTTTTTATTTTTTATTATACTTAAAATTCTAGGGTACGTGTGCACAACATGCAGGTTTATTACCTAGGCATACATGTGCCATGTTGATTTGCCGCACCCATCAACTCGTCATTTACATTAGGTATTTCTCCTAATGCTATCGCTCCCCCAGCCCACCACCTCCCTACAGGCCCCGGTGTGTGATGTTCCCCACCCTGTGTCCAGGTGTTCTCATTGTTCAGTTGCCACCTGTGAGTGAGAACATGGGGTGTTTGGTTTTCTGTCACTGTGATAGTTTGCTGAGAATGATGGTTTCCAGCTTCATCTATGTCCCTGCAAAGGACATGAACTCATTCTTTTTATGGCTGCATAGTACTCCCTTTTTTTTTTGAGATGAAGTTTTGCTCTGTTGCTCAGGCTGGAGTGCAGTGGCACGATCTTGGCTCACTGCAACCTCTGCCTCCCGGGTTCAAGTGATTCTCCTGTCTATGCCTCCCAAGTAGCTGGGATTATAGGCGTACACCACCACACCCGGTAAATGTTTTGTATTTTTAGTAGAGTTGGGGTTTCACCATGTTGGACAGGCTGGTCTTGAACTCCTGACCTCAGGTGATCCAGCCGCCTTGGGTTCCCAAAGTGATAAGATTATAGGCGTGAGCAACCATGCCTGACCAGGATTTTTAAGGTTGAAGCATCCACAAGAATTTTGTGTGTGAAATGAAATGACATACACTTTTGGGTATATATACTTGGGTAAGTATGATTTTGGGTAATAATACTTAGTACTTAAGTTATTCTCTCTACTCTTTGTTTTTGTTTTTTGTTTGTTTTGTTTTGTGACGGAGTTTTGCTCTTGTTGCCCCGGCTGGAGTTCAGTGGTGTGATATCGGCTCACTGCAACTTCCGCCTTCCAGGTTCAAGCGATTCTCCTGTGTCAGCCTCCCAAGTAGCTGGGATTACAGGCATATGCCACCGTGCTCGGCTAATTTCATTTTTTTTTTTTTTTTTTTTGAGATGGAGTCTC
>NW_012113209.1:3738-5083 GCF_000951035.1 Colobus angolensis palliatus
GGCTGGAGTGCAGTGGCACAATCTCAGCTCACTGCAACCTCCGCCTCTGGGTGGAAGCAATTCTCCTCCCTTAGCCTCCCAAGTAGTTGGGATTACAGTTGTGCACCACCACGCCCGGCCAATTTTTGCATTTTTAGTAGAGACAGGGTTTCCCCATTTTGGCCAGGCTGCTGTCGGACTACTAAGCTCAGGTGATCCACCTGCCTCAGCCTCACAAAGTGCTGGGATTACAGGTGTGAGCCACCATGCCCAGCCTAAATATAATTCTAAGTTTTTGTTCCATTTAACAGGTACACAGACCCTAACAATGGAAATTGATAAGCACACTTTGCAACAATTCATATGTAATATCGCTCTCTCTTTTTGAAAGGAGGTCTCCTTATGTTGCCCAGGCTGGGCTGGAACTTCTGGGCTCAAGCAATTCTCCTGCCTCATAGTCCTGA
Organism: Colobus angolensis palliatus; assembly: GCF_000951035.1. Taxonomy (NCBI): domain Eukaryota; kingdom Metazoa; phylum Chordata; class Mammalia; order Primates; family Cercopithecidae; genus Colobus; species Colobus angolensis. Next base: position 4,182 of record NW_012113209.1, read on the forward strand.
GTAGCTGGGATCACAGGCCCGTGTCACTGTGCCCAGCTAGTGTTGTCTCTTGTATGTGACAGGAACAGATGCCAGACAACCAACATGAATACTTAGGGCTCCTCAATACCATTCAAAGACAGAGGTATGGGCGAAGTTTATGCCGACATTATTATCAGTTTAAACTTTTTCATGTTCCATTTGACAATTATAACGTGTATTTATTATGTTTTCAATTTTTCATGTTAGGATATGTGGTGACAATGTTGAAACTGACTCCACTCCTAAATTCCTAGAAAATAGCAAAGGGTGGCCGGGTGCCATGGCCCACGCCTGTGATCCCAGCATTTTGGGAGGCTGAAGAAGGAGGCTTGCTTGAGCCCAGGAGTTCAAGACCACCCTGAGCAACAGAGGTAGGCCCCATCTCTACAAAGTGTTTTGTTTTATTTTGTTTTTTTAAATTACCAGAGCATGCTGGCATACACCTGTGATCCTAGCTCTTCTGGAGGCTGATGTAGGAGGATCACCTGCACCCGGGGAAGGCAAGGCTGCAGTGAGCCCTGCACTCCAGTCTAGGTGACAGAGCAAGACCCTGTCTCAAAAAAAAAAAAAAGAAGAAAAAAAAAGAATAAAAATAAAAATTATTTGTGCTGGTGATCCTAGTTACTCAAGAGGCTAAGGTGGAGGATCTCTTGAGACTGGTCCAGGCTGCAGTGAACCCCAGTCGCACCACTACACTCCAGCCTGGGCAACAGAGCAAGACCCCGTGATTAAGAAAAAAAAAAAAAAAAAAGGAACTAGGTTCAGTGGCTTCTGCCTGTAATCTCAGCACTCTGGGAGGCCAAGGTGGGCAGATCACTTGAGGTCAGGAGTTCAAGACCAGCCTGGCCAACACGGTGAAACCCCATCTCTACTAAAAATAC